>NW_024424452.1:97643586-97991786 GCF_017311325.1 Ursus maritimus
GGGAAGGAAGAAGGAAGGAAGGAAGGAAGGAAGGAAGGAAGGAAGGAAGGAAGGTGGGAAGGAGGGAAGGAAGAAGGAAGGAAGGAAGGAAGGAGGGAAGGAAGGAGGGAAGGAGGGAAGGAAGAAGGAAGAAGGAAGGAAGGAAGGAAGGAAGGAAGGAAGGAAGGAAGGAAGGTGGGAAGGAAGGAAGGAAGGTGGGAAGGAAGGAAGGAAGGAAGGAAGGAAGGAAGGAAGGTGGGAAGGAAGGAAGGTGGGAAGGAAGGAAGGTGGGAAGGAAGGAAGGAAGGAAGGTGGGAAGGAAGGAAGGAAGGAAGGAAGGAAGGAAGGAAGGAAGGAAGGAAGGTGGGAAGGAAGGAAGGAGGGAAGGAAGGAAGGAGGGAAGGAAGGAAGGAAGGAAGGAAGGAAGGAAGGAAGGTGAGAAGGAAGGAAGGAAGGAAGGAAGGAGGGGAAGGAAGGAAGGAAGGAAGGAAGGAAGGAAGGAAGGAAGAAGGAAGGAAGAAAGGTGGGAAGGAAGGAAGGAAGGAAGGAAGGAAGGAAGGAAGGAAGGAAGGAAGGTGGGAAGGAAGGTGGGAAGGAAGGAAGGAAGGTGGGAAGGAAGGAAGGAAGGTGGGAAGGAAGGAAGGAAGGAAGGAAGGAAGGAAGGAAGGTGGGAAGGAAGGAAGGAAGGTGGGAAGGAAGGAAGGAAGGTGGGAAGGAAGGAAGGAAGGAAGGAAGGTGGGAAGGAAGGAAGGTGGGAAGGAAGGAAGGAAGGTGGGAAGGAAGGAAGGAAGGAAGGAAGGAAGGAAGGAAGGAAGGAAGGAAGGAAGGAAGGAGGGAAGGAAGGAAGGAAGGTGGGAAGGAGGGAAGGAAGGTGGGAAGGAAGGAAGGAAGGAAGGAAGGAAGGAAGGAAGGAAGGAAGAAGGAAGGAAGGAAGGAAGGAAGGAAGGAAGGTGGGAAGGAAGGAAGGAAGGAAGGAAGGTGGGAAGGAAGGAAGGAAGGAAGGAAGGTGGGAAGAAGGAAGGAAGGTGGGAAGGAAGGAAGGAAGGAGTGGGAAGGAAGGAAGGAAGGTGGGAAGGAAGGAAGGAAGGAAGGTGGGAAGGAAGGAAGGAAGGAAGGAAGGAAGGAAGGTGGGAAGGAAGGAAGGAAGGAAGAAAGGTGGGAAGGAAGGAAGGAAGGAAGGTGGGAAGGAAGGAAGGAAGGAAGGAAGGAAGGAAGGAAGGAAGGTGGGAAGGAAGGAAGGAAGGTGGGAAGGAAGGAAGGAAGGAAGGAAGAAGGAAGGAAGGAAGGAAGGAAGGAAGGAAGGAAGGAAGGAAGGAAGGAGGGAAGGAAGGAAGGAAGAAGGAAGGAAGGAAGGAAGGAAGGAAGGAAGGAAGGTGGGAAGGAAGGAAGGAAGGTGGGAAGGAAGGAAGGAAGGTGGGAAGGAAGGAAGGAAGGTGGGAAGGAAGGAAGGTGGGAAGGAAGGAAGGAAGGAAGGAAGGAAGGAAGGAAGGAAGGAAGGAAGGAAGGAAGAGGGGAAGGAAGGAAGGAAGGTGGGAAGAGAGGAGAAGGAAGGGGAAGGAAGGAAGGAAGGAAGGAAGGAAGGAAGGAAGGAAGGAAGGAAGAAGGGAAAAGGAAGAGAAGGAAGGAAGGAAGGAAGGAAGGGGTGGGAAGGAAGGAAAGAAGGAAGGAAGGAAGGTGGGAAGGAAGGAAGAAGGAAGGAAGGAAGGTGGGAAGGAAGGAAGGAAGGAAGGAAGGTGGGAAGGAAGGAAGGAAGGTGGGAAGGAGGGAAGAAGGAAGGAAGGAAGGAAGGAAGAAAGGTGGGAAGGAAGGAAGAAGGAAGGAAGGAAGGAAGGAAGGAAGGAAGGTGGGAAGGAAGGAAGGAAGAAGGAAGGAAGGAAGGAGGAAGGAAGGAAGGTGGGAAGGAAGGAAGGAAGGTGGGAAGGAAGGAAGGAAGGTGGGAAGGAAGGAAGGAAGGTGGGAAGGAAGGAAGGAAGGTGGGAAGGAAGGAAGGAAGGTGGGAAGGAAGGAAGGAAGGTGGGAAGGAAGGAAGGAAGGTGGGAAGGAAGGAAGGAAGGTGGGAAGGAAGGAAGGAAGGTGGGAAGGAAGGAAGGAAGGTGGGAAGGAAGGAAGGAAGGTGGGAAGGAAGGAAGGAAGGTGGGAAGGAAGGAAGGAAGGTGGGAAGGAAGGAAGGAAGGTGGGAAGGAAGGAAGGAAGGTGGGAAGGAAGGAAGGAAGGTGGGAAGGAAGGAAGGAAGGTGGGAAGGAAGGAAGGAAGGTGGGAAGGAAGGAAGGAAGGTGGGAAGGAAGGAAGGAAGGTGGGAAGGAAGGAAGGAAGGTGGGAAGGAAGGAAGGAAGGTGGGAAGGAAGGAAGGAAGGTGGGAAGGAAGGAAGGAAGGTGGGAAGGAAGGAAGGAAGGTGGGAAGGAAGGAAGGAAGGTGGGAAGGAAGGAAGGAAGGTGGGAAGGAAGGAAGGAAGGTGGGAAGGAAGGAAGGAAGGTGGGAAGGAAGGAAGGAAGGTGGGAAGGAAGGAAGGAAGGAGGGAAGGAAGGAAGGAAGGAAGGAAGGAAGGAAGGAAGGTGGGAAGGAAGGAAGGAAGGGAGGAAGGAAGGAAGGAAGGAGGAAGGAAGGAAGGAAGGAAGGAAGGAAGGAAGGAAGGAAGGAAGGAGGAAGGAAGTTGGTTGGAGGTGAACTCTTCCGTGTAGTAATCAATCATCTGCTCCTAAGAGAGGCCCAATCTTAGGACAAAGATAAGAGCCTTGCAACCCCAGGATTCTGCAAGGCGGATACGCACACATCGCCCTAATCAGTGACCTGCATCGAAATGTGGATGATGAACATCTGTCTAGCGAGAAACTGCCATGTTCGCATAAACATCCGTAGGCAGATGTAACTATTTTTCTCCCATCAGTGTTGTGTCCCAGTGAACTTTCTTGTGTATCAGCATCATCACCCTTTGTGACCTCTGAAAGGAAATGCGATCTCACTTTTCCTTGTTCAGTGCTATTTACTTTCTAGCACAGAACACTCTGTCCTGCTTTAAAGTCCACTCCTTAACCTTCTGCCACCTCTTCCACCTATAAGACAAGGAAGCAAACTGAGCTACCTGGAGACTCCCGGGCATCTCCCCACATTCTGCATCTCTCACCTTCTAAGTGTTGGATCATTGAAGTTAATTAAATACAGGGGTCTGATCTCTCTGAAGGGTCTCCTGCCCTGCCTCAATTTCCCACCTCGTTCTTTTGCAGACGGACAGTTCACAGATGCCCAGACCTCTAAGGCTTTCAGCACTTTCCAACCCACATGAGGTTATTAAAATGTATGTATTTTGAATTATCCAAACATATCTGGAACATACAAATCTGATTTTAAGACCAATACATATAGTAATACTTCCCTCACATTCATTCTAAATAGAATTAATCAGTTTACCCATTTAATGAGAAAAAAAAATCACCAAATGTCTTGCATTTGGTGCCAAGTACAACACAATTAATTGAAATCAAACATCATCTGAAATCTTTCTTACCTGGGAGGAGAAACAGTGGTTGTAGAAAAGATTGCACAGAACACACAGAAATTTCTGCTAGGAGTCAATTATCCCGAAGGGAGATTGTTTTACTGTCCAGGGTAAAAAAGTAGCAGAGCTCCAAAAGAAATGCTTCTGTGTGGAGGGAGGTAATAATGGATGGAAAAGAGAGGGAAGGGAGAACCCAACTATATAAACACTGGTCTGGTGACATTTAAAATGTGATACGATGACAAAGGTTAAAAAAAAAAAAGTTCAGCCTGCGAGCAAGGGCACCCAAGACAAATCACAAAATAAGAAACAGCTAATAGGCTGAAATTTCCACATTGCTGAATATGTCCTTCAAAGTATCCATGATATTAACATGAGATCATGACCTGCTTTACCATGTGCCAAGAGTCAAATCTGATGAGGATTCTATCAAATAATTTAAACACAAGTAAGTTTTAAATGACCTCTAAATTCTTTCCTGCTATGCTAACATTTTCAAAATCATTAAACAAATGTGTAGAGAAATCACAGGAACAAACCAAATGTCAGTTGCTTGTGTACATTATTCAGTTTAAACCTTAAAACACATATGGTCTCTACCGTTAACACCATTAACCCAGACTAACCTACAGCTTTTAATAAAAGAGTGTTAGCAGGGCAATTTGAAAATCCTCTTAAAATCTTGAAATCAAGATGTCCAGAGACTCTGAGTTCACCTTACCATTGGACATTAAACATGAATATTAATACCCTGCAATAATCCCCCAAAATAGCATTCCTTGATTATGATACAGATTGTTTCTTTGCTATAATGTGTATGATCCCTCATGTTTTAAAAATAATTTTGATGAGAAAGAATTGCTTAAATTTTTCTAGCAGGAAGTTTTTAAAAGACTAAATTCACATCTCTCTCAATTGTCATTTTTTTAGAAATTCAAGTGATTTTCTAAGAGTTTGTCAAAAAGCACGTGCCTTATGTAAGGAGCCTATAATATGAAAAATAGAGCATTTCCTCCTACCATCTGTCTCACAAGTCGGGATTTTTACCTAATGGGTTGTAGCCAATTCCGACATTTATCAAATCTCTGAAAGCTTAGCTCTTAAGTTTAAATATTAAGTTTAAATTTTGGGGAAAATTGAATAAAATACTAAATGAATACCATCAGTGTATTTTGATATCCCAAAGTGAGACCTCAAATTACAAACTGGAGGTATGAAAAGGAATGTGTCCATTTTCAATACATGCTTTAAAATGAAAGCCTTGGGGCGCCTGGGTGGCACAGCGGTTAAGCGTCTGCCTTCGGCTCAGGGCGTGATCCCGGCGTTAAGGGATCGAGCCCCACATCAGGCTCCTCTCTGCTGGGAGCCTGCTTCTTCCTCTCCCACTCCCCCTGCTTGTGTTCCCTCTCTCGCTGGCTGTCTCTATCTCTGTCAAATAAATAAATAAAATCTTTAAAAAATAAATAAATAAAATGAAAGCCTTGCTTCACTGGTGTTAGTACAAAACACCATCAACATGCAACAGCCTCCGTTATTTAAAGTGAGTTTGATTCTAAAGTAAAACAACAAAACTGAAGAGTAAGACGTTTGCCTCCCATGCTGGTTCTTGACCAGAAGAAAAATTAAAAGCCGCAGAGACAGCTGCGAAGATCCTGAGAGGGCGTTCAGATGCTCTGAACAGCTTTCTCGGTCTCACCCAGCCCTCGCTTACCGTCACGGCGCATAAGCAGAGCGGGGCTCCCCCACCTGCTCTCCGATGCGGCACATAAAATTGAAAGGAAAAAGATACCACAGAGAACACGTATATATACAACAAAGTTTAGCTGAGATTGAATTAGCTGAGCCGGAGAGTATGGGGGGATCAAAAGAAAAAGAGAAAAGGAGAATCTGTACATTGACACAATCTCACCGAAGGCTATCAGGAAATTCTGTACTCAACATTAAAACTTTGCATAGGGTGTTTTGTCAAAAAAAATGTTAAAAAGGCTTGTCTAATAAAGGAGAGAGCTGATAGAAAAGAAAATCATAGCGAGAATGCATGTTAGGCAAGCCATCTCGTTTCTGACCTGCATTTCTGCCTAATGCAGTGTGGAGGCTGAAGTCAGACTGTCAGGTTCACGTCCCCGCGTGGTCATTTGTTGGCATGGGACTTCACGGATATTACCCATCTATTTTGTTCCTCAGTTTCCTCATGTCTACAAAAGACTAATTACAATACCTACTCGAGAAACTTTTTCTTTTTTTAAGATTGATTTATTTACTTTAGAGGGAGAGAGAGGGAGCGCACGCACACGGCAGGGGGAAGGGGCAGAGGGAGAGGGAGAGAGAACCCTAGGCAGACACCACGCTAAGCACGGAGCCCGATGCAGGGCTCATCCCACAGCCCTGAGATCATGACCTGAGCTGAAACCAAGAGTTGGTCGCCAACTGTGCCAAATAGGTGCCCCTACTCCAGAAACTCTTAAGAGCATGGTCCAGGCATTTTCCCACCTCTTTTCAAAGCCATACAGGTAGTTCTAACAAAAAGCTATGCTTGAGAGCCACTGGATTAGATAAATCTAAGATTCATACGGCTTTCTGTTTCGGTTTTATACTCTAAAATGCCATGAATTCAAACATACACACAAAAGTTTCTCAGTTATTAATTCATTCTAAGAACAGATACTTCTATTTTAAATGAAGGGATCTAAAGCTTTGGGGAATTAAGTAACAGACCCAATCAATGGCAGAAGTTGGGGTAGGTTTTAATTCACCTGGAAACATCCACACTACGCTATTTTATTTTTATGCTATTCGTACTGTATTTTTCATGTGTGAACAAATTTTTTGTGTCCTGTAACTCATCCTGTTACTTCTAGGCAAGAAAATTCTCAGACTCACTACATAATACTCCGAAGAGGATATTTTCTTTCACTTATATGTAAGGAAAATACAATTGCGTTTTTTGCTTCTGCATCTATAAAATTAAGATATGACTATCTCTCTCATACACACTTAGAAATATTGAGGCTAATCCCTGTGAAGGTGGTAGGCGAACTGTTAAAACTTAAAATCAACATACACCTGAAACTAATATAACATTGTATGTCAACTATACATTGATTTAAAAAAAAAGCTTATTTTTTTAAATCAATAAAAGTTAGCTAAACCTGAGGCTTACAAGGATAATGTCTCTTTTGTTGTTGTCAGTCCTTTGCTTCTTCTATAGAAATAAGACAACTTCAGCAGTATTACTCCCCAAAATTCTGTACCCAAATGGAAACTTTGTGCTCGTTTCAATAGGAATTTGACTTTTGCCCTTGGTGGAACTGTCAGAGCTCTTCTAGTCTCTAGAGCATTGCTCATAGACTTTACTGCATTTCATCCCTGTCCTCGACTTTTAAAGACAGTCCTGCTCTGGTCTATCTAATGACATTCTACTTACCTATTCTATGATTTTAGAGCCTACTAAAATTAGTTGACCATACAAGAAGGAATGGACACCTCTCAAACAGAGCTGTCAAGAAGATCCAGGCTGGGATTTACACTGTAGCAGTTGCAAAGCTCAGAAGAGGAAGACGGCCGGGTCCTACAGCACCTCACCTGGAACACTGAGGGGAATAACTGGCTAATTAGAAAAGAAGAGTCACCACCGTGCAAAATTGTAATTATGACCAATTTTATTTCATAACTGCATTGTTGGGCACTTTATGGTAGTATGTAGTTCATCCAAGATTTAGGTTTGCATATTTTTCAAAAAATTCCCCAAACAATACTTTTCTGCACAATGTCCTCCCAACAGTAGTCAGCTTTAGAGATGATTTATACTGTAGCCTCAAGGATGCAAGAACAGTGAAACAAATCTCAGTGCTGGGTAGGTTCTTACAGGTATCTGTCACCAGGTCTGGCAAAAAGCTCAAGACTTTCAGTCCTTTTAAACAGTTATTCGTTTAAAGCAAAAGAAATCAGCTTTGGGAAAGTTCCGTTTTAACCTCTCACGTACCTTTTATATAAAAAAGACTTTATGCATATTAAATTGCAGACTTCATGTTTGCTGTTTTAGGCATTGCTGTAAGTACTAAATCATAACAGATTCAAGAAATCTTGTTTTTGGTATAGGACCACTGAATGGTTCTCAAAATAACCACGTGGAAGTTACACTGCCTGAAGGATGGTGACTGGACACTTGTGGTGCGTTCAGCACGCACAGAGTTCAAGTCCGGTCCTGTCCTACACATCACATAACCAACCAGAGGGTGGGTTTGTAAGGTACCTCATTAAGGCTCTCATCTGGGAAGTGAAATAACACGGAGACAAAAGAGACCTAGAGGTTTCTCACATCAAAGAGGTAATCATTTGTGACTTTGCAACCTTTTAAGATAAAAGACCGTGTATTTTAAATGACCTAACTAAAGTGTGGTTGGAAGAAAACACAGCTTCCTGGATATAAAGTATCCAGTTGACATTGCTGCTCAGTACCTTGTTTAATTTTTTGGTATGTTTGCATATTGCATCCAGAGCTACAGATTTTCCACAGTGCTTTTCTGCCTCATTCAAGTATAATAAAAGTAGAAATCTATAGAAGCTCTAAGGTTAAACAAACTGTACATTATACAAAAATTAACTTAATTTATAGACAGTCAAGAAGTATTGGCAATGCCCTTTATAAATCTTACCAAAGATTCATCACAAAGCATATTACAATCGACATATGTGGTCATCACCATACAAATGCCATTTAGATCTATGTGGTACAGAACTGAGTATTTGTTAAATGTACACATGTAGAATCAGCATTTTGCACGATATACGTTTCTCTGAAAGTAATAGTATTGTCAATACTAACCTAAGGTTCAGGATTTTCTTATTGCATATTTATTGTCGCTGAGGCAGTTAGTTATGATACAATAATGCAATATCCATAATTATTTTAAATAAACAAAAACATTTCGCCTGCCAACAATATAAAGAATTTTTTCTAAGATCACATAGAACATTGCTACATACAGCTTTACACAAATACTGAAAAACATGACCTTAAGGCATCTGCTAGAAAAGCAGATGTGCATATTTATATGAACTAAATTATGCAGGAAAAATATTGCACAAAATCCTATTATTTTTCAAAACAAAATATGCTTCTTTCTAAATACACATAATTCCCTATATCTTCACCAAAATAAAAATGTTAACCAGTTTGCTCAAAACAATTCTGCCTCTTAAGTAAGCTTTAAGAAACAGACACTAACAAAATATTGGGCTCGACACAGGAAAGATGTGACTGATACAGACTCTGTAAAAGTTATTTCCTTATACTAAGACGTGCTTTGGGGAATTAGATTTGGGTATTCATTTTACTTTCTGAAATTTGTGTTCTGACTTACAAATAACTACCCAGAGTCAGGGTCTTTTACGCTAAACAAAAATGGAATTTGCATTAGAAAATTTATTTGTGAAAATAATCTTTTCCTGAAAATCCAGATTTTCTAGATGAGAAGGAAGATCTGCTGATTATGAGAATATTCACAGTTTTCTCCTCTTGATCAGGAGACTACTTCTTCACGTTATTTAAGAAACAACTATTTCATGAACATTCCTGAATCCTACGATTAGGATATTAGCTCAGAATCCTGACAACAGCACTGTTACATACAGTTTTAATTTAAGAGGCGGGGACGGCGGAAGCTGCTTTCTAGAGAATGCTATTATAAAGAACGTAAAAAACTCGTTTCCATCAACAGGCACCTACACTCCCAGTTAATCCTAAAGTAAGTAAAGTGGCCCAAGTATTGCAAAGGAGCCTCATTCCATTATAGAGCCCTGTGCTGCCTGGTCAAAGATTGAGCATAGTGGGGACAGAGAATCAGAGAAACAAGGACACTTAGTTTCTAAGAGCTTCTATGTCTGTCCTTTAAAAGTAGGTATCTTAAAATAGCAGCATTATTATACTTCGTTAAAATAATAAAGTTAATAAAATTAGAAACGGTACCATATTTCTATATGTAGAGCATGTTTTAGATTAAGCAGCTTTAAAAGGATTTTTTTTTTTTTGGTGTTAGAATCTTGGGCCAATAACTTCTAAACAAAATATATCATTACTATTATTATTAACAGAGATTTGCCATTTCTTCTCCTTTTAATTGGCTCCTTCAGAGCGGGGACGATGTTAATTAGTTTATTTCCTTATACCCCAGTTACCGTACCTTGCATACGACCGGTACAGACAGTCCATAAATATTTCCTAAGTGGATGAGTTATTCACAGAAAAATCATCCTGCCATATGTTTTGGTGCCTTCCTAAAATACGCTAGAGTAAGTAACCATCAAAATTAACCACGTAATAACACATTGGCTTAACAAAACAATAGCTCCTAAATTCACACATGACTCTTCTATCCCCACCTGAAATATCACGGATGCGATATTTAAGCACAAAGAGGATAAAAGCTAGAGTGGGATTCAGGGAGAATCATGATGGTTTAGAGGCCCCGTAAAAGACTATGCAGGAAAGCCAAAGACTGACTCATTTATACAACTCTGTGGTTGAACAAGTATAGCTTTTTTGAGAAACAAATTCAAACAGCAGAGCAGTTTACAGATATTTCATTTAGTTGTAATAGAAAATATGAACACAGGAAAAAATAATACTTTTGTTTGTTTCAGAATTCACCTTAATTTCACCTTATTCTCCCTATATCCACCATAATACTGGGAAGTCTAGTTTAAGAGCCGACTTTGAATACTCAAATATTAATGATTTGAAATACTAATACTTTTGGATTAGTCTCTTGGATACTAGTCTTCAGGATTTTTTCCAAGAATAATATGTAGAGCTTTTGTTTTTTGCTTTTGTTTTTTAACAGAATATAAAAGCCGATTTTGCGTGTTAAAATAAGGCACAAATCCAGTTCAAAATACCTTGACACAAATGTACTTGTGAGGCTAAACGTCCTCACAGCAACACAGTCTTGTAGTCAAACATTTCATGAGGTGACTGGATGACAGAAGAACCTACACTTCGGAGGCCATGATGTTTATTAAGCAAATGGACTGAAACTCCAGTTCCACCTACGCTACACTCACAGTTATCTCATTCTTCAGACTATGAATTCTGAAGGAAAACATGCCTCATTCCAATAGTCATATTAAAAGACTTTTTCTTTTAAAAAATTATGAAGAAATATTTCCCAAGCAGATTAACAGCCAGAGTCATCTTTTTTTTCCTTCTCATTTAAAACAGCTCTTCTGATAAATCTACTTCTTTTATTACATGTTTCGACAAAGTGAAATGGAATTTTGTAATGAGTATATAAAGGCAAAATTTGACAAGAACCATGAGTCTTACTTTTGTGTTAATAAAATAAGGATTAAACACTTTTTTCCTTAATATATACAGACTCCCTCCTTACAAGAAAAACGAGATTTGTCTTCCTTTACAAACATGAATGAATAATTGTCCCCAATAAAACATATCTGTTTAGATTTTGGAATGTAGCTTAGAAAAGAAAAAAACTTGGTCATTTTCTTTAAATTCTTTAAAGACTGGCCTGGATAAATATTTTTAAGCAATGTTTTTAACAAATCCCCTTCTAGGATTTTTTTTTACTAAAAACTAAATTCTTTCAGTAAATATTTTAGGGTACAGTCCTGATGGGGTTCTTGAATGGTTTTTCAAACACCTTTTCTAAAATGACAATTTAAAAAAAATATTGATTGGGGATGTACAGAGTATACATTGAATATGCAAATACCAAATTAACCATAACACCACGGGTTTTTTTCCCGATTTTTTCTGTCAGTCTAGCCTATCACGAAGCAGTCAATGCATGATGCCGTCTGAGACGAATTTCAATGTTTAACAGTGAATATGAGGGAGAACAGACAAATCTCCTATGCGGAAGAATTCTAAATAATTTATGTAGACACTCCACCCTAAGTAAGAGGAGGCGTAAGGCCCTACTCCTTAGGTGTGGTCTATACACAGTGACTTCCTTCCAAAGACTACGGCCTAGAAAGGGAGGGCAAAGAGTATAGTGGGAAAACCTGGCAAACACCACCTCAGCTAGGTTATCAAAGTCAACATCAACACTCACAAATCATGCTGACATTATGTACCTTAGGTATGATGTAATGAAAATGACATTTGACTTCTGTAATCTTCCTCCCCAAACCCACAATCACAGTGTAATTGTGAGAAAAATAGCAGACAAATTCTAACAGAGGGACATTCTATAGTATATTCAACCAGCAGATCAGTAATCTTCAAACCTGTCAAGGTCATCAGAAACAAGGGAAGTCTGAGAAAATATTACAGCCAAGAGAGATCTAAAGACACATGACAACCAAATGTAATGTGGTATCTTGAATGGGATTCTGGAACAGAAAAAAAGACATTAGGGAAAAACTAAGGAAATCTGAATAAAGCATGGACTATCAATATTGGTTCACTAATTGTGGCAAACGCACCCTACCAATGTAAGATATTAATCATAGGGGAAACTGTGTGCAGGGACATAGTAGGAACTCTCTGTACTTTCTTCATAATTTTTCTGTAGACTAAAACTTCTAAAATATAAAGTCAATTATTTTAAAAAAGTGAATGTGAGATGATAAGAAATGAATTATTAGTTAAGAAAAAAAAAAGACAGGAACATTTCTTTATCAGGACAGTTCGTGATGCATTTGGCTTTCTGGGGCTGGATTCCTAGATAGCAAAGGCATATAGAGAGACTGAAAAAAATTTTAAAGTGTCTCATTTGTAAACAGAAGTCATTAATTTCACATTGTAATTCAGCACTTCATATATTTCACTGAGTGAAAGGTAAATGTGTACCTTTATACATTTTGGAAAACATGGCTGCCAGTGTCCACAAGAGAGCTTTTTAACTTTGAAAAATGAATTTTGTCCTCGATATTCAACAGATAGAAAAAGGCATTATTGCTCTGCAGAACACTTATAACTTATCCTTCAAAATTTACAGGTAAGTCCATAAATTATTAAAGTATGCTAAATATAGGCTTAGGATTAAGGCAGTTAGTGGGTCAACAGTTTCAGCAGTTTCAGGTTAGTTTTGATAAGTTTTGAGATCCTGATCAGTTCATGCTCAACCAGATTAGTATAGTAGCTACTGGTTATGTGCAAGGGTTATATATGCATATTAGTTTAAATAAAACGAATGGCATTAAGCACCAAATACTGGGAAATCAGACGTTTGACATATACTTCCAATATACATACAAACTAGTGCCTGATTTAAGAGCACAGTAGAAGAATCAGCTTTACATTTAAAAATCAATTGATAACACATACTCATGAGATGAATGAGTGGGGAAAATGTATGTTCCAAATGAAAAATAATTTTTGGACAGTACTAAGAATTGTCATTCCTACAAATAATTCTGTTTACTATAGAGATTACAAGGAATCCTAAAATGTCTCCATAGAAGCCTGGATGCAAGTGGGTGACTCCTAATTGTTGATTTAAGTTTGGCTGCCACTTGCGTTTTCTTCTGAAATGTTTAAGTCTTGCTGGAAGGCAGATGTTATATGACATAATGACACTACTTCATGAAGCAGTCCAGCATCTTCTGAAGTCTCTTTGGCTTCTTTCCCTTCTTTCTCCCAAGGAACAAAAGTAGATGAACGTCGCCCAAGGCTGGGTGTAAGCAGATCGTCTGAAATCTGGCTTAGTGTTTCTTTCTTTTCTGTTTTAGCTTTTTCATTTTTGGAAACTTCAGGCGAAGTTAGCTGGAGATCCAATCCTGAAGTCGAAGCTGGCTTTTCCATGACCACAGGCCCCCTCACATTGTCAACACTGAGGTATTTTTCATTGTTTTCCTCTTTCAGGATAAACAGAGAATCTGTCAAACCACCAGAGGAAACCCGCTTCCGGGGAGAGGGAGGGAGGTGTCTGCCGTGGAGGGCACTATCATCTTGTCCGAGATGCCACTCTGCTTGATCACCAGAACCACTGCAAAGTAGGGCCAGATTATTCTCACTAGGTGCGTTGGATGTATTCTGAAAGAAGAAACAACAAATTCAGAAAAATCTTAATGAGATTACAATGTTACATTAGCATTTTTTTCCATTTTGAAATAAAATATTAATATCTTTCAAGGCTGGCAACATGGAAGGTCCCCCAAGAGTCCCCCAAGAGGAAATATAGCGTTGACAGTTAATTCTGAACTCCTGCAAATAGCTCTATTAACAAGAAAATATATAAACATACACAATTTTTTGTCAATTATACTTCGATAAAGCTGAAAAAGTAAATGAAAATAACTTGCCAAACGCCCTCCCCCCCCAAAACTCCCAAATAGACCAACTACATCAATGCCAAGTTCGGGAATTACTTACAATCACCACAGCGTGGCCATTACTCACACTTCCACCTCTTGTGCTTTTAAAACATTCATTTCAGTTTGTTTAAAACACTGTTCATTTTTGAAGCAATATAATGAAAAGGTATTTGAATTGAGACATTTCTTTCTTTTTTTAAAAGATTTTATTTATTTATTTGACAGAGAGAGAGGCAGTGAGAGAGGGAACACAAGCAGCGGGAGTGGGAGAGGGAGAAGCAGGCTTCCTGCCTAGCAGGGAGCCCGATGTGGGGCTCGATCCCAGAACACTGGGATCATGACCTGAGCCGAAGGCAGATGCTTAACAACTGAGCCACCCAGGCGCCCCGAATTGAGACATTTCTTAAACATTTTTTGAAGATCCAAAATACAGAAAAAAAGTGGGAACATTTCACACTTAAAAAATTCCCCAGAAAAGACAACTATAAAATTAGATTGTAAGAGAATATTACAGCTTGATAAAAGTTTTTTTCAATGAATATCAATAACCATCAGAACTGGATACATAAATGGGAAAATACTGGAATTCTGAAACTAGAAATAATTTTTTTTTTTTTTAAAGATTTTATTTATTTATTTGACAGAGATAGAGACAGCCAGCGAGAGAGGGAACACAAGCAGGGGGAGTGGGAGAGGAAGAAGCAGGCTCATAGCAGAGGAGCCCGATGTGGGGCTCGATCCCGGAACGCCGGGATCACGCCCTGAGCCGAAGGCAGACGCTCAACCGCTGTGCCACCCAGGCGCCCCTGAAACTAGAAATAATTCTTAATGATTAAATTTTAGCATATGTTTGAAGATTTGACTACTTACCTGTTAGAAGTTACATGCTTCTACCAACTAAGATTGTAACATGAGGCAATTCACACCAAAGGGTAAGAATGTTTTCATTTAATTTTATAGGCTGAAAAAATCAACTAACCGTAGGTTTGTAATCGATATCATCCATTGATCTGAAGAAATCCAAGCTCTTAGCTGCTGCCAGCTTTCCTTGGTCTGAGCTGTGTGTGCTCAACGTATCTAAGATTTCTCCAAGTAGGTCCATTTCGCCTGAGTATGGAGTCTTTACTCTTGCTTCAATGGAGTCGTCGCTTTCATAAAAATAAGCAGAAGCTTCTTCTCCATCTTCAGAGGACAACCTGAAGGAAAGTGCAGCACACGCTAGCAGTCACACAGCCACATACAGTGCATGTGAGCAATATCTCCCCAGTTACACTGAGTTAGTGAGAGAGTCTTAAAACCAAAGTGCTTTTCAGTGGAACAACAACAAAACGGTGAATTGGTTCATGGTCAAATTCTTTAGAGTGATGGGTGTATACCAATTCAAATATGGGAAATTTTGAGTATGTGCACTAAGAAAATACAAACAACTATGGGACCTCAATTGATCTGGAAGCAGAAGCAGCACTTTTCACACAGTCTAATTCTCTGGGATTTGGGACATTGGCCTTAGAAATAGTAGATGGAACATTTGGAAGGTTTGCTATCGCCCGAGTTTACTTTTAATATGTGTATGTGGTTTTCCCTCTATTTATATTTTAGAGAAGAACGCATATTCCTTGATATAGACAAAGATATACTACTTAATGGAGCAAAAGGACTGCCCATTTTGTCACTCCCATATAATTTTAAATCGTTTAAAAAAACTAAATACCTATTATTATTATTTCCCTTACTTTATAGTGAAATTAATTTTTAATACTTTGTATGAAAATTTCCTCTTCTGATATCACCACAGGTTTAAACCCCTCCCCTCCCCCCAATTCAACTTGTTTTAATTGGCTAATATCACTATTTCTCTTATTTAACCTGCCCCTTTTCACTAGCAGGGTAGGAGCCTAATTTAGGTGGGCTTCTATTTCCCCTTTAACACTACTGCAGATATTTCTGTAGGCTTTACTGCTTTCCAAGAACAAGATATTTCAGGCCTATCTTGCTTTCCCATCTCAAGATTCATCCCCCATGAGACTCCAATGAGTACTGGTTCCTTTTACTGAAGAACATTGCAAGGGAGCGAAATCTGATCTCTAGGAGTGTACATCTTTTATCTTTTGAAATCCTAAAACTTCTGCCTTTCAGCCACAACACTCAGTAGGACATACAATCCACCATGACTTACTTGCTTGCTCTCTCGTCATAGTCGTCATCATACAGAGCACCATCGAGGCTCTTAAGAGGTCTTTTTAAGCGCGCCTAGAAGGAGGAGTTGACCAGAAAATGGCATTAGTCGCTAAAATAAGTCTTTTTCCTAAATTTTAAAGTAATAACTTGATATGACAAGGAACACTCTTAAAAGAAATATGAATTCAGGATTTTTTAATATTACCCAATAACTTGACAAGCTGTGCAGTAAGAAGGGGAAGGAATCAGACAACACTGATATCAACACTTACAGGTCAAACCAATAGACACAAAACAAATCATTGGATTGAATACATACACACACACACAAACACACACACACACTCTGATTTAGTCTGTCAGTCCCTGGTTTAAAGATACTTGACTTATGGGGCGCCTGGGTGGCGCAGCGGTTGGGCGTCTGCCTTCGGTTCAGGGTGTGATCCCGGCGTTATGGGATCGAGCCCCACATCGGGCTCCTCCGCTGTGAGCCTGCTTCTTCCTCTCCCAGTCCCCCTACTTGTGTTCCCTCTCTCGCTGGCTGTCTCTATCTCTGTCGAATAAATAAATAAAATCTTTAAAAAAAAAAAAAAGATACTTGACTTAGAATCATATTCCCATGCATTTATCCCCTTGTTTCAATAATCATCAATCAATATTTGCCAATCTCGTTTCTTTTATCTGTCTCCCCAATTATTTTAAGGAAGTACTTCTCGATACTTAATATGCATATAAATCTCTTGGAGATTATGGTAAAAATGTAGCTTCTGACTCTATTGGGTGCTAAGGATGAGGCCAGAGTTTCTGCATTACTAACAGGCTCTTATATGAAGTTAGCGCTGCTGGATCTGAAGGTCCCACACTGAACAGCAAGGTTTTTTGTTTTTTAAGATTTTTATGTATTTATTTGACAGAGAGAGAAAGCCAGCGAGAGAGGGAACACAAGCAGGGGGAGTGGGAGAGGAAGAAGCAGGCTCATAGCGGAGGAGCCCGATGTGGGGCTCGATCCCATAACTCCAGGATCACGCCCTGAGCCGAAGGCAGACGCTTAATGACTGAGCCACCCAGGCGCCCCCTGAACAGCAAGGTTTTGAACCGAATGCTAGACAACCTATCATTTCACCTGTAAACACTTCAATATATATCTTTAACAGATATCATTATTATACCATACAAACTAACAATTATTCTTTAATATCTTCTATTCTCAGACCACTCTCATATGCCCTTATTACCCCCAAAATATTTTAGTTTGTTTATGTGGGCCAGCATCTCAACATGGTAAACACTATTTGGTTGATATGTCTGTCAAGTCTCCTTCAGAGACTATCAGTTCCACATTCCCCATCCTTTGTGCCATTTGTGTCCTTGAACATGTGATTTTTATCCTCTTCCTATAAACTGGCAGTCACATCTGGAAGCTTGGTTAGAGTCAGTTTCTGGTTTTTTGTTTTTCTCTGGTTTGGGCAAGAATATGCAACATGTGTCGAGATGTGTTTTTTTTTTTTTTTTTTTTTTTTTTTTTTTTTTTTTTTTTTTTTACTGCATCACACCAGGAGATACATAACATTAGGATGTCTCACTTTTGGTGGTTCTAAGATCCATTAATGGTTTCAGGATTCAGGTTAGCTGATACCATCCATTATGAATTTTCTTTCACTTGATGGTTTTAGCATCCTATGATAATCCTTGGGTAAATTAATTATGCAGTAGGGCCTCCAAAATTATGCTTTCAAAAGCATTCCTTCTATCTTTACTTGTTGGCATTCTACAAAGAGTTTTATCCTATTACCTATTTGGCTATTCTGAAATACAAAGTGTACAGCAGAGGTAGGATAAATCCTTGATGCTTTCCTCTTGTTCAACAATTTCCAGATTAATGAGTATATGCCTACCAATCTCTAAAGCTGAGCTGTGAGGGTTTTTAAAAAGTCATCATCATTTGTATATATCTGATGTGACTCAGCCTATCACAGTTGTTCTTGATTTTTTTTTAAAAAAAGATTTATCTATTTGAGAGAGAGAAAGAGAGCACGTGAGTGCAAGAGCACGCACGGTGGGGAGGGGCAGAGGCAGGGGGAGAGGGAAAGAATCTTCAGCAGACTCTGTGCTGAGCGACCCAGGGGCCCCTCTTCTTGATGTCCGATCATGAACTGAGCCAAAACTAAGAATCAGATGCTCAGCCAACTGTGCCACCCAGACACCCCATGGTACCCAGGAATTCTTAGAAGCTTCTCTTTACATTTACATGTTTGAATTATGTTAAGTGTTCTATCCACAATAAAATAAATTTTTAAGTTTTTTTTTTTTTAATGGTCCCATCTTTGGTCTGTGTTAGCCCATTCAAGTTGTTTCCTGTGTCCTTTAAACATGAGCTCAGAAGTTCTTTAGTAAGCTTCTTGCTTTTGGTCTAACATAATGTCTCATTTCAACTTACACATTTTCTGCATCAGACCTGGAATCAGCCACTTCCTGTAGGAGTTTGGTTCTTTTAAGTAGGAAATGACATTTAAAGGCCAGAGTCTGGGTGCTATGGGTGCCCATGGCTGCAAACCACGTTTTTGAATGGACGGCAGCAAAGCCGAATTTGGAGACTTGAATCATTATATCATCAGAGGACTAACTTTCTGTCTTCCGATTCTGATCTCCCAACCTAGATAACTGTTTTCTTCTATTGCAGCCAGAAAGAATAAGCAAATCTCTGGAATCTACAGTACTTGATCCTTACTTATCCACCTCCTCTCTGCCCGTGCTGGGACTGGTAGGAAGGAAAGAATGGGTAGAGAGAAATATGTTTTTGTTTTTTAAGATTTTATTTATTTATTTGACAGAGATAGAGACAGCCAGCGAGAGAGGGAACACAAGCAGGGGGAGTGGGAGAGGAAGAAGCAGGCTCATAGCGGAGGAGCCTGATGTGGGGCTCGATCCCAGAACGCCGGGATCACGCCCTGAGCCGAAGGCAGACACTTAACCGCTGTGCCACCCAGGCGCCCCAGAGAGAAATATGTTTTTGTAACCCCTGGTAGAATGTGTAGTGAGTTTCTCCATGAGTTTGGTGATTAGCTACGTATTTGGGCCTATAACTGTAATATCACTTTACGACAAGTTTAAGGTATGTGAGTTAAAAAAAAAATTGAGGAAATGGCTTAGGCACACAGCTACCACTTATGATATTATTTCTGAAGGGAAAATACATTTCATCCACCCTCTCCAAAACTCACAAAATATAGTACAATTCTTTGTTTCTAAAAACAAGTCATTATTTTTGCATTGACATCTGTATATGCTTAACATTATGACAGCTAGGGGTTATGTATTCTAGTTTTGCAAAAAAAAAAAAACAAAAAAACAAACCCCCCCCCCAAAAAAAAATCAGAACTAAAAACAAATGAAACTATGAGGGAGCTGAGACTTCACGCTGCTATTTAAAAAATCACTGACTATGTAAGAATATAAGATAAGATATTAAATATGTAACTTAATATTTATGTTTGTAAATACATGGAAAGCACTCTCATATACACACGCAGTGGGGCTAGGGTCTGGGAATACAGAGTTGAGTGAGGCTGAGTCTCTGCCAGTAAGTAGCTCAGAGTCTCATGAACCCCATGATCAATCCGGAGGTAGACCACAGAGACTCCATAATTTGCCCAAGGTCATACACCTTATCAAGAACAGGAACCACGGCCAATGTCTTTCTCTGCTGTGTTGCTAGTCCCTTGTTCATTTTCTTTCACAAGTTACGTTTATATTCTACATCCATCTGCTTATACTAGAGATTCTCAGTTGTTTTATTTTGTGTTGTTGTTAACTACAACTTTTTTTCTTATGAAGCTACTCATATAAGCTTCACAAGTATGTTTGAATTTGGTTCTTTATTTCCTAGCTAGGCAAGGGTTCTATCAATTTCTAAGTAGGGATGTTGTTAAATGGTGTATCTTCTAATGAATTTTCACAATAGAATTAGAATTAAAATCAGAAATACAACTGATTAGTACAATATTTTCCTTTCTATGGATGTTAAGATTTGTACTATCTATACTCTTCGTACATGTACTTACACATTGTTTGGCAATCTGAAATAAGTTCCTAATTAGTAGTTACTGGAAGTATATCCAGCAGTAGGAACTGCCACCTTCTAGATGAAGTGACAAAGTACAAACACATCGTCAACGTGTCGACTGCTTGATGACATAAAATTACATAATTTGTTAGGGTCACACAAGAAAAACAAAGGGAGAAAAAAGTTGTAATTTGATTAACATTCAAGACAGAGAAAAATGGCAGCTTACGGAACAAGAGCATCATCAGTTTCTGAGCTTTCACGGAGCCGGATTATCTCTACATTCCTGATCGGGTCTCAGGCACAGGCACCATGCTTTCAGGGGAAATAAAGCATTGTTTCCACTATGCCCAGAACACACAACACAGGGCAAAAGGACCTGGCCACAATTCTGTAAATAGAAGTCTTTTATGGATAATTGGTAGCAAATAGGCTTAGACTGCAGAAAATATATTGTGTATTCTTTAGGGCGGTAATATACAGCCAGTAACAGTACATCTTTACCTGGGTTCATAAATCATAGATCTGTCGTTAGTGAAAACCTGCACACTAAACTAAACAGAAACTGAAATATAAACGACTAAGAAAGAGAAAAGTAATCTCAATACACAGAATGAAAATAAAATGCATATACTTTTTTTTAAATACAACTGACTTTTGGGAAGAAGTATAGATCTTTATTTTTTTTAACCATACTAGTAATAAACAGATACAAATGCCAGTGGAATTAGTTTTGTATATTATACATACTCAGAGAAAAAATTTCTATTTCAGATCTGGATAGAAATTTCACAGTAAGAGGTGTACAACATGAAAGTCTGTAAGGGGCAATAATCACTTTTGCCATAAATGATTATCTCCCACTCCCTAAAGTAAGTGCCAAGAGAGTCACAACAGATGCTTTTTTTAAAGAACGATTACGAAGTGATTAAGACATAAAGCTATCAGCAGTTAACATGGTAAAAAAAAAATTGAAGAAAAGGAAAAAAAAGATAAGTGCTTTTCCCAGGGGAAAAGAACACCTGAACACTGGAACAAAGTTTGGCTATATTTATGGGGCCAGTGGCAACAATGCCTTCCCAGGAAAACCTGCCTGGTGCCCATCTGACAGAGTCCAGCCTTACAAGTGCCTTCCCAAGTAAGTCAGGGAACAACGAATCTTCAGAACTTCAAGAAATTCACCCTAATTTATGAGTATTTCAGATAGAACTTAAGGTGGAAAAATGTCTTGGGCTTGGTTTCCTAGCCTCAAGATAGGAAATAGCAGACTTTTATAAGCCCAAACTGAGATTTCTTATGAAAACTTCCAAAAAAGGGGACCTGGGTGGCTCAGTTATGTGTCCAACTTGTGATGTTGGCTCAAGTCATGATCTCATGGGTTGTGGGATGGAAACCTGTGTCAGGCTCCACGCTCAGCAGGGAGTCTGCTTGGGATTCTCTCTCTCCCTTTCCCTCTGCCCCTCCCTCCACTCACTCTCTCTGTCTCTCTCTCTAAAATAAGTAAATCTTTAAAAGGAAGGAAGGAAGGAAGGAAGGAAGGAAGGAAGGAAGGAAGGAAGGAAGGAACGGATGGACGTCCAGAAAGAAATAAATTCTCTGGCCTTAAGCTGGTCAATACTGCATGGCTCTAAGTTTATAAAGCGAAGTCAAGGAGACTTATATGGTGAATTATCATTCTTGTTGCTCCAATATAAATAATCAGGACAAACCTAATGAGAATAGCCTTCCTTTTTTGATCAAAAATTATCTTCCAGATTACTATTATAGGGAAAACTGTAAAAGATTTTGAAATGGGCAAAAAATTACTTGTGTCCTTTCGAAGGAATGGTGGCTGTTGTCTAGCGTTCCTTTCCAGGATTATCTGATACTATAGTGGTTTGTACCATTCATAGTCTCTATTTGTAACCCTATAGGGACAGAAGTCAACCCATGGAGGACTGGTGGCAATGCAATAGCTTCATGTCCATAGCGATACAATTTTGTCCAGTGAAGATGCAATTATTATCGCATAGATATTGGTGGTTTCGGTATCTGTTAGCATATACACTTCAGTACTCCTAAGTGTCTGTTCTTCGGATTATCTGCTATATCAGCTTTTAACATCTTATTATTTCCCTCATTAGCTAATGAACAAAATAAAATAAGGGAGTTATACAAAATTATTCTTTAAAGTAGGCACTTAATGTTTCCTGAATAAATGAATACCTCCATACATAGTAGGTAGTTTCTGTTGAGTATTTAAATGAATTAAAAAACTGGTAAACTATATAATGCAATGAACTATCCTAATGGACTGATATAAGCATTTTTAGTGTTCATAAAGTACAGAAAAGCATTATATTCATTTGTTCATTCAACAAAGATTACAGAAATGCTTTCTATGTGCTAGGCATTGGGTTTTATGCTAGGGTACAATGATGACCAAGAACAAGACTCCCTGCCCTCATGTAGATTAAATTCTAATAAGTTAAACATAAATTAAATTGAACAGTCATAAAATAAACATTAAATTACGACTGTAATAATTTGTATTCAAGTATGATTTCTTTGAGGAATTTGACCTAGTTGGGGAAATCAAGGGAAGTCTTTCCCTGAAAGCTGTTTGAATTGAGCCCTAAAAGGTCAATAGGTATCAAGTAGATGATAAAAGAGAACAAGATGTGCAAAGGCCCTGTGGTGGGAACATCACAGGATACATAATGGAATGAAAGGCCACTATCAGAGCACTGCGGGTTAAAACCTATGCTGGTTCACAGGGCTCTCTAAGGGTGCATTAATTTTGCAATTACCCTTTTGATCACTAGATGGCAGATGTATACTAAGAAGGCAAGAGACTGGATAAATTTAAATTACGGAGGGTTTTAAGGGAATGGGGATCAGAGGATCTAGCAAGAAAAAGTGGGAGACGAAAAACTGGTTGGGGTGGGGGCGCAGGAAAGGGATACACCTTGACCTTGCAGACTCTGAAAATGGATACTAACAGAAAGCCAATTATTGTTATATTTTCCTTCAACAAATATTTGAGAACCTACTGAAAGCTGCTGTTGTGCATTCCTTAAAATAAGGTAGTAACCACATCTCAGTTTTAAGAAATTCTTAGCATCTCTTCATTCCACAAAGATCCATGGAACACCGGTTACCCATGCTACTGTCTTTCATACCATGAGGCATAGAAAAGAAAAAGATATTCCTCCTCTCAAGATTTCCAATAAATACGTGGTAAAAATGCCAATTACTGAATATAATAAAGTAGCTGTAAATATAAACTTATCCTTCATTGTAGGAATATAACTGAAGTCAAACTTTTTGATCAGAGATGAAAACTTATTTAAATGACCATTAATACCAATCACGATTAATGTCAAGTTGTAATATTTCTAATAACTAGGCTCAGTCAACAGATTAACAATATTAACAATACAGAGCTATAATTATATACTATAAACAATGGCAAATTCTGGGAACAAATAAAGAGGTTTAGAAGTTTCTGAACTGTACAGAGTGGGTGCAGCTATAATATTCTCCCTGGTCACTTTATTATTTCACAATTTCACTAACAGGCTGTACAGATTAGCAAATAAGTATTAGCATTTGCAACTTTTGTGGGAGCCAGTACTACATGAAAAAAGGGTATACATCTCTTGGATGCAAAAAGACATAATAAGAAACAAAATAAGTAGAGTTTTAGAGAATTTTATATCATTCTGATATGAGAAATTAAAAATAAGATGGGGCATTTGATGTCATATGTCCACAATAGGACTCCTAGGTCCTAACATATTAGATTTTAAAATAAAATTTTGCTCACATGGAAATGAACAATACACATCTAGTACACATAAAAATTCATAAAATTTTGGAAGTAAACACTTGGACAGCAGGAGATATTTTACTAGAGAAGCTCAATCTACAGCTAGACATTGAAGAGAATAAAGAAAATGGACTGGTAAAAAAAGAGAAGGAAAAGCATTTCATATGAAGGAAAAACCAAAAGCACATGTATAGAGTGACAGAGGCAGAAGGCCCAAGTCATAAAACCATCAAACTTAATGTTTAAAGAGACTTCAGGAAATAAATCTGGTTCAGCTACAATAAGCAAGATCAATGTTTCCTTTTTTTTCACCCCAACTGTTTCCAGAAAACACATCTTGAGAGTTGAATGGTGAGAAACATTCCCCTGACTCACAAGGACCCGGATAATCTTGCAGTTACCATTTTTGTCACTAGATGGCAGACACATACTAATAAGGCAAAGTACTGGGCAAGTTTAAATTCATAGGGGGTAAAGGGTAGGGGAAAAATAAGGGATATAGGCAGATGAACGGGAAAACATAATTTCTTAGACTTCATAAAAGTAAGATACTTTTAACATACGGATTTTTTTTTAAAAATTGGTATTCTCTGTGCTACTGTCCCCATTTTAGAGTTGGAGTAACTGAGATCCAGAAGTGTGACTTTGCTTGCCCAAAGTCCACAGTAAACCCCTGGGCTTCAGAGAAAAAGACAAAAACAAAACAAAACAAAAAACAAAATAAAATACTTGGACGAAATAATATGAAAATAAATGAAAGAAACTCTACCATAGATAATTATAATAGCTATACCTTAAGAATGCATGGCATTTTACTGAACAGAGTTTTAAAACACATGCTGTGATTTTTTATAGGTAGTAACTAAAGGACAGAGTTAAGTGACGTACCCATGATTGATTTGCTTCAGTGTGTTAGATGTTTTACATACTCTACTGTTTTCCATTAAATACCTAATTCACCACAACTTTTGGTCAACATTTTCCCTATTTTTTACAAAATAGGGAACCAAAAGCTTAAAAAAGTAAAGTGTCTTGGGCAAGATTAGACAACTAGTGACAGAGCTAAGACTCCAACCCAGGTGCTCTGATTCCTTGAACAGAACTCTGACTTTCATTATAATTATATTAGATAAGTAAGTTCTGAGAGACTCAGAAGAAGTAACTGTCAGAATTAATCTGAGAAAGACTTTCTTACAATTGCAAGTTTTAAACTCATTTTTTTAACCTAATTTTTAAAGCAGGTGGTAGTTACAGAATGACCAGGAGTGCTAATGTTCCAGGTAGGTGAAATGGCAGGGTGCAGAGAAAAAAGATAAACACACTTTCCCAAAGATACTGAAGACATATTCCTGTCAGGGCAAAAGAGTACATTGGAAGATTAACAAGATATGTGTTTGGTGAAGTCTGATGAATTCAGCTGATGAGAGCTATTATTATTAGGCTAAGGAAATAAGATGTCATAGAAGCATTAAAATTATATTTCTGAGCAGCTGAGTGCTACATGAGACTAATTCAGGAGGGCTGACTTTGAAGTGGTCCAGACACATCCAAGAACCCTTTACCAGTTCTTCTAGTTCACAGTGATCTTGTCTTTTTGGTCAGATTTATTCACTTTATTCTCTACCACTCAGCTGTCACCTGTAATATGCTCTCTTATAAAGGTAGTATTTCATTTTAAGTACATTCCTGTCTTACCAAGTCCTTGTAACCAAGAGTCATATCTTTTATTTCATTTTGTTTCTAATTCCACCTCCACTTAGAATATAAAGAGCAGCAAAAGAATGTCAACTCCCATCCTAACAATGAGAAAAAGCTGGGTTATCTAAAACAAAACATAACAAAACCCCAAAATGATAATTCTTCTTGAACCTATCAGAGAGTTGAGTTGTAAGGCAACCAAGTAAACTGAATTCCAACGGGTTACAAGCCCCTCCAAGGAGAGATGAGAGACAAGACCTATTTCATTCAGGCAAAGCACAAGGAAAGAAGTAGCTGGCATATAGACAGGGGAGAAGATATCTGCTAAGATTTAATAGTCTTAAAGACCAAGTATGGGCTAAGATGTCAGTCTGGAATTGTTGGCAGTCTCAAAGGCAGGAGTTGCTGGCACTCACAAACCCTTTTCTACAGATAAAATCCTATAATTTTATTTGCTAAATCAAGCAACCCTACTACTTAGTGCTACAGAGAAAGACTAGGGGCAAGACAGGAAACTGAAAAGAGCTCCCCTTGGAGGTATAGGCAAGAAGGAAGTGAGAGGCCACTGCAGGGAGCAGGTATAGAGCCCTACTTATTTTATAAAAACATTAATTTATATATAACAAAAGCCATAAACTGATGGCAGATAGTCTGCAAACTCAATCCCAAAACTTCTGGGGGAAGTATAAAAGCAAAAACTCCTTTAGGGAAGAGCAGGAAATCCTCTTAGGCATAGGACTCTACACTGACTACAAGCAGAAATCTATCACCAGTGGAGAGGGACAAGAAGACCCCAAACCGCCCAAGACCAGTCACAGATAGAAAGTTTATCTGCCATGAAAGAAAGTGGAGGGATGTTAAGAAAGCCCAAAATCTGAGGCACAGGGGCACATGGCCTGCCAAGAATGGAGCTGGACTACAGCACAGAAAACCCATAAAGCTAGGACCAAGTAACCAGCAACAGAAGTTAGTTGTTGGAGGAGGAGCAAAAATATTGAGAGTGATCCCTACGTGACTCTGATATAGCTAAGGGTGAGGGAGAAACACTAAGAAAAACCCTCTAGAACCTCCACTAGAAGTAGTCCACTCTGAACACAAGATAATAGCAGCCTACTGCAGGTCATCAGATATCAACAACAAAATCCAAACCAGTTCAACTCGTGATGGATTCAATCTCTATACTAACAGCATTTAAAAGAAGAGTCTTGGTCATGTCTGGGTGTAAGTACTATTTAACTTATTCTCTACTGCTTTTTCACACATGCGGTCCAATACTCAAGAACTACCAGACATAAAGACTAAGAAAAAAAAAAAAGATGGACAATGTGCATAAGCAGATGAGATGACAGCAGAAAGATGAAATCCATAAAAAGAGTCAAACTGAAATGACAGAAAGAAACATAAGAGATGAATTCTTTTGATTTGCTCATCAGTAGACTGAAGAAAAAATATCAATGAACATTAAAACATATCAATAGAAATTATCCAGACTTAACATTTCTATACAATAACAGTGAATTATCTAAAAAAATTAAATAATTCCATGTACTATAGCATCAAAACAATACAATACTTAAAAATAAATTTAACCAAGGAAGTGAAACATCTATACAACAAAAACTTTAAGACACTGATGAAAGAAATTGAAGATGACACAAATAAATGGAAAGATATCCCATGTTCATGGATTGGAAGAGTTAATATTGTTAAATGTCCATACTAAAGAAGGATTTATAGATTCAATGCAATGCCTCTCAAAATTCCAATGGCATTCTTCACAGAAATGGGAAAAACAATCCTAAAATTTGTATGGAACTACTAAAAGACCCTGAATAGCCAAATTAATCTTGAGAAAGAAGAACAAAGCTGAAGCATCACAATTTCTGATTCCAAAATATATTACAAAGCTACAGTAATCAAAATAGTATGGTACTGGTACAAAAACAGACATAAAGACCAATGAAACAGAATCAAGGGTCCAGAAAAAAACCCATACAGATATGTCAACTATTTTTGATAAGGGTGCCAAGAATACTCAATGATGAAAGGATAGTCTCTTCAATACATGGTGCTGGGAAAATTGGATATTCACACACAAAAAAATAAAACTGCATGAACTGTACCACTCACAAATATTAACTCAAAAATGCATTAAGGACATAAACGTAAGAAACCATAAAACTCCTGGAGGAAAAACCTTCTTGAAATTAGTCTTGGTAATTTTTTGGATATGACATCAAAAGCACAAGCAACAAAAAGAAATATCAAGCTTAACTACATCAAACTAAAAAGCTTCTGCACAGCAAAAGAAACAATTAACAAAATGAAAACAATCAATAAAATGAAAATTTCTTCCATCCTCAAGGAATGGGAGAAAACATTTGCAAATCATATACCTGATAAGGGGTTAATATACAAAATATCTAAGGAACTCATACAACTCATACAATAGCCAAAAAACCCCACAAATAATCCATTTAAAAATGAACAGAGGACTTGATTAGACATTTTTCAAAGAACACATACAAATAGCTATCAAGTGGATGAAAACGTGCTCATATCACTAACCATCAGGGAAATACAAATCAAAACCATAGTGAAATATCAACTCACACCTGTTAGAATGGCTATTATGAAAAAGACAATAGATAATAAACACTGGCAAGGATGTGGGAAAAAGAGAACTGTTGTGCACTGTTGGTGAGACTATAAATTGGTGCAATCACTATGGAAAACAGTATGAAGATTCCTCAAAAAACTGAAAATAGAACTACCATATGGTTAGCAGTTCCACTTCTGGTTATTTATCAGGAGGAAATGAAATCATTGTCTCATAAAGACATCTGCACCCCATGTTCATTGAAGTGTTATTCACAATAGTCAAGATATGGAAACAACCTCAATGTCTATCGATGGATAAATGCATAAAGAAAATGTGGTATGTATACAACAGTGTATCATTCGGTCATTAGTAAAAAAGAAAACTGCTACTGATGACATTGATAAACCTTGAGAACATTAAGTGAAGTGAAATAAGTCAGACAGAGAAAGACAAGTACTCTCTGATCTCACCTGTGTAACCTCAAAAAGCCAAGCCCATAGAAACAGAAAGTGGGTTGGTAGTTGCCAAGGGCTGGGAGTGGGAGAAATGAGGAGATGTTGGTCAAAAGGTACAAACTGCCAGTCTTGAGATGAATAATTTCTGGAAATCTAATGAACAGCGTGGTGACTATAGTTAACAACACTACAGTGTATACTTGAAAGTTGATGGAGAGTAGGTCTTCAATGTTTTCACCATAAAAAGAAAGAAATGGTAATTTTGTGAGGTGAAAAATGTGTTAAGTAACCTTATTGTGGTAAACATTTCACAACATATACATGTACCACATCTAAAAGGATTATCCAAACTGAAACACAAAGAGAAAAGAGAACAGGAAAAACAAGTGCAGCAGCAAGAGCAACAAAACTGCAAGAAAAACCAGAGTAGAGCATCCAAGCGCTGACGAATGGGTCTAATTCTTCCTGTTCTCAACACACAGTAGGTGTTCATTACAATTTTGTGAAGGTTGCTGTTGTAGCGGATAGAATAGAAACAGTATCACCTAATACTTACTACATTTCTAGTGAGTGTTGGGAAAACAAATTCTATCCCTACACTAGCCCCAATCTCCACAATAACTGTGGGAGTGGACACAGCTTTCATCATTTTACAGATTCTTTCTCTAAGAGGATTAGTGAGGTTAGGCAAGTTGCTCAAATTCAAATACCACGCAAGTGGCAGAGCTGGTATTCTGGTCCAGGTTTGTTATATTCCAAAGTGCAAGATCTTTTACACTTCCACATGGGGCCTTTGTACCTAGTTATGAATGGGATGTAAAGAAGTGAAAAGGAAGAATAAATACAAAGGTCAATGAAGGAGAGTCTTTCTGAATTTGTAAATGATGGTCCTTAGTAAGGTGATAGGTGGTAAACGATCTTGAAAGCAGTCCTTGGACATAGAGTTCAGGGGAGGTACATGACCTTGAAAACTGTAGACTATCGAACAGCAGATAGGTAGTTTTTATTGAATTGAATTAGTTTCTCTGTCATGGTGTTGTCCATTGGGTCTACACTGCACCATTAATTACACTAATGGAAGCTTATTTTAATTAACATTAAGTTGGGGACTATTCTAGAATTATACTAAAGAAATCTCCATATTAGATTTTAGAGATACAATATTTGAAATCAGAACTGACCCCTTTACAGAGTCCTTTTACTGATGTTAGGAAGTTTCCTTTAAGAAGTTTTGACTTCCTTTAAGTTGGAAAATACTATATCGAAGTCATCCTAGAAACACAAATTATTTCTCCATTGTTAGACATTATATACAACCCACCCAATGGCAGCATTGTACTAGCTATTCTGAAAGGCTCTCTCTCACTGAAGTGTGTTAATAAATGAAAAGAAGACCATGTATTCACAGTATTCATTACTCATCTGTGTTTATAGGCAATATGACTGTGAATTAATACTTTCAAGCCAATTTTTCAGGACAATTCATATGCCAAATAATTATGTTAACTATAAATATTTAAAATAATTTTTTTTGTTCTTTAACATTTGTAAAAGCAAAATTTAACAAAGCTCTTGCAGTAACTTTCACTACTGAGAAATTATTGATCAGCATAAATATAAGAAGTTGTATAACACTATTAAAATTATTCTCAAAGCAAAATAGAAAAATAAATTTTTTATAAATGGCAAACTATTTGTAATTTCACTTTTGCTGACAGGATTTCAATATTTTAACATTTAAAAAGGTTTCTTCATGCACAACAAGTCCACCATATTTTCAATAAACCAGAATTTGGTTCTTCTCACCAAATGATGTGAAGATGATTTTTCCAGCTGGAATAAACAATTAAAAAGTCAGCAATGATCAACAAAATAATATTATTTCCAGCCACCTTAATAAACTATGTTTGTAAAAAGCACATAACTGAAGATTGAAATATTTGATTTTAAAATAATTATAGCTGATTTTATTTTTCAGATTATCATATCAACATGTCATAAACATAAATGTGTATATGTGTGGAAGGAGTCTTAAAATGGCTTCTGTGTTGAATGCTGCAAGAATCTTAACAGAGACTGCAATTACTCTATATGCATTTTGGTTTCAAAAGCATTATCTTACAAATATCAAAGCCATTAGTAAACGCAAAGAGGGAATAGACTTCTGTGAAATGACCAGTAATAAACTCAAACATTAGAAAAACCATAAAGAACTTCTAGAGAAGGCTGAAACACAGCAGTCCTATTTTGTAACTGGCAAGAGGGCACAGGCTAACTTGTTAGGATATTTATGTATAATTCTAATATTTTATGTTCTGTATCAGGAAATATAACAATGTGTAGAAGACATAAATCCAGTTCAAATTATAATAAGATTCTATTATACTCTTGTATTTACAATCTACTGACATTCCCGGAAATTTTTCTCTCTTGAGGGACATTAATAGGCAGCAGCAGTAACCCCAACAAAGAAAAGACTGGCTTCCTCTTTCATCAACACTAACATTGATCTCCTACCAACCTTAAAAGCAGTTCTAGATACAAAACAGGAAGAACATCATCATTTTTTATCCCAGGATGCCTGGCAGAACACAAGAATTTGTCCATTAAAAAACTGGGTGCTTCTGGAATAGAGAGCTATTGTTAATTTCACTAAAAGCCCTTAAAATAATTAAAGAAGTAACAGGGAAAGCTCTAAGTTAAATAGAACAGAAAATAATGAGGAAAAATATTAGTCATGTGATTACTGATATAAAGTCTAGAATGGTAATACTCATTATATTTACTAAAAGGAAAACTGAATAGCTTTGTTTTTGTTTTAAGACTTTGAAATAAATGACATACTCAATTGTGGCAATAAATTTGAAGAGTAAAATTGTAACATTAGAAAGGTACATTTCAACCTAAAATGATCTCATAATATATATTGAACATGTCCACATAACTGAGACTACCTTCCACTATGTCTTTTTAATATACCTGGTATTGTTTAGCAGAACTAAACATTTAAAAAACGAAGTCCCAGCCAGTTACTGAAAGGAGTTGGTTTTGAATTATTTCTTTGAAAAATGCTCTTGAATAATTTTATGACAATATAAATGTTTCAATGTGTATTTTATTGCATTTCTAAAAGAGACTATTCTGGAAGGCAAATTTTATAATTACCTTTTTTTTTTTTTTGGTCTGTAACTATTATCTTTCAATGAAAGACAGTATTATATAATGCCCACTAGAGGGCATTCTTGTAATCCATAACTGAATTGGGGGGGTGGTGGCAGGGTACAGATTTTAACTATAATCAAACTTGACATGTTGGAAATTAATATTATTTCAACAGAAAACAACAGAGGAAAAAATAAATTTCTTTAAAATTAAAGATATGTACCCATATTTTTCAAACTGGACTTAAAAGATCAATTTTATAAATTAGTGATATTAGTATCAATTAGACTAAATACATGCTATGTCAAAGAGTGACTTTGGGAAAGAGACTACTAGAATGTGTTTTCATTTAGGCAATATTTTTTGTGGGCATACGTTAATAGAAACACGTTTACTTATTTCAAAATATTTTTATCATTTGAAACTTTCTAATAGATTTTATCACTTTAATTCAACAATTTAGCTTGATCATCATAATAGTATTCTCAATATTAAGCCAAATCATAGAAAGTGCTAAAAAAAAATAAGGATTTTTTTGCTTATCATGATTTAGCTAAACTTACTGTTACTATTTTGTAAAATTTACATTAAGTATTCTTTCCGGTTATCTGGGCCCTCCTCCCTCATACACCCATTTCTTCCCCGTCTCCCCAGGTCACTATTATCTTTTCTCATTGTGATTTGCGATCATTTTTTTCTTAGTAAGAGGAAGCAAGTGGTGTCTTCCCTCTGCAAACAATGACTATGTCATTTCTTTCTTGACTAATAAAGCCAAGCTACTGAATGAACCGTATTTTTCCAAAGATCCAACAAGTGTGCCATTTGCTGAAATCTATTATGTCACCTGAGTGACAAATGCTATCTTTAATTACATTCATCTGATTCCCAGAGTCCACTGAATTCCAATGAAGAAAAGAGTGTCATAAACACAATACCATAAACCACATCCTACTAGGTATGAATATCCCATCATTTATTAGGCTTAGGAACTAAATAATTAAGATAATCTAAATTTTTATCTTAAAAATTTCACAGTAACTTGACTGTGACATTCTAAAATATGAAATTTGTATCTGTAAAATGTAAACCTCCTGATTGCTCATATTTTTTAAAACATGTTTATTTAATGGGATGTCTTTTAAGTCCCCATTCAACCAAAATGTGGCTTTGAAATGCCTTACTTGCAAGTCTCTAGATGCCAGAAATGTATATATAAATACTTAAGTACATTCTTTAAAGATGAAATTATATTACTTGTTAATTATAAAATGAGCTCATGGCTGTTGTGCTATATTTCATAAATCCATTATGACTGATGAGCCATTAAATACATAAGGACTCAAAATGATAGCATAGCTTCTTTTACAGTGTGTATATCATCTATAGTAGGTAAAATGGAAAATCACATAGATTACATTTTATGGTGTAAATATCTTCCTTATTTATGCATTCAAAAGGTAACTCTTCATACCTGAAACTATTAGTCTGTATGTAAATATATTTTAAAAGCAGGATAAACAATCACTAGCTTAATATTACTTGGTCTTATTAGTAGAAATTGTGACTATTAAACATACTTCTATTTGTAAACACTGTATTTGGGTTAAAGACTTGACTATGTTCCAAGTGTGAGTATTTATCAACAGGCACACTACTTTCTATCATTTTACAAATGAGAAAATAATCTGCCATTCATATTTTCTCATGCTGCTTTTATACAGTTAATTGGACAGGTTAAAAATAAATCTGACCGCACTGCTATTTGTCTCAGACATGAAATAGTTAAGAGTGATATGTGTGCCAGGGTTTTAATAGGGCTTAACAACAAAAAGCTTCAATCCTCCACTTTCACTAGATTTTGTTGCCGTGGTTTTGCTTGCTTAGGGCCATCCATCTGTTAATGTTGACTTGTAATATAGCTAAGCTCCTGCTTGCAGTTCACTAGTCTAGTTGATGTGTGTGTGCATATGTGTGTGTCCTATACAGACATTCAGACACATACACATTACACTGCTAGAATAAGAATGGCTAATATTATTAAAAATGGAGCAGTATCTTAGATTCAACAAATTTTGCACATTTAAAGGAATTTCTTAGAAAACCCCCCAAAATTTTTACAAATAAAATATTCTTAAAACATAATTTTCAGTGACAGCCTTAGTCTAAATGTTGTTCACTAAGACTACACTATTTGTTCTAAAATAAAATTGATGAAAGAAGGTAAGTGTGTAGTCAAGATTAAAACTGTTCTGCACCATGACCGGTGGCAGTATTCTCACTGGACCCAACTGGCCCTGTTTTCAATAAAACCAGAGGAGGATCCTTTCCCTGGAGTCCTGTTAGGCTGGGGCTGCTGCTGGAACTGTCATCTTCACACAAAAGGGAAAAGGGTTGGGCTTTACAAATGTGAAGCCTAATTGGGAGATCTTCATGCCCTACCCCTGACATTTATTTGAGCCTCATCAACAAAACGGGAAATAACCATACTAATTAGCAGACGAGCACACAAACTACTATTTGTTGGGGTATAGATGTAGATTCACAATCTATTTCAAACATAAGCTAAGTAATGGAATATAGGCTTAAAACAACATACATTTTGGAAAACAACAACAACAACAACATACATTTTGATTTTTGTTCTTTTCTACAGTACCCAGATTAGGAAACTTTCTTTTTTCACTTATTAAAATATACTCTTGGAATTTAAATGACCATAATCTCATTTTCATCTTTTGAAAAACAGATGAAAATAAAATGTTTCATTTATCCAAGTTTAGCTGGAAACTGGAAATGTAAAGTTCTTTACATAGCTGAGATCAAATTCTCAAATGGATAAAGAATTGGGATAAGTAAAGCCCATATTCTTTATTTTGATAACTTTATTGACAATAAAATGACATACTTGAGGTCTTACACACTTAGAAATCAAGAGATTTCTCAGTAAAATAAGCTATATATTTCTTCTCAAATCCTAAATCAGGATCTAAAGTTAAAGTTATCCCTACTTAGAATGAAGACAGACAAATTTAGGGTCCCCACTACTTTAGGGGACTAGAGGATTATTAGTGCCTTTGGACAGTTACTACCAAGAGAGAAGAAAGTCAGTGCCATTGTGATAAGAGACCTGAAGTTCAAGATACGGGTATATGTATTAATGGGTAGCTGCCAATTATTAAGTGCCTATTACGTGGCAGGTGTTTTATATACATTATCCGTAATGCCTATAGCATCTCAGCAAAACGACATGTATTGTCATTACCATTTTATAAATGTAGAGAGTAAGGCTTAGGAACACTATGTTTTGCTCAATGCCAGATGCTAGTACTTTGAAGTTAAGTCGCTCTGGCTCTCAACACCATACCTTTGTCTCCAACTGCCCCTCCTCCACAAACACTCCACCCAACACAAAGGCTCGACAGTATTGGTTAGATACTTAACTTCTAGAATCAGTCTGTCTGCTTTTCAATCCCTATTCTGCTATTTATTACCTGTAAAACTTTGGCCACATTTCTTCATTCCTTTGCTGTTACTAAATCTGAAAAATGGGGATAATCATTCCCACGGTGCTTGGATTGTTGGGAGTTTTAAATTAATCATGTAATATACACAAACATACAGACAGCCTTGCTGTTAATCAAGGATCTGTCTCTTCCTCACGGTTTCCAACATCACTCTAGTGTACGTCAATGTTAGTCAACTCGGCAAAAATTGAAGCTTGGAAAACAGTAGTAAGACCTCAAAATTATCTGGATCACCAAATCCTAGAGGTCCTACGGAATCTCACTTTTAGGTAACTGAATTTACCACATGGCAAGACTTTTAAAGAGAGTGTGGTTATTTGAACATCAATTGTGAGATGGGGCCCAGAGAGAATGGTCCCTCAGTGAGAGGCTGGCTCTAACATGAGACACTGATGTCAGTCTTCTAGCTCAGTGAGCTTGACAGAAAGAAGAAAAGAATGCATTCTAAGTTTATTTCTACTTGTAGCCTTTATTTTTTTTAATAGTTTCTTAGGAAACTAAGCTGTCTTTGAAAGAGGTATTAATAAACCTGAGTATTTCAAATGATAGACACTGCACAGAAGAGACAAAGAAGGAAAACCAGGTTTCTGTCCCTAAAACAGTGATCCTTGCCTCTCCTGGGTACTTCCACTGGATGGGAACTCTTGGGACCCTGACTTCATCTGCGGATTAAGTGTCTAGCCCTATTTCCTGGAATGGCTGCATGCCTCCTGAACAATTTTGAAAAAATCTTTGTACATCATAAATCATGGTAGGTGTGTTTGTCTCTTCATTTTGGCTGCTAAGCAAGGGAATGGGCCTTAGCTTCTTACTGCGCTAACTTTATCTCTGTCTTGATCTTATCTTATCTAAATTAAATACATTTTAATCTTTTGTTCTACGATTATTGGTAAAACGTCCGTTTATTTTTGGAAACAAGTTGAATATAAACAAATAAATAAGCATAATGTCTCTGACATATTTATTGATATCTAGATTATGCCTTTAACCACATCTAACTATTCCTAGAAATGCTTACATATATAATTGAAAATCTTAATGTGCTTGGACCCTAGTATCATTGTGCTTAGAGAGACAGTAAGTACTCACTGACTTGGAAATAATCATAAAACAGTATCTTCATGGTTCTAGCATCGGCTTCTGTCTCTTGTATAATACACTGGATCATATTTCTATCAAATCATTGAGACTGGATTACCTCCAAAAAGTGAACCAAGGAAGATTCTGTGGTATCAGACCACAAAGAAAAGGCAGTAGACTATGCTCGGTCCCTATTGATTTCCTTGCCCAAAACGCAAACAGTGTATTTGAAGCTTATTTTCTATGTAGTCTGTTTGTGTAAGTGGCTCAATTCTCATGTGAGAACTAAGGCAACAATGACCCACTAGGGTAGGCTGACCTTAAACTTGCCAAGCTTCAGGTTTATGGTACAAAGATCCACCCTCTGAGTACTTAAAAATACAGGGTGTTTTTTTTTTCTTTTTTACAAAGATGACTTTTTGGCAAATGGTTATGAGGCAACTGGAGATAGCAAAAATCTTCTGAGATTTTGTCATTGTCCTTAAAACCCTCCTCTGAGAATTGCTTTCCCTGTTCACCCCTACTACTCGCCAGTGTCCTTGATAACATGGTATTCTCCTTGCTTCTCTGGCTAGAGTTGACTGAACCAAGGATTCATGCTTGACCCAAGTGGGCTGATGACATCCTTCCACAAGAAAGTAGATTTGGGAATTGCGGTCCATTTCTGGCAAACGGCTGAACTGAGATCCTGCAAGCACAGTGTCAGGTACATGCAGGAGTTGAGAAAGCCACTCTATGGAATGCACAGTGAACAGGCAGGCAGAGAGAAGAACAAGCCAGGTGAGAGAGACAGAGAGAAGACGGGCTGGGCTACGAGGATGGGGGGTGGGGTGGGGAGGGCTGATGTTCTTCCCTGCCTGCTTTTCCATTTTCTGGTTCCAATCCTACTAGAGAGCTACATACATTCCTATGCCTGACATAAGCAAAGACAAAACATTAGATTGTAATAAATATTGCTGGGTTACAAATGATTGGAAATAAGGACTCTTAACAAATTCAGCTGTTAAAATACATATACACAGGTATATACACCTATTTATACGATGGAACACATATATACAAAGAAACACATACATGGGGAATACACATTGCCTAAAACTCAGATATTTATCACTTGAAAAGACTGCTATTCAGAAATTACCAGCACCTGCATAATAAATCTAAATATGTTGGCTTAACAAATTCCTATGAACCAAGTAGGAAAATCATATTATAATTCTTAAAAGAAAAACCCTACTTCTCTTAATGCTTGTTAGTCATCATTTGTCATGTCCACTTGAAAACCACAAAATGCTAACTGATGAATACAGACAGTCGAATTAATGATATTATAATTAATGATGGCCATGAAAATTCAGGATAAGTATGCAATGAATGTAACCTATTACCCTGTAAGGTTTTCTGTAACTTAATACAATTTTCTCTATCAGAAATTGTCTAACAGAAAACAAAACAGAAATCTGTAATATATTTTATAACTAAATTATCATAGAAATGCACTGCCATGTTAAAGAAAGGAAGATTTAAAAATGTAAATGAGGAGCTGAAAATAGTTTTCCTAACTTAAAACTGACATTTAGGACAGGTGTTTCTCTAATTCAAGTGTTTTCTTTCTATCTTAGGGCATCTGATAAGCAACAAAGATCCCACTCTTTTTCACATAAAAATCTATGCACCATGGTAAATACAACCTAACTGCTCCAATATTAAGGTAATAAACATTTTGCAAAAGTTTTTAAGATGTTGAAGCTTGAGAACCAGTAGGAATTGAACATGCTAGTGATGGAAGAAAAATAGAGAAATTGATTGCAAATCCATCATTAGTTTACAAGATAATACATGTTTTCCAGTTAACAGTAGTAGCCAGAGGTTTCTATACTTGTAGAATTATTCATTGAAGGGCTTATTTTAGGTCATACAATTAGCATTTACTACCAATATGCTATAATTAAGCAATACTAATGCATGGAAAAGATAAACTTCTAAATGGATACACCATAGAGAAGGCCCTTAGTATGGTATAAAAATGGTCCCATGAAGGCAGAGATGTGTTTTGCTTCTCCTGGAACACTTAAGAGTCGTGACTGGTGCACGGTAGGTGCTGAATGATTAAATGAATGGGTTTTCTTTACAAAGGCGAGGGTTTGGGTACAGCTTCACTGGTCTCTCCCCATCCCTAATGACACAGAGGAGCACTTTAAAGCCATCTCTGCTCCTGCAGTATGTGCAGATCCAGGAAAGCTAAGTGACCCTTAGGGATGGGTTCTCATCCCATTCTCCCACTAACTCCTTATAAGTCTTAGGGTAAGTGAGGTGACCATTCTGGCTATCAGCTCCCTCATCTGTAAACTTCAGTGTCTGCAATAAATGAACTATAATCCAGGTGAGAATTCTTTTTAAAAGCTAATTTTCTAAGGCGACTTAAAATATGATTTGGTGTATACAAATTTGGATCATTTAAACCTTCAGAAACATACTTATGAGGCAAAACCAGAGACATATATAACTATAATTCTGAACACTTTCCCCCTTTAGGACAGTATTTTACATAACATCAGCATATAAGTAGAAGCTCTAATTATTTATAGCAAATAAAATATCTGCCTTTAGAATAGATAGGCATATTACTTTATATTCTAATTTCTATAGATGATTTTAACAGCCAAATTCCCGTGTATGAATTTCATTTTATTTTTGTAGTAGAAATCTGTGATTTCCCCCTCATCATCAAGCTATTCACACCCTATGGCAATCACATGCTTACCTGTCTCTCTCCCCTTACTGGACTGTGATCTCTATGAAGACATAATAAAGTATGTAGAGACTGATATCTGGAACGATCGATTCCTAATCCTCTTGCAGCCTGCCCAGACACTACCTACTCAATCTTCTTGACTGGAAATACAAGTTTTCTTACCATATGATGAAAAAAAAAAACAAAACAACGAATGGGTCCAAAATTGTTCTTAAAGAATTAACTGAAATTATATAATTTTAGAATTTGGAGACATAAGGGTAAATACACTTACTTGGGCAAGCTTACGCTTTTCTATACTTCCTCCCTTTTCATTGTGTAATGTGTAAACTGGTGTATACTGTACAGAACCAGAACAGGCCCCATAATCTTCATTTTCCTGCACATGAGAAAATATACAAGTAATTATTTAAAAATACTCCTTGTATTACTTTTAGACAAACTATCTGATACAGATGCAAACAGCAAAATAACGCTTCAGATATAAGTTTGAAAAATCTATTTAGGAAAAAAATGCATTTTTCTATATTATAAATTAATAATTTCCAAAATAATCTCTATTTTTAATAATTTGGATAAAATCTATATAAAGATTATTTATTCTCCATCACAAAAATGGAAATTTTAAGTGATATTTTTTCCTCAAAGGTAGAAATTCAACACAACTGACAAAAATCTGCAAAGATATAATACGTAATCAAATCAAAAACACACATACGTACACATAGATATTCATATATATGCAATATTCTAGATTCAAATACACATCTTCAAACAGGATCTTTTATAAATTAAGAACATGCTTCAAATTAAAGTAGCGACTACTGGAAAGATCCTATAAAACCAAATGATGGCATTTCTGGCTTAATTCTGCACTGGAGATCATCTTTTTAAAGAAACTCTCAGCTTGAAGCAAGAATTTCAATTGCGATATCAAGGCAATCAACTTTATGAAAACATACATCGTGTTAAAGCATCTTTGAGGATCTCCATTGTTCTGTGATAAAATATGCAAACAATAAAGAGATTATTCAGTGGATGCATATACGACGGCAGATAGTTGCCAGAGGGCTTGTTATGAAAAATACATTGCTGAACAAAGGGCTAAGCATATTTCAAACGTCATTAAAAACATAAATCTCATGTGATTTGTAAAGTATAAGCTTCAAACTAATGCAAGAATCAAGGAAGAATGAAAAGAAGAATATGACATACCTTGTGTTTTAGCTTACTCTTCACTTCCTTTATTCCCTGCTTTGCATGATTTTTTGCCTAGAAAAAGGTAACGCAAGTGTCTGGCTCAGCATGGTTCTGTTACCATTTGAAGAGTAAGCAGAGGAGACCTCACTCCGTGAAACTTGCTAACTTCATATTATTTAGAAAAAGAACAAATTAGAATCTAAAACTTTATTTTCAGGAAGACCACACCACTTACTATTATATCTAAGTTAGTGGAAACATGATTAGGCTCTATTTGCATACTACTATCGTACAAAAGCTAACATTCAGCTTGTTCTGCGTCCTAATCTATAGAAAACACGGGAGTCAACCAGATGACTACTGCCCAGTCTTAATCTGAAATTGTGATTAACTGGGGGTGAAAAGGAGAATGCACATCATCACAGCAGCAGGCTATCTGGGCAAATGTCTGGACTTTAAGAAACTCAGGCAACTTTACAAAGCTTTATTAAAGTGCTCTTACAGGCAGACACAAGTTTTTACTAGCAGAGATGTCTTAATATTATGGCTATTTCATGTCCAGTTTTTCTGGTACAAATTAAGTCACTTAACAAAAGTTGCTATCCTCATGCTCAATAGGGAATCTGACTGCAGCGTTTGAGCTGCTCAGGTCCTGATGTGATTCCTGTGGAATATAACTAAAGACAACTAACTGGGGACCTTCCTTAAGCCTTGGCCTTTATTCCACTGGAAATTCCCACTCAGAGTGGCCAGAGTGGAAAAGAAAGGAAATTCACATTTACGTTGCGTTTCCTCAGTATATGACGATGTGCTGGGTACCTAGCATGTATTAGCTCATTTAATTACAAGTAATTAATCACAAGTCTTTGAGGTTAGTACTATTATCATTACATTTTACAAATAAGGAAAGTGACTCAGAGGGGATCAGTCTATATAGCTAGATTCAAATCTAGGTCTATTTCATTTCTAAGTCCAACTTCTCACCATCACAAAGAAGGAAGAACTAAGGTTTTTAAAATATATCCACCGAATATGGATTGCCTTGCAAGAGAAAAGGCAGTAGGAGTCTCATTCCACAGACATGGAAACTAAAGTCATAGGGACTTAAGACTTTCCAACTCTAGTGTTCTTGCTCCTTCTACCAAACCATCCTAAGTTATTTTTAGGAAGAGTGAACACATGTCTTCCCAAGTTCATTTAGGGGAAGAATCTTATTTCTTTCCTGTTAATATCTGTAGTACCTAATACAGGATTTGGCATACAGTAACTGCTCAAATAATGTCCTGAACTCAAATAAACTATTTCTTTATTGCAAATGAGACAAAACCAAAACATATTACACACAGTAAGAGATAACCTAAAAAGGCAAATAACACTAAATTGTATTTCCATGGTTCTTTAGAATTAAACCATTTTCACATTCATTGTTTTATTGGTAAGACCACTTTATCTATTTAAAGGGTCCTGTATTAATCCCTATATTCCCATTAGGTAAAAATGAATAATTACCAAGAAAATATTCCTGTTTCCATCTCCTGGAATTTGTATCCATCTTTGTTCTTATTTTGTCTATATTCTAATTTATCTAAATATCCTCTGTTCTTTGAAAATCCACTTGTTTCACACTAATCTTTTCAGATGTTCCAAAGTGTATAAAGTTGAATCTAGTGTCAGTCATGGTTCTGTGATTTATGTACTGATTCATTTAAATGACTGTTGCCCCACCTCCTCCACTGACCTCTTTCAGACTATCTGGAAGATGGGGTACAGGTTCTCTCTATCCTTTTCAATACCAAGTTGCAACTAAGCAAAAAACAAGTATTCTCTACAGAGAAGCATCCAGTAAATGGCTTTAGTTAATAATTAAAAATAAAAACCTAACAAGAAAGTTGACTCAGAAAATCTTTTAGCCAAATCAATTATGTATTCACTTTAGTATTATTTTTAGATTTGTAAGAAAAGTATACATGTTAATTCTAGTTTTCTTTATGGTCTCTATAAGCATAGAAAAATGTAAGCATAAAAAGCATAGAAAAAATACTCTCAGCATAGAAAAACTGTTCTAAGAATAGGACAAAACCATTATTTCCTTCAACAAATACATATTCAGTTCCTCTGTAGTATGTCCAAAACACAGAGCAAAGGGACCATGATACAAACATCAAACTAGCAGGGACAGTACCTCTGTCACTCACACTATGAGCCGCACTCACCGCTCTAACTCAAATAACCAGTACAACGCCTAATTCATGAGAGGTACTCAAATAACTTAATGAATGAAACAGTTTAAAACATGGCTCCCAGTTTTTAAAAATTTACTATCTATGGAAAATCAAGTAGATAAATTCTGCTAAACCCATACAGGAGAGGATCAGAAGTTTTGCTCATAGTACTTTGTGGTCAAAGGAGGAAGTTCAAGAGTTCATATTTCAGAATATGAGCGGCCTGGAAAGATACGTTTTAGACACAACTATGAAAGTCACAAACTGACTTTACTTGTCCCAAACCTCTTGACTTCTTGAATCATGTACCACATGATCACAATATAAATGATGAAAGTGATTAAGTATATTCTGAAGACCTCAATTTGCCTGACATTAATTTAGGGAATAATCTTCCAGAGAGCAGAATTTTAACTTGGAAACATTTTACTGTTCTGCAGAAAATAAAACACTCTACTAACTAGAAAGATAAAAATATGAATAATGAATTAAGCTTTCAACATGTTTATTACTGGGTTTTTGTGGAAAATATGAGTGAAATTAAGGAGAAAAACATATATTTAGCAAAATAATACAACACAATTTCTCTAAGCTTGAGAAAAAACTTCAAGTGTTTGTTTAAGGAATAAAATAAAGGGCACATGACTGAGAAACCTTTCTTACAATCTTAAACGAATGTGAGAAACAAGGCTAGGTTGATGTTTCGCATGGCAGCCATGTGCTATTTCATTGTAAAAAAAAAAAAAATCTCTCCAACAACTGTATATAAATCAAACCACCAGTATTATAGTAAGATAGTGATATACTCAGAGAGGTTTTCCAGAAAAACAATGAAACAACCAAACAAAATGCAGAGGCTGATATTTTCCAGGCAAAACGATGACGTCATCCTGCTTCTACTTTATGATAACGCTTCAAACAGTTCAGAATTTTGGCACATATTTTTGAATATACTCTGTAGATTAGCTTCCCTACTATAAAATGTAATCTTTGAAATGGATTTTTTTTAACAGTAATGGTGGCTACGTATATGTCATAATTGTAAGTCAAAACAAGAATTTAAGTTCTAAGCTTATTAAAATATATTCCATTATTAATTCAATCATATCAGTTCCTTTACTGAGAAAGCATTCGAAGAGATAAGCTCTTATAAAATCAAAACTATTGCTCTCGGGAGCCTGGATGGCTCAGTTGGTTGAGCCTTGGACTCCTGGATTCCTGATTTCTGCTCAGGTCGTGAACTCAGAGTCATGAGATTGAGTGCTGCACTGGGCTCGTGTTCAGTGCGGAGTCTGCTTGAGATTCTCCCTCTTCCTCCTACCCTCCCTGCCTGCACATGCGCGCGCGCTCTCTCTCTCAAATAAATAAAATCTTTAAAAAAAAAGGTACTGCCCTGAATATTTTTAGAAATATAAAATACATATGACCTACCACATTTAAAAAATTACTTACCGAATACCAACCCACTAGCTCTGACTAGTTTAATATTAGAGATAAAGCTGCACGCAGGCAAAACAAGTGCTGAAACAGAAGTAACGCCCACAGGTCCTATGAGGACCCAGAAGGTATATGAACCCTTATAGTGCTGGACATATTTTTTTCAGGGAAACAGCTAATGCCTAAACTAAGTCTTATAGGATTGAATTAGTGTTTATTGGGTGGATAAAATCCAAGAAATAAACGTTCCAGTTAGTAGAAATGGATTATGTAAGACTAGAGGCAGACAAGAACATCCTGCATTCATGAAATGAGGAGCAGCTCAGTATTTTACAGATATGGCAGGCGCTCGGGGTTGGGGTGGATTGAAAAGACACAAGAGGGATCAGGTCTTGAAGGGTCTTTGTTATTATATTAAAGAGATTTTTATTTTATTAATTATTTTTTGTTAGTGCTATTGATATAGCTATTTTTATTTTACTATCAGCCATGGAGAATCACTGAAGAATTTGAATGATGGTGAGTCAAGCATCTTTGAGGGAAGAAAACTTGCACTATTTTTCTATTTTTTTCTACGTAAGCCTCAAGTATACAATGAGAATTTAAAATATGTTGTTAAATTAAAGAATCAAATCTTCAAAAATGGCACTTCATTATGGACTGTTTAATCTGAGTGCAACAATTTAACTGATAGTTTTGAAATAAACTGATGAATTGTTTTTAGATTATATAAAGGGAATATCCTTTCTATAAAATATTTAAATAACTGAATTCACTTGGTCAATATTAACTCTAAATTTTTTTAAAGCTTTTTTAAAAGGAAAAATAGGAAGTATTCTAGATTTACATGTCTGTAGCTAGGAAAATGTATAACTTTGTCAAGAGAATTTTTAAAATCAAAAGAAAACTTACAAATTTATATGCTGTTCGTACAGCTGGAGTTGCTTTGGTCATTGCTGTGTTAAATAGTGCACCTCCTTTCTGCAAAGAAAAACATGAACATTTCCAAAAATTTTAAACCAGACTGTCCTGAAAACAAAGCATTATTAATAGTATGGAAAAAGAGCTTTTCTCACAAATTAAAGACCCACAGAAATTATGTCACATTAAGTGTTTTCAAGCTTTCATATACTATAGTAATTTCAGACAAAATGTAAACATTCTACTCTGTTCTTTTAGTTGGTGTAATACATGATTTAAAAATCATTTCATCTTTGCAGTTTAGGCAGACTTGAGCAATATGACCAGTAATAGGTATATATTTAAAACTTAATAAAAAAGAACTACAATCAACTATTTATCGATTGTTTTAAGGTTGGGCAATGAAGCCTAAATCTGTGGAGGCAAGTTTTACATTCAAAAGAATCATATTAACAATAAGCACATTATCAGAAATGATAAAACTCCCCTCAAATCAAACTTCTCCTCCTAATTCCTTTGTTCCAGGATATAATATAAGTTGACAATAACATCTTGTTTTTCCAAACGAGCCATTTATCTCTGGACAGAAGCTTTCCATTTTGAAAATTATATTTATGAATATCAATAAATTATAACAAAATAAAAACATTTAAAATGTGAGAAAATATACAAACATTTCAAATATTGCCAATAAACAGCAAAGTATAAGCAGCATCATTTTACTGAACATTTCTCCATATATATTTGACTGAAGGAAGAAGAAACGGTGAAGGGTTATCATTACCTTGACTGTATGCACCCATTGTTGATATGACCTTGGGTTCCCTGGAAAATATAATAATAAGATGTCAGGAATATTTGATCTAAAATAAATCCATAAACTAAAATTCATCAAGAACTAATATTTCCAGGATTTTGGCAGGCAAATTTTACTTATCTGCAATGTTGTGAAAAAAGCAATGGTATTGTAAGAACCATTAAATTGCTCTCTTAGGAACACAATGATTGTAATGTTTAAGAATAGACATCTTTTCTTTACTCACATATGAAGGTAATATGTTATTCTATTTCCCTTCATTTTAATATTATGTTCAAAGGGGGAAAATATACCCTCTTTTTTGAAATCCGAGATTCCTATGCCTTTTATACTAATTTTTCAATGTTTTATGTCTATATTGTCTTGCAAAAGTTTGCCTCTTTAACACAATTGCGTTCATTTAAAAATAAAATTGCAAGTGCACAGGAAAAGAAAAAACGAGATGGTAATTTAAAAATGCAAAGAAACTTGAAGACAAAAAAAGATTATTCTATTGTTTTTAACTATTAATGGATTACAAATTTTACTGTAATGCAATACAGTCATAGTTCTGAAGATATTCTCTAGTTGTAAATCCAAGTTTGAAAGATACTACCCAAGGAAATATGAAGACAGTGAAGGTTTTAGTCTACGGAGCATCATGGTTATCAGAAAGTTCAAATGCTGACAAAGTTATTTTTTTTTAAATTTTTTATTCAAGTTCCAGTTAGTTAACATACAGTGTAATATTAGTTTCAGGTGTACAATACATTGACTCAACACTTCCATACATCACCCGGTGCTCATCACAAGTGCACTCCTTAAAACCCGCTCTAATAAAACTAGTAATCACATATTTGGTTCCAAATATGGTAATTTAATCAATAAAATGATATAAGGTAAAAAAAGAGAACACAATCTCAAGTAACGTTTTATATCAACTGACTTAGATTTTACATCTACCTTCTTGGTTTAAACTTAGCTTAACAAACGAAGTCCTGATCCCTAAAACAGGGAGTACAAGTAATCCCTAAAACAGATTATGGTCTCTTCCTTTTTTTTAAATTGCAATTTAGTTGACATATAACATTATATTAGTTTCACATATAGAGCATAATGTGATCCCTAAAACAGATTATGGTCTCTTCCTTTTTTTTAAATTGCAATTTAGTTGACATATAACATTATATTAGTTTCACATATAGAGCATAATGATTCAATATTTGTATATATTGCAAAATGATCACCACATAAGTCTAGTTAACATCTGTCACCATATATGTTCTCTACTTGCATGTAGCTGTGTTCTTTTTAAAAATTCATTACCTTGCTGTTATAAAATAGAAGCAGAATGATCCCGGCCCAAGAACTGATTCCCAACTATTCTCTTTGCATTCCTAACCAACATCAGGCAAAATGTGTCCAGCTGATAATACTTCTGTAATTAAAATTTTTCTCCAATTCAAAGAAAAAAAATCAAGAAATAACCCCCATTGTGAAAAACATCTCTTACTACTCAGAACTGTACTTCACTTTTCTGGAAGAAAATACATGGGCAAAAATAAGATTTTTCTAATCTTATGAAATGATTACAGCAAAATGTGTCTACTTAACCTATGTAAATAAAATTTGCACTCTTAAAAAGCCATGAGTTTCAGGTGGTATTTGTCCTAAACAATTTTTAAATTTTATTTCCTTTGTAAAATGACAAAAAATTCAAGCTATTCTATCAATTTATTTCCAAGGAGAGTTTATTAACAAAAAAATACACAGTATATCTTTATCCAGATTGTTCATATACTTTTACTTCTCTACTAAAGGTTCTCATCAGTTTATATACTTATTAATTTCTCTTTTAAAAATGGTTGGGCAGAAATCACATATTTGAGACTTGGTTGTTATTTATAGTATTCTGGAAAGTGCTTTATTTTCATTCTTTTCCCAAAATAAATGGAAGAAAGTAGAAAGAGAAACACTGAATTCTACATAATAACTTTTTAGCATTCTAGAACACTTATCAATCCAGAAAATAATTTTTAAGCCTCTAAACTACAAAGAAAATTAGTGTCATAAAACTTCAGAGCAGTTGCAGAAAGGTCAGTGTCTTAAGAGTTGTGAGGACTAAAAATAGCTCATATTCAGCTCTTCACAGGTCACAAAATGCTTTTACCTACATTCCCTTATTTGGGTCGTATTTTTGTACTCTAAAATAGGCAAAGCAGGTAGTGTCTTAGGCAGTACAGTTCCATGAGAGGACATGGGCTTTGGAGTCCATGATCTGAGAGTTCAAGTCCACTGTATCCTTGTAAACTATGGGATTTGGGACTAGGTCTTTAACCTGGCTGCTACAATGTTACTTAGTACAGTACCTAGCACATCACAGACACACCAAAAATATAAGTTATTATTGTCAGTAACTTGCCAAATGGGGAAAGTGAAGGTTCTGAGGTGGCACGCCAATTGCCCAAGGTCACAAAGATAGCAAGTAAGAAAGAATAAGAATCTAGGTATTTGAATCCTTGGTTCAGTAGTCCTTCAACTTTGAAAATTCTACCTCTTAAGACTGCTAACTAAAATACGATAAAAGAGATTTCCCCTGTATCACTTCACACTAATTACATTAGAAATGAAAAGGGGCTGCTCAAAGTACATGCCTTGAGAAGAAACAGTTGACAAAATCACCCAATCATAATCCAGAATCATATGCACAGGGGAAAACAGGAGGTCCCTACATAAACTGCTTGAGATGACAGAGAAACATGTGGTACAATGTAGGTAGATTACTGTTAAAAAATTTTTTAAAAGATATTTGTTTCTCTAAATGTAGTGCTTTTCAGATTGAAAGCTTCTATTTCCACAAAATGTATGAGGCAAGCACATTGTTTTTAAAAATATTTTTTAAAGGCTGTTTTTCTTCTTAAAAATGAATCTGAATGCCAAAAAAATCTCTAAGTCCTTCCACTAAAGTCACCGGATTATGGAAATAAGCATTATTGAGAAAATTCCTAACATTGTTCTCATTAAATATATGAGTGATTTTCTCACACTCAAGGACAAAGTATCTTGGTTTCCCACTTGTGCAAAGACTTCTTCCTCAAATATATTTGTTTAAATTCCAGTAATTTGTAGTTACTTCTCAAAAAACATATAAATTTACCTAGATTGGTCAGTGAAGCCAGAAAAATGCCACTAAAACGGATGACTACCTACCACAACTCTTCCAATTCCCTTGGTGACTCAGTCAGTACAAAAAAGAAAGAATTAAATAAATAAAAGACTGATCGGATTATATCCAGAAACTAATGAAGAAACAAATGCTAATGAAGAATAACTATATGCTTCTATATAAAATCGAGCTGAAAATGTTTCTCCTTTTTAAAGTTTAGATAACTGGAAGTGGATTTAAAAAACTAGTCTTATTTTACATGAAAAAAAATATGCAGAAAAAAAAACCAAACCCCACTCCATGTTCTTAAGTACTCAATATTCCTTAGCTGTTTTTTCATAGACCAATATTTGTGGTTTATCTAACTGCATCCTTTGTTCTACTTGTGTCCACTTTTAAATTACCTTTTAGCCTCTATGGATATTCTTCCCCTTACATACTTCCTGATATTACTTTCCTCTTAGGGTTGAATATTCTACAAAGATCTCATGAAAAAAATCAGGCTTAACAGGGATTTCTTTAACAGTCCTGACCACAGGGATTCACAGGATAGGAAACAGTTTCTGGAAATCTGCATGGATTCTAGATTCAATGTGAATCTAGATTTTCTATGTATGACTGTCCTGCACTGTATATTCTTATCAGAGCCACAATAATTACAAAGTTCATGCTCATATTCATTTTATCATCACCATGCATACTGGCAACAAATAGAGTATATAAACTGCCACTGCAATGACACAGAAAAGGGAGAAATTAGATACTTCTCTAAAATTTCCTAATTATATTTGCTTAAAGGAATATAATTTTTTCCTCAGCTTTAGTGAATGTTGATTTTTTTCTTATAGTGATCTTTCTTAGGGTTTTATGTGTAAAAAATCTTCAAGATTTAATCACAAGACAGGAATTTTACTTTTATCCACTCGGAGTAGAGAAGGCTTGGGTGGTGTTCTTGTTTACTGAATGTCTTCTAATTAAGAAGATTTCTTATCATAAGAAAGCAATATATTACAGTTATTAAAGCAAGAGCTTTGAAGCCAGGCAGATACATGTTGAATTCAGACTCCAGCACTACTAGCTGTGTGACCTTGAGCAAATTGTTGAGATAAGTGCCCTCATAAAAATGGGGATGGGTAATCAAAATACCTCATAGGTGCTGTGAGGATTAAATGAGATAAAATTTGCAGAGCTCTTAAAAGAGATTCTGCCACATATTAATATTCAGTAAGAAGGAACAATTATAATTATTCTTTTTATAACTATGAGAGAAATGAGTTACAATAACTTAATTCTTTGAAAAATAGTTTCATATCATGATATAGACATCTTCTTTCTTACAAATGTAGTCTAAATGACAAATGTATAATGTTCTTTTATATATATATCCCCATTTATAAGAACATTACTAGTTTTTATTATTCATATTTTTATTTCAAATCTGAATAAATTGTGCTTTATTTTCTTCTAAGAATGATTTCTATGTATCTCTAAAATAATAACCTAAAATACAATGATTAAAAAATAACACCTGATAGCCAGGCATAATTTTTAATATATTTTCTTGCTGTACATACTGAAATTAATACTTGTTGAACTATACTTCCCTTTTGAATCAGTATTGCCCCCACCACCACCAAATTAAGATAAGCGTTCAAAATTTTTTTCATTTTAAGAAAGAACAACAAAGTGGTTGGCCTCAAGTTGTACTGCAAATGCAGCAGTCTCTAAGTTAGATGCCAACTCGTGATCAATATTCCATTCTTTTTAAACTGTAAGACCTTTAATGAAAAATTTTAGCAACCCCTCTCCCATCAGAAAAGCCACCCACCTATCCTCTATTCTAGAACAGAGGTATCTGGACCAATGGTTAAGATTACAGAATTTAACTCTACAAGACAATCATAGTTCTACCCCATTACTGTCACAAGATGTCATCTTCAATTCTATATAAGATTCTAGCCCCACGGGTCATAAAAATAATGAGACAGCAGTTATATAAATACTGAATAGATGCCTCAAGCAATTTGTCCATGAGCTGACAATATTTTGCTTGTCTGAGTTGAAAAGTAAAAAAGCCTTATTTTAACACAAAAGTTCCATTGAAGCTAAATTTTTACCCACGAGCTGAGGAAAGCAAGGAGCTGAATGATTGCACACTTGGCTTACTTGCTGAGTCAAGTAAACTAAGTTTTTCCCAAAGCTAAATGCTTTTAATGAAATGCTACACTTATGCCAGATGAAGACCCATAAATGCTCAGTTCATTTGTACCTATTTTAATGAACAAATCATCTCAATGGTTTTTTTTTTATTTCTGTGGTGCAAAAATACATCTTATTTAAAAATTAAATTAAGTTTGGGGAAATTTGTAGATATGTACTTATTACTATTTGTCTTTTTATGTTTTAATTCTCAATTGTAGCAACTATTTATTCACACACACACTAAAGACATCTTTTCCCCAAATTAAACCTACAGATAAAGAGAAAAAATTACCATTATACATGGTGAAAATGAACACAACAGAAATTTTTGTGTGTTGAGTTCACCCTGTATCTGGGACAGTGCCTAGTACGTAAACACTTAGCACAATACCAGATGAATGAATGAATGTGACATTTCAAGGACTGAAGCAAAATTCTCTGCCAGAGTCAGGACCATATACCGGAGTAATCATGTACAAAGTACCAGTTCATAAGTCATTAACTGCCTAGATAATTGTAACGTTGTTTGAATATTTACATATCAAACACTGCAATTGTTTAATTATATTAAAGTGCATTATATTAAATAAAAATGAGATACCACCTAGCTTATGTTTCACACATACAAAATAATACGACGCCTTCCATTTTTTTAGTGAGCACTTTTTACAGTGACAAGTGTAAGCACATGGGATGGTAAACTGAAAAGTCTTTTCCTCATGCTGCAGTGTTCTGCAAAGCAAAAAAAAGGTAAAGACTTGTATAGCAATACACTTACTTAAAATGTAAAAGTACTTGTGGTATTCAAATCTTTTTTTAGAATATATTATAATCTAATATTTCAACTATAATCCTAGTTCTTTAATTCTTACTTAGCAGTAGCCATCATGGTGGGTTTTTTTTTCCCCCGGAGAATACTAGTCAGGATGAAAGACAGGAAGATACAAGCTAACTGCATTTCTGTGACATTTATTTCTACTAATATTAAGAGATTACCTACGCAAACAACTACCAACTCATCAGTCCATCTTAAAACCTTGAATAATAAAATAAGTTAATACCATAGCTCTTATAAGATGAAAAACATACCTAAGACATTATATGTTTAAGAGAAAATAGTTGTTTATGAAGTAGATTATATCAGATACAAGTATAAAAATTAAGACAATTGTTACTCACAAAATGGGTAATCATATTGGAACTAGTCTTTACCTCCACAAAAGCCACCCGAAGTGATTTCCTCTTCAAATACATCAGAGAAACCCCTTCCTGCATTTAGCTTTGCCAGGCGACCATCAATAAACTGAAATTAAAAAGTTAATCCAAAAGTTAATTTTCATTTTCTTCATAAAATTGATTTTACTTGTAGCAAAATATTAATAGCTGATACTCATATAAATATAAATTACACATATATGTATATACAGACATATACAGATACATAACAAGAAAACTCAATTAAAATAGCAGGTGTTCAGTAAAATAACAGCTCTTTAGTTAAAGCAGAAATGTATGGCACAGACTCTAACTTCATTAACAAGAAAAAGAATGTATGATTTACTGGCAACTTGGTTACTTTCTATTTTGTCTATCTGTGGCATCTGAAATTTGTATCTTTTGGATTATAAAAAATATTATAAATGTTTTGAGATTTCTCCACTCATAATGAAGGTGAAGTCTCTTTAAGCTCCCTTGCTGAAGAGACAAAGGGTAACATAAGAAAGACTTAAATGATGTTTGAGAGGTAGACTTGAAGATCTGGAGATTAATACGAAATGTTCATTCTCATGATGGAATTACTCCTGGCCATAATTTTTTTACCCTGGAATATTTAAATTTAGCCAAATTAAAATAAAGTAGCTTGACTTTTAAACAATTCTCACTCTGTCCTAGTTTTAAAAAAAAGTTTTCTATTTAAGTGAACAAAACTAATTGAGAGAAGTTCTATAGGGTAATACAGTATTCCTCAGACAGCAATTTAACAATTATTTAATGGCAGTAAGTTACATCAGTTATAAGACTTTGAGACAGAAATCTCTTACAGACCAAAAGTAAAAAAGAGACAGATGAAACCAACAGAGTCCTGTTCAAAACGTGGTTTAACTACCTTTATATTATCACAGAATAATTTTGACCCAAAATGTGGTTAGACGAATTAAACAGACATAGCTTAAAAGGATGTATAGTCATGACTTTTTTAAGAGTGTGAGTTGCTTTCATTAAAAGTAAAACTTTTTGAGGGTACGGACCATAGTTTACCCATTTTTATATCCCCATTATGCCTGGAATAAACAAGTTTCCAATAATATAAGCAAATATGAACAGGAGTTTGGAGAAAAAAAAGGCTCGTATCACATCTCTGCTACTTATTAGCTTTATGATCTTGGGCAACTTGCTGAGTCTGTTTCCCTTTCTATAAAATGGGAAAAATAATAAGCACCTTACAGTGTTTTGTGAGGGTTAACTGAAACAATAAGAAGTACTAGATTGCTGGCAGAGAATAAATGTTAAATACTAAAGTCCACCTTTTCCCCCCACCACCACCTTTTCGATCTCTTGTCAATTTATGAATTTCCTGAGTGTAGGATCACTGTCTTTCTCATGTATGTATCTTTAATACCTGGCAAATGCCTAACATATAGTTTGAAATGAATGTTTGCTGAAAGACTGAAGTATACTGAAACAATGTGAAAGATGTGTACGTGGAATTATTCATGTCATTGTATCTTGAGATAAAAGGTAATAACATAATGTTGGCATCTTTACTACATATGATAAATGGTTAATTTGGAAATAAAGTGGTTTAAAATACTTGCAAAATTTAACTTTCATATATTTTCAACATAACATTATAAATCAAACTAAAGTGATCTAATTTGATGGACTAAGTATTTTGAAAAAATAAGGTGAAGTAAAATGATAAATTTAAAGTAATACATTACTGACAAACGAAGCAAACTAAGACATCCTTTTAAAGGACTTAATTTGTTTTAAAAGATTAAGACTACAAGACTTTTTAAAAGGTTTTCATTTTTATGTTTACTAGAAATAATCCATCCATTTTAGTTTGAGTGGAATAGTTCAACGTCTAAAAAGAGATAAATCCCAAAACTATTTACTGATTATGCACTTTTGAGCATGAATAACTACTTTGTGTTACTGAACTAGTGAATCGAGCCAATAAAAATTAATCACTTGGTAAAATGCCACGTGTTATCAACTGACTTTGCAAACAATCCTGTCAGTGACAATCAGACATTTATCTACATGCATACTTAATGAAAATGTTTGTTCTTAAAATAAAAGATGGATTTTGTGCACATACACACACATATTATATATACATACACACAAATACAGATACCCAGGGATAAGCTGAGAAGTGGCATTAAGGGAGAAAAATATGCTTAAGGTAACAGTTCTTTAAATTCCTTTTTCTACTTTTGATTCAGTAACCAGTAACCCCTCTTTTCTTTTTTCCCAAGTGGAGCTGGGTCATGGTCACTCCATTCTAGTAACTCTGGAGGATTTCACAGTAAGTAAAAAAGTAAAAAAGATAAGAGCATCTTAGCTATTTTGCATAGAAATAATTTTGAACTAAAAAAATATTATCTGTTGGAAAAGCTACGACTTTATAATGGGCTGAAACCTGTCACTTGATTAAGAGTCACCCACATAATTTAGTAAACACGCATCTTTAAGTAATTGAAAGACATAAGTTTTGGAAGACTTAATTTGGAATTGCAAGTAATGACAAGTAACACTGTTAATAACAATGAAAGTGCTACAGATATAACATTAGGTTGCAAGTAGATTTTTAAAGGAATTTAAGAGTTTGTATTAAGATGATACTTTTTACATAAATCTTAATATTTTGCTTTTCATCCCAAAAGTGAAAATTAAAACCTAGAACTAAACATATTAAATAATCACACCAAAACATAAGTAACATAATTGGAAATTTCAAAAAAATTCAGACATAATTTCATAGCATGAATTTCATAATTTTATTGTAAATTATAAATAAAATTCATTCAAATAAGGATATATGTAATTATCAAGATCATTAATATTATTCTCTCCAAATCATCAATAATTGCAAGAATTGAATTTTGTTAAACCTTATGACACAATCTTAAAGTAGTGTTAACAGGTTACAAGAGAAATGCTTTTAAGCAGTAAAGCTACTTCCTGCTACTCTTTTTTATTGTTATTGCTAAGGTTTTTTCAAAGCATTTTATCTTCAAATAACCATCTTAATAGGAAATTGAGTCCATTTAAAGAATAAAAATAAACATTCACCACATCAATTTTCAAATACAATATAAATGTTTTAAAAATACAATAAAATATAAAGAATAGACATAGTGATAAGCTTCTTTACAAATAAATATAAAGAATATGTTCTGATCAGATTTCACAGAGTAAACTTAAATGCATGGCCCAGTAGACTATGTATCTTTCCTCTAAGAGATAAGTTGTATGTTTCTCACAGTTCTTTAATTCCTCACTAGTCAGTGTACTTCCGGCATTTAATCTAAAAATCCAAAACAAGTTTTGCTATTAATCAGTCTTCTAAATGTCTTTAGTGGTGTAGACATATGTTATATAAATATTTAATTGCAATCAATCCCTCAAAACTCTGAGGATGACAATAATTAAATTATAAGAGTCATATGATTTTTAAAGATTTTGACTTTTTAAAAGACTTCATGAAAAACACTATTCTTGGGGAGATAGGGTCAGTGGTGCAATTCTTTATCAAGCTGGGGAAGTGCGAAGATGGAGTGCTGTTTTTTTGTGCTAACATGACAGTCTTGTTACTGAAGGAAAGCAGCAGAGGCACTGAAGCAACACAGTAAACAAATCGAGACTCCCCTATTCCTTTTTCAGCCTGGAGGAAAAATTAACATATCTCAAAATTTATCTCTGATTAGAAATTCTTCTTGGCACAAATATAATCTAATAAAGGCTTGAGAGCTAGAGAAAAAACACATTTTTAATGAGTCAGAAATCTTTAGCAATTTAAAGAAAAACTGTAAATACAGTAAAAAATTACCTTTAAAATATATTAATTTATAACAGGTCCTTAAAATTTCCTTTCTATATAATGCTTTGGGCTAAAAAAAAAAAAAAAGTAGTCTAATTTAAATATTCCTTCTTATAAATGTTCAGTAAACCTTGACAGGTTAGTGAAAACTACACTAAAGTGTTACAATAAATTAAGTCAACAGATACTTATAGACACCTGCTAAATGCAAGGCATTCAGTTAGTTGCTATATATAAACACAGATTGCTATAACAAATGGGAATGAGGTAGTTCAGTTTAGAGCTAAATCAATAGAATTAAGTACATGAAGGAATAGAAATAAACTGTTATTGTTATTCCATTTCAAATATTAGGTAAATAAAACTGTAAGGATTCTAAATTACACTACCACAGTATAATGACCAGGAAAACACTTTGAAGAGTATAAAAAGCCCATTCAGTGTGATTTATTATTAGAACTAATAACTTAAAACAACATTAATGGAACAAGAGTATCCTCCAGGATATATCAACAGAAGATAGTATTTAAATAATTTGCAACAAAATCAAGTCTGTTAAACTTTATGACCATCAGACCAAAGAATTAATTCATTCAATCATTTGGTAAATATCTAATTGAATGTTTACCATATGCCAGGTAGTTTTCTAGATGCCTGAAATACGGAAATGAATAGAACAAAAATTCAAGCCTTTGTGGGCTCTTTCTCTTTTTTCTTGATGAGTCTAACTAAAGGTTTATTGATTTATCTTTTCAGAGAACTACGTCTTAGTTTCATTGATCTTTCCTATTGTTTTTCAAGTCTCTATTTTCATTTATTTCCTCTCTGATCTTTATTATTTCCTTCCTTCTACTAACTTTGTTCTTTTTCTAGTTCCTTTAAATTTAGACTGTTTATTTGAGACTTTTACTGTTTCTTGAGATAGACCTGTATGTCTCCTCAGACAAGGGCAATAACAGCAAAAATAAACAAATGAGACTCTATCAAACTACGAAGCTTTGGCACAGTGAAGGAAACTATCAGCAAAATGAAAAGGCAACCTACTGAATGGGAGAAGATAACTTGCAAATGGTGTAAGAGATGAACGGTTGATATCCAAATTACATAAAGTCCTCATATAACTCAATAACAAAGAAGCAAATAACCCAATTTAAAAACAGGCAGAGGACCTGAATAGACATTTTTCCAAAGAAGACATACAGATGGACAACAGACATATGAAAAGATGTTCAACATTACAAATCATCAGGGAAATGCAAATCAAAACAACGAGATAACACCTCAAAACTGTCAAAACAGTTATTTTCAAAAAAAAAAAAAAAAGAAATAACAAGTATTGGTGAAGATGTGGATAAAAGGAAATCCTCATGTACTGTTGGTGGGAATGTAATTTGGTGCAGCCACTAACAGTATGGAGGTTGCTCCAAAAAATTAACAATAAAACTACCATACTACCCAGCAATTTTACTTTTGGGTCTTTATCCAAAGAAAATGAAAACACTAATTCAGAAAGATATATGTATCCCTACATTCACTGCGGCATTACTTAAAATAGCCAAGATAGGAGAGCAACCTAAGTGTCCACTGATAGATGAATGGATAAAGAGGATGTGGTGTGTGTGTGTGTGTGTGTGTGTGTGTGTGTGTGTGTAATATATATATATATATTGTGTTTATGACTCAGTCATAAAAAATATATGAAATCTGGCCATTTGCCACAATATAAATAGTCATAGAGGGTATAATGCTAAGTGAAATAAGTCAGAGAAAAACAAGTGTGGTAGAATTTCACTTATACGTAGAATCTAAAAAAACAAAACAAATGAACAAACAAAACAAAACAGAAATAGACTCATAGACACAGAGAACAAACTGGTGGTTGCCAAAGGGAAAGGAGCATGGGTGAAATAGAGAGAAGGGGATTAAGTACAAACTTCTAGTTATCAAATAAATAAGTCACAAGGATGTAAAGTACAGCACAGGGAACATCGTCAATAATATTGTAACAACTTTGTATGGTGACAGATGGTGACTAGACCTATGGTGATAATCATTCATAATGTATAAAATATCAAATCTCTATCTTGTATACCTGAAACTAATAACAATACTGCATGTCAATTATAATTCAATAACAACGATGAAACAAAAACCCTTCATGATGCTTAAACATTTGGGGGAGAAGGGAAGTGAAAGCATGAAAAAAATATGTAATAAATTATGTAGTGTGTTAGAAGGTGATGAGTGTTGGAAAATAAAAGAGAATTGCATAAGGAAGACTGAGGAATTTGGGCAAGGAACTTCCAATTTTAAATAGTGTGGTCAGGGCAGATATCATGAAGAAGATGACATTTGAGTCTCAAGCCTTGAAAGCAGTGAGGAAGTAGGCCACACAGTTTATGGGAGAAAGAATTCCAGGAAAAGGGAGCCATCATCATAAATAATACTCTGATACAGAAGCAAGCATATAGTCAGCAGGCCTGTAGGAAGCTCCAGGTGCTGAGAGAAAACCCAGCCAACCATGAAGACTACTCTCACTTTAAAGTCATAATCTACCATCTCCAGTGTGCTCTGAATGATGCCAAACAATTCTTTTTTTTTTTCTAGTCCATTCACTCTCCCATTTATTTCACATCTTCTCCCTCCTTAAATATCCAACCACTTCCGCCATTTTCTCTCAGCTGATGACCTTGCTTCATAATTTCACTGAAGGGCAGGGGGAACCCAGAAGTCATTAAAGAAAAATTCTGCAAATTCTAAGCATTCCATCTTACCAAAATCTTTCTGGCTCATAATCGTCCCCATTTCAATAGAATGACAGCTACATCCTACCAGTTTCTTGGATAAGAAATCATGAAAACATCTATGATTCTTCTTTCTCTCACACTTCATACTAAATCTTTCAGAATATCCACTGACTTTACCTTCAAAATGGATCCATAATCTGACCAGCTGTTATCCTATATTCTATAAGCCAGTTCCTAAATGCTATCACTTCTCACCAAGATAGCAATAGCCTTCCAAATCTTCCTCTCTGCTTCTACCTTTGACCACCCTACAGGAAGTTGCTCAAATGCCACATATTCCGTGAAATCCACACTGACTATACTATCTTAAATTCCTTCCTAATCCCCAGGTAGCCCGCTTTCCCATTCTATTTACTTTTCTATAGTACTTATCATCTTTGAAGAGTTTATATTTTATCTATTATCTGTCCCCTTCGTACTAGAAATAAAAGTCACGAAGTCAGATATTCTTTTTTGCTTTGTTCTCCAATATATCCCAGCATCCAGAACACCTGCATCATACATAAGTAGACACTCAAATTATACTGTAGAATTGAGAAAATGAATAAAGAATACTTAGATGAATGTTTCCAAAACTTTAGTGTGTATATTGTTATGTATTTAATTAATAATGTAGATTCCTGGGTTTTAATCCAGGCATCTTGAATCAGAAATTTTGAAGGTAAAACTCAAAAATATCCATTTTTAACAGACTTTTTAGATAAATATGATGCAGACGGTTTAAAACCCCTCTCAGAGAAACACTGTTTAAAATATTAATTGAAGTGGGACACCTGGGTGGCTCAGTCAGTTAAGCATCTGCCTTCAACTCATGTCAGGACCCCAGAGTCCTGGGATTGAGCCCCAGGGGACTCCCTGCGAAGTCTGCTTCTCCATCTCCCTCTGCCTCCCCCTCACTTCTGTGCATGGGCACACACGCACGCTCTCTCTCTTTCTCTCAAATAAATCTTTAAAAACATTTAAAAAATAAAATACTAATTAAAGTAAGTGAACAAAGGATGTTGAAAGGTCTATATTCCTTGTCCTGATAAGCTATCTCTCCTTATGCATTCCTTCCTTCTGCCAGTAAGTCTCCAGATATTCCTTACGTCACATTTTATTTTTATTTTTTTTCATGTTATAAAATCAGTGCTTGATACAATTACCATCTCCTAACGATTCATATATCAAATGTTTCCTAGTACTCCAAACCTGTTGAATCTTTAATGTAGTAATGCATGTGTTGATCTTACCTATAGATTACATACCATACATAAGTAACTATCATGCTTCTTCTAAAAAGAGATTAATAGGATAGTGTAGAATTCATAGGATTTTATTATTTATGTTAAAAGCTTTCTAAAATCTCCCAAAATCTCCAGCTAACATAAAAAGAAGACATATGGCTTTTGACTCACTCCTTTTATTCAACATCTTATTAAGTCAGAGAAAGTGGATCATAGCACAAAATATAAAGAATGCTCAGGATGTCACTGAATTTTCACTCTATATCTTACACCATTATGTGACTCTAGGTTTAAGTTATAGACACCACTCAAACTAAAACACAGTAACACTTGACTCCTACAAGTTTTGGATCATCCCTAAGTGAGCTACATTATAATTGATTTTATAAGCTCTTCTATCAAAATTGTCAAGACATTTTCATACCTATTCCTTATTATGAGTCCCTCAGGAGTTTTTATTTGATTTATTTATTTGACAATATTAAGTGTCTATCATGTATTAAATATTAGGATACAAAACACTTTAAAAAATAATCCTTGTCTTTACAGAGCCTACAACTCAAGAAAGAGCCAAACAAATCAACCTGGATTACGATCCAAGTTCATAAATCAATGTTCAATAAATGTTATTTTTATCTCTTCATAATTACTGTTTTTACTATTTGTTAATAAACATTAATTATAATCCAAGTTATTTTTTGGTACACCCATCAAAAGCAAGAAATTAACATAGATACAGCACTATTAAAAATCTACAGACATATTCTCAGGTTACACCAGTTTTTCTACTAATGTCTTGTTTTATCCCAGGATCGAATCCAATCTTTTCCATTTGTGGTTCATTAGTCTTTCACCTTCCCTCTGGTGATCTAGACACTTTTGAAGAGTACTGCTCAGTCATATTGTAGAATGCCCCTGAATGTGGGCTGTTCATAGAGACATAAAACTATTTCTAGAGACCTAACAGCAAATCATTCAGAATGGCTATCACAAAGGTATCTGGAGAAGTATTAGAGAAAAATCAGAGAGACAGAAGCCAGAAGATGAAGGATTTGTGTGCCATGCCAGGAGTTTGAACTTCATTCTAAATACAATAGGAAAAATATAAGATTTGCTTTTCAGAAAGAACAACCTTAAAGTAGAATGAAAAAAAAAAAAAGTAGAATGGATGATAATAAATAACTGTATGTACAAATCAGATCCAGCCACACCCCAGCTTAAGTTTTTTAATGGTATCCTACTTCATTTAGAATAAAATGGAACTCTAATGCTTTCAAAGTCCAGTAAGATTTGTCCCCTTTCTGCTCTTCTCACCTCATCAAATACAACTTTCTTTCTTGCCCAGGGTTGATTTAGTTCTGATGCTAGGAAATGCCAAGTTCTTTCCCTCCTGTAGGGTCTTTGCAATAGCAATTCCCTCTACTTGAAGTGATGTTCCTTCCAAAACTAATTCCCTTCTTAGATTTAAGCTTAAGTATCACCTTTTCAGTAATGTCTTTTCTGAACCTCTGGTCTAAAATTAGCCAACCAATCAATATCTCATACCCTCTGAACTTAATCACTTCCTGATATTTTTCTTATCTTTGTTGCTTGTTAACCCATTCCCTTCACTAGAAATAACTCCATGAGGGGCGCCTGGGTAGCGCAGTCGTTAAAGCGTCTGCCTTCGGCTCAGGGCGTGATCCTGGCGATCCGGGATCGAGTCCCACATCAGGCTCTTCCGCTATGAGCCTGCTTCTTCCTCTCCCACTCCCCCTGCTGTGTTCCCTCTCTCGCTGGCTGTCTCTCTGTCACATGAATAAATAAAATCTTTAAAAAAAAAAAAAAAGAAAGAAAGAACTCCATGAAAACATGCTACACAGCTCTGAATCTCAAGTGCTTAAAGTAGCCTTATCTGACAAAAAACAAATACTCAGTACATAACTGTTAAAGTGAATAAGCAAACAAAAGGTTTTCAAAGTCGGATAGGCACAGAGAAAGGAGTGCAGACCTAGTGAGCGGGAGGAAAATCAGGGAGGCTTTAGAGAGGTGAAGGAAGACATTAACAAAGAGGTAAATTATAGTAAGATAGACTAAATGCTATAACACAGGTATGAACACAGCTCTAAGGGAACAGAATGGATGTAAGGGTGAAGACTGATTTGGATAGGGCTGACATTTGAACAAGCTATGGAAGAATGACAGAGAGCATATTAATACTGATTTCATGGTACAGCACATACAAAACCTTACTATGTGAAAGGTGTATTTGAAGAGATATTCAGATTTGGATACTGCATTAGTATAAGAAACGGGAAGGATTTAAACCCCAGAGAGAGACCAAGCACCTTACAATGTGTGCTACTCTGAGACAGTGGTATGTCAGGATACAAATCCAGGTCTGTTGGATTCCAGAGCCAATGCTATTAGCAATGGGGTAGGCATGCCATTAGGGTCACATGACGGTGAGACCAGGAATTCAAAGTCAAACAATGAATATAGCGTATTTAACTGAAAACTTAATTTTACTTGAAGATGAAGGGAGGAAAAAGGCAACCTAACCAGTAATTTATTTAAAATATTTTCATTTTAAAATAAACACAGCTATACTGTGGTACAGAATACATGATAATGCATGAATGGTTCTGAAAAATACAAACGGCTTCATTAAATGTTGTGCTTTTCAGTAGGGTACTACAGCCACAGTCCCATTCTTTTAAAAACATGTGTTGTCTTCTACCACAAGGGACACTTTATTGGATGGAAAAATTCTTCCTAGACACATCTGGATCAGCTTATGACAGGTTTTGGAAGAATAATAAAAGAGGCTTTTCCAATTTGAATCTGTATCTATACTTGAACTCCCTAGCTGTTATATACATTTCTTAACAGAAATCTCAGTTGCCAACTAAAGGAGGGCCTATATTCATGGAGATCCCATAAGTTTGTAGTTCTAGACTAGACTCTTGAATCAACACAATGAACTCAGTCACGGTCCTCAGCCAGGAAAAGTGTTTAATAAAATGAGCAGAAAAAACTTTACTTCCAGTGGCCTTAATAACAAATAATATACACAAGAAAATAATTTCCTTTATTGTGTTAGCATAATATGAGATAAAGGTAAGAACCCTAAAAATAATAGCTTAAATCTTCATAAAGCTGCTAGCTAAAGAAACATGGTGATGTCAGGGTTGTGGATTTAAGAAGCTGTTTCTGGGAATCCTTCCAAATCCATTATCTATAAGAGGAATTTATCCAAATGGAACCTACTATCATCTGTCTAAGCTATGTTTATTTCATAATATCATGGAATGTTAGAGCCTAAAGGTATCTCAAACTTAGTGACCTGTCAGTCTAACTCATCGTACAGATGCAGAAACTGAGGCCTCAAGAGGTTAAGAAGTCAAATGTCAATGAAAACAGCCTATCACAGGCTGATCTAGAAACAATAAACAATATGTTTTTATACAGGACTTAAATAATTCAAATAATAGTAACTTAAATAATTAGGTTTAAATAATAATAATAAAGCAAACTACCAGAACATTCCCTTCCTTAGAAGGTCCCTCCTTGAGTACCCTTCTCTCTCCACAGAAAAGACCACAATCCCTGCAGCTTATCCTTTCCTTGCCTGCCTTTATAGTTTTACCACACAAATGTTTCCCTAAATAATATGTTATTTAATTTTTCTTGCTGTTTAACATGACATAGAAGGACTCATCATAATTCTTCAGTGATTTGTTGTTCATTTAATTCATTCATATTCAGTTTTGCTGCAGCTTATTTCTCTGCTGTATAATGTTCTATTGTATGAATATAACCATTTGCTCATTGTAATACTGATGAACATCTAAGATTACTGCCAGTATTTAGCTTTTACGAGCAGTGTTAGTAAATGATTTTTGGTGGACGACTTAGAGTGCAATCCATAAGAAATTTGCATGTTTAACTTTCAGTGCTAGTGCCAAAGTGTTTTCTAAACAATTTGTGCAAATATACACTCCCCTGAACAGTTAAAACTTGGTCCCTTGGTCCATGCCTTTGCCAAATTTTGAGATTTTCAGGTTTTTAAAATTCAGCCAATCTGGTGAATATGAGGTGATACTTCATTGTGTTTTTTTAATTTTATGTTCTCTGACCACAAATGAGGTTGAGTACTTTTCATACTTTTATTAGCTATTCACGCTTCTTCATTTGCATATGCTAATCCAAGTCTTTTGCACAATTCTATTAGATGGATATGCTTCTTACAGAATGTAGGAGTTTGTTTTGTTTTTGGCTTGATTTTAATTCTAGATTCTAAATCTCTGGGTGGTTTATATGTATTACAAATATGGTGTCTTTTAGTAACCAAAAGTTCCTTTTTTTTTTTTTTTTTTTTTTTTTTGAGAGAGAGAGGGAGCACAAGTGTCAGGGGGAGAGGAAGAGGCCGAGGGAGAAGCAGGCTTCCCACTGAGCAGGGAGCCCAACTGATACAGGGCTCGATCCCAGGACCTCAGGATCATGAGCTGAACTGAAGGCAGGTGCTTAACCAACTGAGCCACCCAGGCACCTCATAATAACCAAAAGTTCTTAATTCCAATAAAGTCAAATGTATTAAGCTATTCCTTCATGTCTTAAGAAACTTGTCTCGCTCCTCAAAGTAATAAAAATAAAGTCAGTTTGGTGCCTTCATTCAAAATCTTTTTTTTTTTAAGCTAAATTATATGTGTTAGGAATTTCAATGGTAATAGATGACATTTTTTTCAGAGGGAAATTTTCAGTGTTTCAACATTAAGTATGATGTTTGTTGAAAGTATCTTTTTCTAGTTTTTACCATGAATTTTATGAAAAATTTCTGCATCTCTTGAGATGATCTAATGATTTTTCTCCTATAATCAGCTACTGTAGGGAATTACATTCCCAATATACAACTGCCCTTTAATTTCTGGAATAAATGCAACCTGCTCATAAAGTAGTATCCTTTTTAGATATTGCTAGAATTGGTTGTAAATATTTTGTTTAAATTTTTGCATCTATGATCCTTAGCAAAGCTGACCTATAATGTTCTTTTCTCATACTGTTTTAGGATCTGGAACCAAGATGATCTTAGCTGTATAAAACAAATTGAAGAGTATCTCCCTTTTTCCATCATCAAAACAGGAATTTTTTGGAATTTGAATTGGAACTATTTCATTCTTTAACGTGGGAAAAAACTTGCCTATGTTACACAGTTAGTATTACTTAAATTTAATTGACATATTTACCATTTATTTTGTTCTCTCTTCTTGCATCTCAGACCTTCCATCTTGGATCTGAGAAAACTTTCTTTCTCCCTGAAGTACTTTCTTAGAGCACTCCCTTAAGGATTTCTTTCTGCTGTTGATGTAGTAGTCATGATTCAACCAAGAAGCAGAATCAGTAGGAGATTTGATACACACACACACACACACACACACACACATGAGATTTACTACAAGGAATTGGTTTACATGATTAGGGGGCTAGCTAAGCAAGTCTGAAATTCATAGAAGTATCCAGCAGAAAAATTATGAGCAGGCCGAATCCATAGGCAGAGGCCAAAGCTGTCAACCATAGAATTTCTTCTCTCTCCCAGGGAAACCTCTGTTCTGAGTTTAAGGCCTTCCAACAGATTCAGACAGGCTTACCCAGATTATCTACAGTCAAATGATTCAAAGTTTTAATTATATATGTAAAAATACCTTCACCAAGATGAGCATTTGATTAAGTAACTGCGGATGTTAGCCTAACCAAACAGACACATCGATAAAGCCAGCACAAGGGGCAAACTCAGTTTTTTGGAGGGAAATGTTTTTATATCACTCTTATGATGAGGATGTCTTTTAGTTGCCATAAGATTCTAGATATGTTTTCTCAACACACTGAAGATATGGCAGTATCTTCTGGATTGCTGATGTGAACCCAGCTGTCAGTATATTGCTCCTTTGAAGGTAATCTATTTTGTCCCTCTTGTTGTTTTTAAAAATTTCCCTAATTAGGGGCGCCTGGGTGGCTCAGTCGTTAAGCATCTACCTTCGGCTCAGGGCGTGATCCCAGCATTCTGGCATCAAGCCCCACGTCAGACTCCTATGCTGGGAGGCTGCTTCCTCCTCTCCCACTCCCCCTGCTTGTGTTCCCTCTCTTGCTGGCTATCTCTCTCTCTGTCAAATAAATAAATAAAATCTTTAAAAAAAAAATTTCCCTTATTATTTAATGCTTTAGAGCTGAATATATGGTGTGGCTGTAGATTTCTTTTTATTTATTCAGTTTGGATATGTTGGACTTCTTAAATTCATAAAGTGGTGTACTTTATTGGTTCTGGTATTATCCTTTCAACTATTACCTCTCCTCCATTTTCTGCCCTCTCCTTTTAGAATTGATTAGAATGGCTTTAGACATTTCCACTCCATCCTTCGTGCCTATTAACCTCTCTTATATTCTCTATTTTTTCATTTTTCTGCAATATCTTCTCGATAATTTCTTTTTCAGATATATCTTCCAGTTTAGCAAATCTCTCTTCAGTTAGATCTGATCTACTGTTAAACCCATCAATTTTCCTTTCATTTCAATTACATGTTTCCTATCAGAATTCTATTTGCTACATTTTAAATTTGGTTCCAGTTCTTGAATGTTTTTATATCCTGAACATTTTTAAAGCATATCTTCTATTTCTTTGAACACCTTAAGCATAACTATTTTATGTTCTATTTTTGATAATTTCAATAATTAAAGTCTTTGCATCTTTGCAAGTCAATTTTTGTCTGCTGTTTCCGCTAATTCTCATTCATGATTTGTTTCCTTGTATGTTTAATAATTTCTAGCAGTGAAATTTTTCTTCGGAATTATAGCGGGGAGAATACTTTGGTGCCTGGATTCCTCCAGAGAAGATGTGTGTTTGCCTCTGCCTAGGGCCTGACAGTGCTAACAACTTAGGATCACTTTACACTTGGCTTGAGTTGTGTCAGACCAAATCTGAAATTATTAATTCAGACTTCAAATTCCTGTACATGCTGGTGTGTTTACTTCTCAGAAGCACTTTTTCCTCCCCTCCACTCAGTACCAGTGCTTCAGAGGTACAATCACCAGGAAATGAGTTAAGGGAAGGAGCAAACTTATTTCTTGTTTACTTTTACACTAAGTCATCCCAGATTTGTGGGAGTAAGGTCTCCTAATACACTTCTCAACTTGGGAAGTAAGCACTGGACTTTGTCTCCTTTCCCCCGCCACAAAAAGTTTTCTAAATACTGCATTTAAAGTTGTTTCAGTATATAAGTTTACTCTGAATCCTGCCTGTGGTATTATCAGAAATAACAGTAAAAGAAAAAAAAAAGAAATAACAGTTTACTTTAACTCTTAACTTAAAATTATACACTGCTCTCCTGGGTCCATGTTCTCTCAATTTTGATGCATAAGCATTGCTAAATAAAGAGAGAACCTGATGTGTTCTTGACCTATAATGGATCACAAATTTATAATAATGAATAGTAATCATTTGTACCTAATAAGTATTTTTGTATTCCTTCAGAAAGAGCAACAGTATCTTTGAGGCTTCATCTGTTGATAATTTTTTGCTAACTGATTCCTTTTTTTTTTCTTCTCCTTTCCCCCCAAGCTTTAGTATAAAGTGTAACTGGTAATCAAAAAATTACACATAACTGGGGTGCCTGGGTGGCTCAGTCGTTAAGCATCTGCCTTCAGCTCAGGGCGTGATCCCGGAGTCCTGGGATCGAGCCCCACATCAGGCTCTCTTCCCCTCCTACTCCCCCTGCTTGTGTTCCCTCTCTCGCTGGCTGTCTCTCTCTGTCAAATAAATAAATAAATAATCTTAAAAAAAAAAAAAAACCCTACACATAACTAACGTAGATAATATGGTAAGTTTGGACATATGCATACACTTCTGCTATAATCACCACAATCAAGGTAATAAACGTATCCAACCCCTTCAAAAGTTTCCTCACATCCCTTTGTGTTTTTGGTTGTGCTAAGAACACCAACATGAGATATACCCTCTTAACAAATTTTAAATACACAATAAGATAACTGTTAACTATAGACACTATGTTATATAGTGAATCTCTGAAACTTACTCATCTTTAGAAGTTTGTGAAACTGTTAACAGGAATCTTAAATTCTTTCAGGGCTATCTTCAAGTATCACTTCTTAAGGGTCATAAAATGATATCAAGTTTGAGAATATGGTTAATTGGTGCATGTAAAACTATCCAAGTTGTCTATATAGTGGGTTCTAATTTAATTGACCATTTTAATATTTTACATTTAGCTTTTCTGACAATTTTATTTTTTAAAAATCCTGCATAGATTTGTATTCTATTGAAGCAATTGCTCTAAAATGAGGCAGACACTAAAATTTATTAAGCTTCTACAAAGTGTTGTGCTCTGTGCTGAGGTATACGTGTATTAATTCACATAACTTTACCACAACCCTGTTAGGTGGTATTTCTATTTTAAAGAAAAAGAAAAGGATACTTATGAACAAACAGCTATTAAGTGATAAAGCCAAGATTTAACCCAATTCTGTTTGATTCTTAAAAAAATAAAAGCATTTTGTAAGTATATAAATTACTGTGTCTGAATTACATCTAATGAAAAGACTAGTTACAGTCTCATGGTCAAATGTTAAGTAATAAGTTAGACATTCTATCTACCCATTCAATTCTTGACCCCCGTATAATCTGATCTTCACAATTCAGTTTAGACAATGGGCAGTAGTACCATCTCTGGTACTATCTACCAGATAAAAATACAAAAAGGGTACTGTTATTTAACTCAACAAGCATGCACTAGAAGAATAGTATAGGACTACACTGTGCTGTATACTTCAGCATTTATAAAGACCATCTCATGATCCTCATACTACCTTGGGAAGCAATTCAGTCTAATACTGGAGCCCTCGAGGGACAGAGCACCAAAAGTAACCCATTCTATCTTAAGAAATTCACAAAACATCTTGGACCCTGAAACCTATCAAACCTGATTCTGCTTCTTCTAGGTACTGGAAAAATCTAACCCTTTCTCTGAGGTAAACCTTCACATATAGAAGGCAGTTATAGCCCCCAGAGAATATTTTCTAATTATTTTTTAAAACTTCCTCAGAATATAGATAGTAGTATTGGTTTTGTCACCATCAAATTATATGACTTGTTTACTTTAAAGCTTATTTCACGTCACATGGTATTTTTTCTCTGAATAGTCCAAAGGATGCTATTAGATTTTCAGCTTCTCAAGGGCATTACTGAATTTTTATTCATGTTTGTATCCTGGCACTGAGCAGTTTATGGCCCATTGTAGGTCTTCATTAAGTGTTGAATTCACATAACTTTACATTTAAATTATCATGTGGAATAAGAAAAAAAAGTGTTTAGAACTTAAATTATATAAACAGAAGCTAAGATAAGTCTGAATTAAGAGACTTGCTATGATCACACACTGGAATGAAAGAACTAGTACTTCTAAACATTCTGAATTCTGATGTTAAACTACATGCTTTTTGAAATGGCTTTTACATTTCCTAAGCCAAAAATTAAGATACTAGTATGACAATGAATTTTTTTTCTGAATTTTAAATTTATGACAGCTGGATTACATTATAAACTGAATTACATTAGGACTGCCCTACAAAAAATATAGTTTGTTTACCACTACCAAGCTACCATAAAAAACTAACTCCTAGATGCCTTATATGAAACTAGTCACATTGGTTTCCTAACTGTACAAATGAATACTCTTCCTCTGACCATCCGATTAGTACTTTCAATGATGAATTTTTTAATAACAAAATTACCTTTACATAATTTTCTGGAGTGCCGTGCCATAGATAACTATAGAGTTACAAAAGAAAGAAACATTTCTTGTAATTCTAGAACAGACATTACTCAAGGTTTTGACATACTTTTGATAAAAGTGATAAAAATGTGTTACGCATGTCTGTTACATTTCTGTAATACTCTGTTACAGAAGGAAATGTGGAGGTCCACTCTTACCTGCTTGAAAAGTTGGAGGTTAACTGCAGTTTCCAAGAACTGTTTCATCAGGCTTGAGCGGTGCTTTACAAAACTCTCCTCACAGAAAGTGATGGGCTCACCCTAGATAGAAATAAAGATTCTTAGGGTGTCAATAGAAAGTCAGAGAGAAACAGTCTCTTTAAAAAGGCACATGGAGGGTCATGGAGGAAGTGTAAGACACAGAATCAACTTCAAGGTGCTGAAAGTCTAAAGGGAGTCAAACAGACTCTGAGACGTAATAGCTGAATTTCAGCCTCGGAGAAATATTCCTCTACTGACAAGCTTCTACTAGAACTTCCTAATCAAGGATCCCTGGGGTCTTAAAATTGCTCAGTTTTACTTCCTCAAAGTAAAAATGAGTTTCCTAAAAACAAAGGTTTAATATTATTAGATTGAATTATGAGTATTAAAAAGAGTATACATAGCTGAAAAAAGTCAACAACTGCAGTTTTATCCTAATTAGAAAACATTCTTTCTATAAAAATTGCTGCATGTTTTTTGTCATTTATATTTGATCATTAATTTCTTTTTAAATTAATTAAAAGTTCTTACAATAACATTCTCTTCATCACTTCACATACAATTCTGATTGGATACTTTCTAGACTAAGTCCCACTTTGTATCTGCCTTAATTTTTCATATTTTTTAGGTAACCATAACTTTGCAAGTGTCTTCTAGTAGCTTATGCTCCTTTAGCTTGCTCCTCCTCCAAATTATCAAGAACTTAAACTCTGAATACAGATTCTACTCATTCCATTTATTCCCATACAGGACGTCAGAAAATTGTCACTCACTGGCTGATCCCTACCACCTGCTACTTCCCTCAGTAGCCTGAATGGTCCTCTTGCCCATCCAATACATGTGAAGATAAGTGATCCAAATAAATATGAGATAATATGATCCAAATGAAAACTGAGATAAGTGACAATGATTCACTCATTATAATGAATCCTGTAGCCATCTCTATGTTGGCAGTAAAAAGGAAAAAAGCTCACCTTCTAATAGAACTTTGAAAAAATATCAGTTATAATTTAATTTTAAGGACAACTCAATGCCTTGATTACAGGTATCTGTAAATAAAATTCTGAAAATTGGCTCCTGCATAAATAAAATGAAACAAATAATTTAACAGTAATTCAACTGTTACCGCTAGCTAATGGAAGCTAGATACTATGGATCTGCCCTGTTCAAAACAGTAGATGTTAGTCACATGCAGCAATTTAAATTTAAATTTATTAAAATTAAATAAAACTAAAATTTCAGTACTTCAATACATTAGCCACATTTGAAATGTTCAACTGCCACAAGTGCTCAGTGGTTACTATTAGATAACACAAATACAGAACATTTCATTTATCACAAAAAGTCGTCTTGAACAGCACTGCTACAGAAGAAAACAAAATTCAAATTATTAGCAAAGACAACCAATAATCTATTAAAAGTTGTCATCTAATATCAGCCACCAGCCAATACCTCATAATAAGCTGCCATTATGCATTTTGATACTGATTATTGCCATTCTTAAGTGCCATAGGATGATTTTAAATTATATATTTTAAAAATTAGATTAATTTACATAAATATATTTTGTATGATCAAAAATCACTGTATTTGCCACTATCATAGAATTTACAACTTAGAATCTATTGGGGGGACAACAAACAGGCAATCCTATTAAAGAGAAACGTCTATTGTTTTTGCAACCCTGGTATCAGCATTATATCTAGTTACACTGGGAATGTTTTATAGGTCAATAAACAAAGTAGCAAGTGAGCTAACCTTTGCTTCTTATCACTTATTTTCTTTTAAAAAGTAAATACAAATTTTAAAAATAAATAAAATTATTGTTTTTAATGGCAGTTCCAACTATACCACAATTATTACAAAGTGATCAGTACTACTGATACTTTGTTTTTATTTGACAGATTTTTCTCCAAACATGTGAGTTGTATTTTATTAGCATCTGTGATTTTTCCAGAAGTTGTCATTAACACTGCAGAAGTCTTTGCTTCAAATACAAAGGTCTATCTTCAACTGAAATACTTGTCAATTCAAATATAAAACTCTATCTCCAACCAAAAAGTTTAGACTTTCTATGTTACAATCAAGATTTCTTTTGACTGGAAGGAGTGGAGGACAAGTGAATAGAGAATCTCAAAGTGAGGGAAAATGTATGCGAGGAAAGTCTACTTATACGTTCTTAAGAGTTGGGCATAAATTAGTTTTTAGCCAATGTGAATTACGCTGGCAGAACTCTGTCCTCATTAATCTTCCAGCAACTGCTTTCAATCTTTCAAGAGAAATAGTAAAGAGAAAGTTCAAATATGCTGTCCATCCAGTTTTAATAACACCAATCATAGCAAAAGTTTTCAACTTAACCTTCAAATGATTAACATAGCCTGTTCACTTAGTCTCTGATAATAACAAAAAAAACAAAACCCTGACATATACTAGAATTTTCTCTCAGGAGAAAGAAGAATAAGTCTTGATTAACAATGCTCTAAATTTTTACATATTAATACACAGGAGTCTCAGTTATTGTCATGCTGGGGTGTATGCTATCAAACAAATTATAAATGAGTTCTTTTAAATCTGAGTCAAGTTGAATGGCATGGTAAGGAACTCTGCTTAGGATCTTCTGATTTACTTAAAATCTGGTTAAAAATCAGGTTTAGGATTGAATGGTTTCCAAAACCTTTTCTTGCTCCAAGTAGAGTGACTGTTATGTCCAGTGTTGCCCAGTTAATTCCCAGTTTACTGAAGTATAAAAGATTTCATTAGGGGTACCTGTGGCTTCACAGAGGAAACCTGAGCTGGTTTTGAAAACTAATGGAAGCCTTCTGAAACAAAGATGGAAAATACAGTCTTGAGAGAGGCAGGGATGGGCAAAAAGTGGGTAGTGTGTTTGCGATGGGTATGCATTAGAGAAAGCGCCAGACGAAGATAATAAAAGACTGGTTGAGGCCTAGTGGCTAATGGATATGAATTACAGAAAGTACAAGAGAGAAATAAAAGGTAGGTTAAGCCATATTGGAAAAGGCCCAGGTTATATTCTAAAGTTATTTTCTTAAAGACATCAAGAAGTGATGTGTCACACACAGAAGTGTCTACTCGATGAAGTGACAAGATTGTATGTTTTAAAAGGAAAGTTAAGGGCACCTGGGTGGCTCAGTCGGTTCAGCCTCTACCTTTGGTTCAGGTCATGATCTCATATAGGTCCTGGGAAATGGAGCCCTAAGGTTCCCTGCTCAGTGGGGAGTCTGCTTCTCCCTCTCCCTCTGTCCCTCCCCACTGTTTGTGCTCGCTCTCTTTCTCTCTCTCACAAATAAATAAAATCTTTTTAAAAAATAAAAGGAAAGTTAATAGGCAAGAGGAAATAATGGATATAGGCAGACCAAGTAATAGTGCAACACAAATCTGGCAAGAAAAGATGAACCAGGCAGTAGAAAGGAAAAGTGATGACTACCATTAGTTAACGTTGATAAGGCACTCATTACTATTACTGATAATAATAACAATAGCTAATATTTACATAATGCTTATTATGGGTCGTACTTTCTAAGCACTTTACATGTATTAATTCACATAAGCCTCAAACTTACTGTTGGCTTTCTTTATACATGAATAAACTAAAATATGCGGAAGGGTTAAGTAACTTGCTCAAGATTATGCAGTAGGTAAGCGGTAGAAGCCAGATTCAGATTCAGTCTATGCCTTCAAATTATCCCATTTCTGAGTATTCAAGACTGCATGAAATGTTTTATTTTTTCCATATCATGTAACAATTTTACTGCAAAATCAACAGGACTGTTTATCAACTGATGTATAGCAGTGGTTCTCAAAGAACGGTCCAGGGACTCAGGCCTTTTCACAGGGTCGGCAACATCAAAGTCATTTTTATAACAATGCTAAAACATTATTTGCCCTTTTCACTTTTATTTTCTCATGAGATCCAATGGAGGCTACACCACTGGTGATATTGCAACAGACTGAAAGCACAACCAAATATGAGAACCCAGTCCTCTTCTTTTAAGCTACGTACTTTTGAAAAAATGTAAAACAATGCCATTCTTCTATTATTTTTTGTTTAGAAATAGTTATTTCTCATAAAAATGTTTCATGTTTATCTGCAGTAGTTTTGTATTAAATAATAAATAGTTAAAATATTTCCAGTTTTAATTTCTAATATGGTAAACAGTGAAAGACATAGCCCACATAAACAAAAGTTCTTTAAAGTCCTTGATAATTTTTACAAGTGTAAAGACATCCAGAGACAAAAAGTTTAACAACTACTGATACGCAGAAACGAGACAAGCAAGGGTCAGAAAGGACTTGTGGATTTCAAGTTTGAGGAGCAAAAGATGGATGATACCACTTATTAAAGACCAGAAATATAAAAACAAACCAGATTTAAGAAGAAGTTGATAAAATAAATTTTGGCATATGTCTTTGGTCAGATTCTCAGTTGAGCCTGAGACAAGGATTCTTGTTTAAGTGATTTGTTGGTGGAGAACTCTCAGGAAGTAGGTATTAAGGGAAGTAAAATAGGGCCGAAGAAAAAAGCCAAGCAGCAATGTGATTTCAGCTGGAAATCAGCCTTAGTTTTAAACCTATGAAAAAATACCAAATGTACTGGCAGAGTTATTCCCGTCTTGAAGAAAGGAGGCCAGTTTCTTACACCTTTATCAGTCAGTCATTAAGCATGGTCTTACCTGGTAGGAGGAGTGGGGAAAAGAATGGAGGTGCCTGGCGAGGCCCTTCCTACTTAGCCAAGGACAGTTTTTCTCTGAAAAGGATGCCAGCCAGTATAGGGGATCTGGTCAGGGCACCAACAATGTCCATTATGGCATGGTTAAGGCAAGCAAGATGCTTGAAGGCACGTGGACAAAGGTGGCACCCTGCCAGAAACTCAAGTTTGGAAAACTTCTTTAATATATATTTAGGAATTACCTGCATAGAACCAAGCATTAAGGTTAAACTGACGACTCTACTTAAGGAAAAAGACTGATACAACTGAGAAGTACACATCTATAATCCAATATATTTTCTAAAAGTTATATTGTTCATTGACACAAAAGGAAGTAAAGAAGTATATAGCTCTGTGGAAACACAGAATAATCATGTAGAAACATAAAAATGTGGAAAAGAAAAACTCTTCATGGTAAAAAACAAAAATTGGATCCAAATAAAATCAGTTTTAAAAAAATCTGATGTGATGGTAAAGCTACTGAATCTTTTCCTCCATGGAACAGTGATGAGGCAACAGAAAGGAACTAAAGCTAAAATCGTTTTGACAGAATGTCACACAAAGGACCATGAAAGGATGTAAGAAAAAAATACAATTTGTATTAGGGTAGGTATGAAGTTCTTATTACAGAGAAGAGAACCAGACTTTTCAGAAAGGAACTGCCAACATTACCTGCCATTAAAGTATTACATCAATCAACAAATACATACTAAGAATGAATCAACAACCTAATGGGCATTCCATGATGAGGCTTGCTAGGTAGTTTGCTATTAATAACAGTAAAAATACCAAAGTTCATACTTGATTTACCTGTTAAAACATATAAATCAGAGCAGATTCAAGTTCAAGATTATCCACAGAATAACAAATGTCACACTCAGTCCCTTGTATAATGACTAATAAGTGGAAAGGATAAAGGTACCATTAGAGCCAGTGTGCTGGAAAACTACATGTCATATGTACCTAGTGGTGTTTAAATAAGAACCATCAAGTAGTTGTGGCAGAAGAATGACTTAGAAATGCCCTCCAGTGGTATAAATCTGGCCCTATGGAACACATCATTTACCTCGCAAAGTCTTAGATTCCATCTTCAACTTAAAGAAGTAAATTCTCCCTCCTCTGAAAACCCCGAGCCTTTTGTATCTTTCTTTTAGCATTTATTTTCTAAGTTGTATTAACAGTTATTTTTATAGATCTTATCTGTGCATTTTTGAGGTCTGGGACTATATCCTTATATATCTCTGCATTTTTTACTCTAATACTCAACATAGTACTTTGATTTTCTGAGCGTTCAATAGCTATCCACTAGTTAATATTTTTTTTGCAGGATAATTAAGACACTAGAAAGATATGGAGGAGATGGGGCTGTTTTTCCTACCCTACTGTTATGTTCAGTTTCAAAGTGATTATCATCAAATTAATATTATATTTTTGTTTTGCGTGTTTTTAAGGATGGATATTTTTCAAGTTCTATATTGTCTTCTAGAGTAGGAAACTTTGCAAGAACAAGAAACTTAAACATAGACTAGATCTTTATGCTTTAAGGATATACAGGACTTAGTAAGGATTCATATTGAAAAAGAGAATTAAGGTGTCATGAAGAACGATACTACATAAAAATGTGAGATATAATAAACAAAGCATCAACACAATACTTATTCAGTTCCCTAATACACTTGGGCCTAATACATAATGTCACTGTTATATAACAAATATAAACAAGCAAAAATGTCTGCATAATGACGGTATATTTAAATTTTTAAATCTCTTAAATACTCTGTTATCAGTTCTCTCAAGGGAATAGTCACATACATTCAGGTTCTCACAGAAAATAATATTAAAATATTTTTCAGATTATATAAAATTCTTCTTCCAAGTATCCCAGTGCTATTATTATGTAAGGTACCACATGTCTACGCTCACGGTTTATTAACCATGAAAACATTTCTACTGCTGAAAATTATTGAGGAGAAAAAAGACTTATATTTAAATCATAAACCCTAATCATTATTTACATGAAAATCTTCTCTCTGTACATATTATTATGAGTTTGTCCTAAAGTTATTAGATCTGTCTTGAATAAAAATAGCTATCAATGTTTCATTTGCCTATGATTCAGCAAGTTCAGATGGGGAAAGAAATTGATTTTTCTAAATTAGACACAGCTGTTTCTAGCACTGTAGTTAAATTTGAACACTTAAAAAGATTAATGAAGCAATGTATTAATTTTATACATAATTTGAAAAATATACATTTTTCTTTCCCACAATTTAAAGAAAAAAACTCTCTATTCTCATGAAACATATTACCAGTAATATAAAAACGAAACCCTTACTATTAGAGTCCCTAGCTCTACCTATCCCATAGTAGTGGTGCAGAATTTTTACATTTTTGCTAAAGCAGTTAAGCAAGGTTCCTTCTCTGTTAAAAAAAAAAAAAAAAAAAAAAAAAAAAAAAAAAAAAAAAAAAAAAGAGCAGAAAAAAAGTGCCATAAAAGCAACCATATTCTATCAGAAGCCCAATACACAACAAATATTTCCTTGGTTACAACCATCTCTAAAGTCAAAAGGTCCATACTCAAGCTTGGGTAGTGAGATGAATGGACGCCTAAAATGTTTTAGTAACTGTAAAACCAAGAGGGGTGAGCAAATGTACTTTTTCAACTTGGATTTTTAAATCTGTAACAAGTTGACAGTTACAAATCTGTTAAATGGAAACTCTAAGGCAAAGATTTAGTGAAGGACCACTTAAATTATGGATGCCAATCCTGTGCTTAAATTGTTTCAGTTTAATCACAAAATATAACATTATTTCCCGATAATGTTTAAAGGAATAGAATCCAAAAGGACAACACTTCCGAATCACCAAACGGAGGCCTAGATTACTAACCAATCTTTATTTTAAAAGGAATTCACTTTTTATCCATTAGCAAGGGTCACAGCAGCCCAGAAAGGCGTGAGTGATTGAAACAAACGAGGTACCCCAAGTATTCAAAGGACCAGATCTGAGTGTTACTTCTGCTCTTAGACAGATAATCAAGTATATGCCTTTGAAAGTATTAAGCAGTATTTTAACTCGGCAAACATTTCTTTAGCATTAGCTGTTGGTCAAAAATTGACTTTTTATTTGTAATAGCTTGTGACACAAATGACACACAGAGGTGCAATTGATGACCCTTTATTAGTTATTTAATACAATCACTTAAAAGTATTCTCATGTTTATAACAGTGTTTTTGTTTTGGGGAATCAGAGGAGGGTACTTTATTTTAGTGTTGTTAAAGGGATTTTACTCCCCAAACTCAGTACTTCTAAAATGTCATTTTTAATAATAATAGCTAATATACAAAGCATTGATTATATGTCAGACACTGCTCTAAGTCACTTACATTTATGAACTCACTTTATCCTCTAAATAACGCAAGAAGAATTACTACCCTTTTTAAAGAACACATGAGGAAACTAAAGCACTAAGAGATTAATTTGCCCAAACTCAAACAACTAGTTAGTCACAGGAGGAGGACCTGAACCCAGGCAGCCTGGTTCTAGAGTCTGTATTTTTACCACTTGTCTTCAATCCATTTAGCACATTACTTTGATCTCACATTTCTGAATTCTTAAAAAGTAGCTAACTTGCTGCTGGCTAAAATCCCCCCAAATCAGAATATCCGTTGTTTTATTTAAATCACTTTCCAACAGCTTTAGGGAATTGTATATTTTTCTCTCTAATTCAGTGCAGGCACAATTTATTTGTCAATAGTGCCAGTGTATCATTGAGAAGGTGTAAATGAGGAACTCTGAGTAACAACACAGAGTTGCCGCTCAGACATTCTAAGGTTTTTTTTTTTTTTCAAGATTTTATTTATTTATTTGACAGAGACAGTGCACGCGCGCGCGCGCGCGAGAGAGAGAGAGAGAGAGAGAGAGAGAGGGAGAGAGAGAGAGAGAGAGAGAACACACAAGCAGGGGGAGTGGGAGACAGAGAAACAGGCTCCCAATGGAGGAGTCTGATGCGGGGCTCGATCCCAGTCGATCCCAGAACACCAGGATCACGCCCTGAGCTAAAGGCAACCGCCCTGAGCTAAAGGCAACCGCTTAAGGACTGAGCCACCCAGGCACCCCTCAGACATTCTAAATTTAAGTTATAATAGAAGTTCCTCTTTGGCAGCATTTAGCATAGGTATTTAGTATTTACATTTGAAAATGGACATTCAAATCATCCCGAGGGCATTCTCCTCACAGGCCACATCCGACTGGCTCCCCAGCAACACAACAGAAGACTGAGGGAGGAGGAAGGTGCAGTATGAGCAGAGGCAGTTACCCCAGGTCGACAAAACCATAAATGGAAATATGTAGCATAAATAACAAATTATTTCTCCAATTTATATACACACCATGGGATGTCTATACCATGTGCTCCTTTTGAGAAAAGTACTAAGACTGTATCATTTGTTCAGCCTTTCCATAAGTGTGTACAGAATGCCTTCCATGCATCTTCATTTAGAAGAAATGTAAGTTCAGGACATTTATCTCAATGTGAGTATGATACAATAACGGAGGCGAGAGAGAGCAGAAACATGCTACACACAAGAGTGGGACTGCAGAAGAATAGATTCAAATGCAGGCCCCACTATTTACTAGCTGGAGAACCTTAGTGAGGCTATTTACATTCTGGGCATATCATTTTCCTAATCTTTAAAATGAATAGGGTAAGGGTCTTTCAATGCCTGGTACCCAGCAGGTACTTAAAGGTCAATTATTGTTTTAATGGCAACTAATAAATTATGAATTTCAGTAAAAATAATAAAAGAACCATAATAAATAACATACAAAAAGGGAGAAGAAATGTGTTAAAGAAAGTACGTATAATCAGTTCATAGAAAAAAAGGGTCAGTATAAACTACAGCTTCAAGGATCAGGAAGGAACTAGATGGCCATTAAAAACAAGAAAGATAAAAGCAATACCATGAAGAAAGAACATTTTTTGTAATAATTTGGAATGTTTAGAAGCCTGAGAAGCGTGGGACATTTGGAGCCTAAGGCAGAATTCTCTGAATTGAGGTTAAAGTTTAGGAAAAAAGTACGGACAGACTGCCTGCCCATGGTGAGGGCCTTGAAGGACAGTCATAGCCTAATCTACAGGTTTAATTTTGGCAATGTAAGAGAAATAACATAATAAGAATGGTTTGTTTATATGTGTGTGTGTGCGTGTATGTGTATACACATAATCATGAAATTTTGAAAAGTAGTACCCAGTTAAAGAAGTTGTAATCATTTAAAGCTATTTGGTAATTTTTTTTCCAGTTGTACTCTAACAGCTAGAGGATACTACTGAGATATTTTTATGAAAAGAGACAAAACCGTGAAATAATTGTAACTTCTAAACATGGCTCTTTTTTTAATATCAATCAGAAAATATGTTAAAGACATATGCCCATTATGTAAATGTCCAAAAAGAGTTCACAAAATAAAAAGTAAATGTACTTTTAATAAATTAAAATATAGAGTAATTTGCAAAGATAATGCCTAAATGAAATAAAAAATATTTTATACACAACAGAGATCATTTTCCTTAAAAATTATTTCTTTTGAAAATATAAAAAGAACCTAAATATATTTAGTATACTTTAAAAAAATTCAAGCTTTCATTCAAGATTGAGTCAAAAGAAATGTAAAAACATACAGAATAAGAATACTATCCCTCACTGTATGGTGACTAACATAATATAATAAAAAAACATTAAAAAAAAAAAGAATACTATCCCTCAACTTCCAGAAAGAATTAGCAGTAAAAAAAAAAAAGAAAACACCAAAAAGAAAAAGGAGAAAGGCAGATAAGTTATCAAACAAGTTTATAATAAGATGTGATCGATAAACAGGAAAGATATTCTCTGATGAAATTATATATTTTCCTGCAGAAAGTGGGAATCTGGCTTTGAAGATTAAAAAAAAAAAAAAAAAGCCAAAGTCATTGAAATCTTAGACCCCTATCTGCTCAACTGATAATTTAAATCATTTAAGAAAATTTTCTCTTCAATTTGCTTTTCTCAAATCTGAAGTCCTTCACAAATTTAAAACAGAAAAGGAAAATGTAGACTGCAAAGATTAAAAATTATTTAAATGAGGCAAAATTTAAGTTAAATTTCCCTCCTGTATTGTAAACTTGAAATCAACCTGTTTTTTTAAAAAAAAATTGACAACCAGATGATTTTACAATTTTATTAGTATAGGTGACTGGTTTCCAGTCTTTTAATAAACGAGGCCATGTAACTGTCAATAATTTTTAAAGACTCCCCCATGTGATTACCCCATATGTATACTATGTGCAGTATTATGACTTCTACAATGCTTTTAAAAATAGACACATATTTCAAAAAGATTAGCATGCGAATTAGACATATCTACTTCTCTAGAGACAGCAGTTGATCTGCCTATCCATTTAAGGGCTCCTAGTAACTCAGTAACTCCTCAGAGATGTAAGAGCCACTGCGTGGGAATTACTAATTGAGAAGTCAGTTTAGGAAGCGTATAACCCATTCACGTGTGTTTAGTGTTTCATAGTTCATGATAGGGTTCACACACCAATTCTGAAAAGTAGACAGGTAAAGTATAAGAATTCTCATTTTCCAAATGAGAAGATCAAAGTCCAGAGAAAGCAAGGAAATGGGTCAAGGTTACACAGCTTAGGAACAGTGGAATTCCTACGAGATAGCATGTCTTACTACTTACTACTAACTCAATGTTTTTTATCCATTACAACTTACTCATTTGGTCATGAAAGGGCAGTGTAATTATTTTCATTAAAATCAGACTAACATATTTAACCAATAATTCGGAGAGAGAAACAAACATATTTTGATTTATACTTTTTTGGACTATCTAGAAACTTGGCTGGCTACAATTTTACATAATAATCATTTTTAGGATATTAAAACAAAAAAGAAATGTCAAAATGAGCTAGCATATGCTAAATAGATAAACCCACTCAGAAAAGTGTTATGGAACAGGAAGATGATAAATTTCCAAATACTGAAAAATTTGCAAGCTCCAATATTTTTGAATTTTCACTTTGTACTGTCACTTCTAAATGCATCAGTCTATAAAACCCAACTGTCTGGTTAATTTCTTAATGATCTTAAGATCAGGTAGTTAAATTAAAATTCATTAACACAATTCATTAATTAGTTAAGAGGTAAGCCAATTTAGAACAAAACATAAGATGATGTGCCAAACAATGTGGGAAATAGTAGCTAAAGGTTACTAAAAGAACTAAACCGAATAGTCAAGGAATTGGACACAGAACACAATGTCTTAAAGCACATTATTCTGGATTTTAAAAGACCTTTATGATACTTTTTTCATGTGTGATATTAAAATGTTTCTTTTTTCTGCCCCATTCTAAAGAACCATAAAAAAGCAGATTAAAATAGGGATGAAATAAAACGCTTACAGGTTTGTATCTCAGTGCATCTCTGTAGGATCCAAACAAAGCAGCCTGTGCCCTAAGAAAGGCCCTAGCTACTCCATCACCCGTAGCTGTAGACTGCTTCTTCAGTTTATTTTTCAGGGCCGAGACCTGCATGACAGAGAGGAACAGTTAAATTAACACCTCAGAAATTGGTACAGCGAGGTACGAACCCAATCAGCAGGCAAACCACAGTGTCTGCAGGTCAGCCAAAAACTCATCCTCCTCCCTGATAGCTTATCTTTTTAACTGCAGAGAGCACCTGCTGGTCTGTTAATTGAAAGGAAAGCAGGAGCCCATAGTAACGTGCTAATGCAAATTGGTTTATGCTCTCTTTTTTTCCCAAGGCCTCTTGACATAAATAAGCTTTAATTATTTTACGGTAAACGGCTTGTGAGCCACTTTTCTGCCGATTTTTAGCAATTACAACATGTGTCTACTTGTTTTCAGATGAAGCCGGTTGGGTATCGTTCATTTTTGCCATGTAAGGTTATTTGTTACAGGTCCTCCAGGATCACTTACCATTTAATTTTCTTTTTGGAAGCCTCATTTGCATATGTAATTTTCTAGTCTTTTGTTGAATAGTTTTCACCATTATTAGACAAAAAGAGGGGGGAGAAGTTAAAGTGATTAAGAACCTACCATGAGTAGAGAATCATGTTATGCACATGTTATATACACTGTCTCATTTAATTTTTACAGCCTTCTAAGAAAGACATTCATATTACCATTTATGAATGAAGAAACAGGGGCTCAAAGATGTGAATCAGTTTGTCCTCACTATGCAGATAATACACGGCAAGACTGAGATTTCAACCCAGTTCTGTCCAGTTTTTTCTACCACAGTGTGTTGGGTTTGAGTTCAATGTCATTGCCTTGTGAACCAGTAATCCGATTAAAATAATGCTTTTAAATCCAAGAAAAATTTATTACTTAGGACGTTGCATAATTTTTCAAGGCACCTAAATTTGTTATAATTTTTCATACATTTCCATCCTTCAATTTCAGGTTCTGTGTATTTTAGAGAATGCATATTATTTATGAATGGCCCTTACTTAGATGAGCATTCTGTGGGTATAATCATATTTTTTAAGGGGAAGTGATGTGATATGTTCCTATCATCTAATTCACCTGACCAATTCACACAATATAGAAAACTACACTCTCTACACTTAAAAAATATTGGTGCTCATATACATTCCTCATTGATGCTTTACATGGAAACATGAAGTCACATAAAACTGTTTTTTCAAGAAAATAAAACCGATGGGAGAAATTGTGGTTGGATTGTTCCCTCAACAGGGCATATTCTGACCCTTACGAAACCACCAGATAACAAAATAAAATAATGTCATTTCTCCTTTACATATATACACAAGGAAGGGTATTTTTTTAAATTTCTTTATGCAAGCATCCCTGACTACTCCTGTAGATGATGATTGTAATTGAAGTGTCAACCTAATTAACAACTAAACTTTGAATAATGCTAATGAGAAATGAACACAGCATCAGAGGAAAGACCAGCTCTACAGGTGATAAACCTTCACAGTAGTGACATTTTCCAGTGTAAAGTCACAGTTACTGTGATCTGATCAAAGAAAGAGACCCCCATTGGGTCCAATTATAACCACAGTTTTGAAAAAATTATTGAGTTATGATGTTCATAATCTATGCAGAAAGGCCTTTGCAGTATAGGTCTTCTCCCCATAGCTGTGATCTTTTCAATTTATATCCAAGCTCCATAGATTCAGATAAAAGTTTGGAGCCTAATTCATTTAGCCCACAAAGTGCATAAATCAGGATTCATTTAAGAGGAAGTTTTTATTATTAAAATCTAAACTCAATAAATGCACATTTTTAGGTAACCCACATATTCAAACAATATAGCTAAATGATGCAAAACCAAATCTTATGATTTAATGTCTTTTATTTTAAAGTTTGTAATAATGTTATTTTTTAAGTTTCAAATGTCTTTAATGAAAACCAATAGGAATGAATATCAATACATGTTATTTAATAACTGCTCCCTTCAAAAAAGGCTTATGATGGAAGGAATATGTCTTTCCATGTATTATAAAAAGTAAATGGTTGGGTTATTTTTAATTTACTTTTGTAAATAAAAAACATATTTTAAAATGTCATGCCTTACTTATATCTTTGCAAAAGAAAATTCCTCAAAGTGTATTTTTCTATAAAACATGAAATTGACAATCAGTTCTCCACAAATGGAGTATTCTTAGGACAATCACAATACACGCTCACAGAGAATGGAGGCAAGTCAAACCAGATCTTAGCCTTCTCCACCCCAAGTCCTTAGATGCTGACTGAATTCAGCACTGCTTAAGCTACCCAGGATATTAATCATATTGCCACAAGCCCTTCCTAACCAAGCTGTAAATATGGGGCCTTCACCTCCAAAATTCAATGTAGTTCCTGAGCTCCCTCAGGAGCTCTGCAGAAAACAGGAAAGAAAAAGAAAACACTTGTTCTAGAACCATGTTGTCCAATATAGTAGCCACTTGAAATGTGATTAGTCCAAATGGGGATTTGCTTTAAGTGTAAAATATACACTGGATTTTGAAGACTTAATATCTCCCAAAAGGTAAAATATCTCATTAATAATTTTTATATTGATTTCATAAAAAACAGTATTTTGAATATTTGGTTAAATAAAATGTATTAAAATTAATTCACCTATTTTTTTACTTTCAATACGGCTACCAGAAAATTTTAAATTGCATATGTGGCTCACATTTCCATTGAACAGTACTATTCTACATGAGCATACTATCTAATGTGAGATGTGAGAGACTAAAACATTGCCTGGTAAGAAATATGGTTACATTGTTCCTTTGCCTATTTCTACATTACTTCAACCTTTACAAACTGCTTGAAGAGGTTTTCCTTGACCTACTCTAGGTGGGCTTTGACTGTCAGTAAGCAAATCTGAAGGTGTTCCTATTTTTCAGAGACCAACAGGGCAGGTGAGTTAAATGTTTCTTGGATGCACAAATGAATGCTCAAAAATAGCTTGTAAAAATGAAATATAGTTTTTAAAATCGGTTTTAGACAGAAAAATATGACTCTAATATAAAGTGACTGTGTCAACCTTGCTGTTTCCCTGTCCTTTAAATCGCTGGAGTAAATTATCACCAGTTACCAATGCCCTTTGAAGGGCTAATTAGCTTTTAGCAGTTTTTATCTACAAAAATGGTGATGTCTCTTCGTACTTTTTAAATATTTGGTCTGGAAAATAACATTTCCTGGTTTAATTTCCAAACTTCTAAATTTAGTTACGAAATAAACGTACACTTTCCCCAAAATCGTAAAGTTTATATTCACATGTAACCCTGAACTCAGAAGAGCATTTAGAACTTTAGTCACCTGGCTATTATCACACAATCCCATTATGTGACACTGAAAAAGTATCAATTGTTTTCTCTTTTTATTCTTAAGAAAGTAAGCAAGCCTCAATCTCCAATGGCTAAAGACTACTTCAAAACTGACATCCGATTTTATTATGATACTCTTTATTTTGTAAACAAATTATCTTTTTAAGTCCAATTAGGTATATTAAACCAAAAAAAGTTAAACAGTGAAAAGAACTGCAGAAATAAACATCATTTCCCGGCTCTTATCAAATGTTTAAATTCCTTTCATACACTGAGAATTCAGGCTTCTAAGCAGCCATCCACAGGAGGAATTATAACCTGGGTTTAGCACAGTGGGAGTTCACTGCAACATGAATAATATTACCACCAATTCTCCACTTTTACCCTCTTAACACTAAAGTGACTATGAATAAAAGTAGGGAATTACATAAGTAAACATAACAAACAGGTATAAATTAAAAGAGTGCAAGCCATGTGCACACAGTCTGAGTAATGAAGTAATTATGCCAACCGGGAGTTAGGAAGGGAGAGCATATTATTAAAGGAGCTGAGTTTTTCAGAGAAGTGACAGATTTTTCTCCTGACTTTTAGATGTGTCTTTTCAGGAAACATAAATTAACCCCTATACCCAGAAATTTTAATTTTGCTTTTTAGGATCACAAAGATAAACATCAGGGTAAAGAGCTGAAGGTAAAGATAAATGTCCAGAAATAATATTTAGATAACCTACACAACCCTAAAATACCCCATGATATTTTTAAATATCTCCTTTTGTGTAACTACAGTGTACTGGAGAATCCACATACATTTAGAAAAGTTAGAGCTTCAAATAATTATCTGCTTTAGAAAAAAGTTACAAAGATAAAATGTTTTATTCTTCTTTGAAACATGTATGGTCATCACATGAATCAGATATTAAATCCCTACATTTCTTTAATCCTTCTAAATGTTCAGGGTTTTTTTAGAAACAAAATAAACCCCACCCTCTTAATATAATTTTCTAGTGAGCTTCTACTTAAGGATAAAAACAGTAGCCATATCAAATGAAAAGCACAGGATATACTTGTGGAGGGTATCATTACCTTGTCTCTGTATGCTTAAATTACCTATCAAAACCTAATTAATATAAGATCGGTTCTAACTATTTTCCTTTCAGAGGCCATTATAAAATTAAGACAACCAAACTGCTCTTATCCCCACCTCAAGCCCAATGTCAGGCCAGAGTCTCTAGTATCAATGTCAACTTCTATTCATCCAGTTGCTCAAAGAGGAATCTTACAGGTCTTCCTCAACACTTCACCCTTCTCATCTCCCACATGCAATACGTACCAAGCACTGTCAGTCAGAACTCTGATGGAGATTCAAATCTGTTCACTTTTCTCTACATACCTTCCACTATCAAGTTGGAGCAACTAGCATGTCTACCTAGACTACTGTAAATGGTCTCAACATACCTTCTTGCTTCATTCCTTATACCCAGTAATCTTCAGGACCCAGACCCAAGATGATATTTTTCAAAGTCAAAGTAGATCATACTATTTCTCTGCTAAAAATCTCCAATGAATTTCCAATAAAGTCCAAATGTCCCTAACAAGAGCTACAGATCTTTTATGATTGCACTGCCTATCTCTACAACCTCATCTTGCATAACTTTCTCTTTTGTTCATCTCACTAGAGTTATACAAGACTTCTTCCCATTTCTTGAATTTGCCAACCTCTTCCCCACAGTAGAACCTTTGTACAGGCTATTGCTCCTCCTCCCACTTTGCACGTGGTTTACTCATACTTATCATTCAGGCCAATTCTGGAAACACATGTTTTGACACATTGAGATCAGCTGGACCACAAATGGCTGATCTGAGTTTTTTGACTGATAAGAATGATATCTCAGTTTGGCTAAAATCATTTTCATTTCAGCTTATTTATGGCAGAGATGACTGCTAGTCCACCAACATCCACTCTCCCTTTCTTTGGTAACAGAAATCCTAAGTTTTGACTAGTGCTTGCTCAACCTATCTATGTTGTCCCGGCTATTTTCCAACATGCCTCATGACTTGGTGTGGCCATGTGGTTGGGTTCAGATTACTGGAATGAGAGCAGTGTATTATGGCTTCTTGTTCACTCAGCTCCTAGCATAATACAGGCATTATAGTAGGTGCTTGATAAATATTTGAATGAATGAATGAATGAATGAATGAGTGAATGAACAAATGAATTAGCAACCTGTCACACTTCTACATTAATTTCTCTAGTTCACTGGATTAGAATATCTATGATGGGGCTCAGGAACATAATTCATTTAAAAGTTCATGAAGTCATTATGATATCAACAAGATTTGGGAACCACTATTGTGACAGTGCACACAATATCACACATACAAAAAGTCTCTTGAAAGTGGAAAAGCCAAGAACTTAAAGGACTAGAAGCAAACTGGAAATTATCTTTAAAGCCAAAATCAAGGTCTTTACGTTTAAGTATGTATGTATATATGTATGTATGTATGTACATTTGTATGTATCTATGTATGTATTAGCAGTAAGAAGAGAGAGAGGCATGCTATTAAGATGATACAGGAAAAAAAAAAGACATTCAGAGAAAGGCTTGGTAATTTAGTTGGAAATGAAAACCCATGAGAAAGCCAAGGAACTTCATGAGCACTTAAAATCACTAAGAGGAACAAACTATAAATCAACTTTAAAATGGCAAAAGTACAGAGACATAAAGAAGGGAACTGCTAAAGCCTGATCACTGCAGTGGGAGGGATAGATTCTCTTACTCAGTCAGTAGAAAATAACAAAGACCTTTTAGAAGTTTGGAAGCCCAGTTAATTAAGGTTTTGAGTTTTGTTTTTTGTTTTCTTTTGCTTTTGTATTTAAAATTTAGATTAAAAAAATACACACCAAGAAAAAAGTACAAAAAATAGCAAAATCATAGTTTACTTACAAACAAGAACAACAAAAAACCTGTTATAAACAGTCACATCTCTGAAAATATTTAAAAGAACAGTGAGTTTTCACAGACACCCAAAGTAGTGTGCGGAGGCACAATGACAGCTATCAGCACATGGTCTCCCTTTCCAGAGAGGAAGTAAGTTACACTCACAACCAAAAAAGTATATGTTAAACATGCACCCAGGTTTCTTCTTTTCATTACTATAAAAGTCAGATGACAATATCCTTATAAAATGTTCTAAGTAATTCTAAACGGGGACTTTAAAAGCAACTTCTATTACAAAAGATAAAAGAAATGCAATTACGTTTCCCTTCGACCGTCATTTACTGAATGCCTACTATGTACAAAGCCCTGTGCTAAGGCTCTGTGGCAGGGGCAATGTGCATCAAGGTGCCTGAACTCTAACAGCTGGAGAGTGAGGAGAGAGCATGACTGCATTTCTCCAGGGGAAAACTGAAAGCAGTATTTGTCTCCTGAAATCTACTCTATAAAACAAAAAAAAAAAAGTTCTCTAAATTACTCTAGAATGTGAATGAATTTGGGTTATCTTTCTAACCTGGCAACTTCAGAAATTTGCTGGGGAATTTATTTACTGCTAAACATCATAAGGATTATAGCAGAGCTGTGGCAAACCTGGAACTAATATAATATTCTCTGGGGCCTTTTTTTTTTTCTTTATAACATATATTATGACAATTCAACATATTAAACTTTCATGTTAGGTTAGAGGAAAGATACAAAGAATTAAACATATCTATTAACTATTCGCACAGTTGCAAGAGTTAAATTTGTTTCAATACTTTCATTTTTTTTTTAAAGCTGATTTAAGAAGATTCTCTGAAATAGCCAACTCTTTTCCAAACTTATTCCAAAATTAATTAATTCACTTGAATGCAGGGATCTTAAAACTTTACTTAAAGTAGGAGTTTTGGGGCTTTTCTCCAGGTCTTTAGGCTTTTAATTTAATGATTTTTGGTGATTCAGAGAATGTCTTGTCTTTTCATCGCACAATAAAACCATTAACCTTTCCTTCATGTGATACTCAAAAGTGTCACTATAAGACACACAGTATTTTAGATGACCCCATTTTATAATATTTTCAATATTTTAGTAATTAAATATGCTTTATACAAACGTAGCTATCCTATAACATACCAGGGTCTATAGTGAATTGTACAATAATGCTTAAGTGTACTATATGTCCTATATACCCTCATAACAGAAAATTAAAAAATCATTTTCCAATAGCATGATATATAAGATGAAAATAAGTTTTTCAAACAGTGCTAACAATCCTATTTTAAATCAAATAGATCATACTGATATTTCTTCAGCAAGATTAGAACAGAGAGTAAGCCTCTATATTAAATTCTGAAACAGTTACTCATTACACTATATATCATGTTTATATGAGAGGGACCATGGTCTAGTGTTTGGGGCATAAGTATGAGAGGATCAATCTATATGAACTAAAGCTCTAGAAATACCATTAACAGTATACTTCCTGTGTTTTGATCTTCTTATCTAAAATAGGGATAAGTATATTGACCTAAGAGTATATTATTTTTTATAATCTAATGAGTTAAAATTATTTAAAGATAGTTAAGCAACATAGGCCAAAATTCACTTTCCTGGTAATGGATTTTTTAATGCACGTAACTTTTTCAGATGTCAATTCTAACCTGCTTTCATCTGTAAGAATTAGTTTATAATTGTTGTAACTTAATTTTCTCATGAAGAGATTTCCTAAATCTCATTATAATTCTAATTAGCTTAATTCTCTAACAAGTGAGTTATCCTATTTATTTTTGAAATAGTTAGCAATTCTTCAAATTCCTTTTATAAATATTAATGGTGATAAAAATTAAAATGAGCAGTACCTTAGAAATAGAACATTCTAAATTATTATGTAGTTGAAACTAAATTTGTATATATATTTGGAATGAGGAGATCTCAATAGTACATTTTCTTAGATTAAAATGAACTCACTTGAAATTTCAAATGTTGTATTTAATTCAACTGTTTCAATTTTCCCACACTTAAAAACATACCACAGTAACACTAAATTCAATTGATATTGTTACATAGTCCTAAAATTTATTTTTTATATAAAAACACTCAACCTACATGTTTGAAGGTATCTATATTTGACATAGCCACTAAAAAATAAAATCACAATGCATTCAGACAGAAAACTACAAAAGTACATTTTAATGGATCTACTGCTTTTAAAAGATATTCCATGTAATAATCAATATCGTTAAAATCACTCTCAATAAAATTTGTTTTTTTTTTCTTTTAATGATCCAAATCTATAGTGAAATGATGAAATCGAAAAACAAGTGTTCTTGTCAGAAGACAGGAAGAGAGTTTTTTTCCTTCCCTTAAGGAAAACAAAGGATTCCTGAAAGCTTTGCCCTGATTTATTTTTCCAATTTTAAATACCTTAAGAGTAGCGGAACTGCTACTGGCATGGTAGTATTTCTAACAGTCAATAAATCTAAAATATTATGTGTGAATATTGGAATGAAGCCATTAAGAAGATTACAGCATGCAACACAGCAGAGGGTCCACAGGAAAAAAGAACTAGTAATTCAGGACAACTGTGACCACTGACCTTTGAACAGCCAAGACCACTGGTCAAGCTGACACAATAATAGAGTGCACATGCATAGAAAGTCATCTAGCCTGTAAGTATAATTTAAATGCTTTGCTGAATGATTTTAAAAGGCGCCCTTTTAAATATCAGTTAATTTATTAAATAACCAAACAATATCAGTATAATATTTTTCAGGATTCAAGTATATTTTATTAATTCAAATCACACACAAAGAATTCAGTAAGATCATTTGTAACTTTAACACATCTCATTTAAAACATTTATAATTAGAGAAAGTATGACATGATAACTTTATCATATCTCCTACAAAACTATATAAGAGAGAGCTTTTGGAAAACTGATGAAAAAGCTAAATTTATTAGAGAGGGGTTAAACAAACAATCACCTAAAATATTTTTAGAAAATGATCATAACTTTAAAACCTCTCATACTTTCAGCAAACGGTCCCAGTTCTACCCCAGGGCTGTATCCACATATTCATCATTCAAATTTGTCTGTAAGTCTGTGGCCTTTAATTTCAAGCATACGTATAGTTATATCTACACCACCTAGCAGTGTGCCTTTTTATGATTTTTTAAATTTCAGTTATGTACAGTTAACTGTTACTTATAAATAAAGGAGATGGTCCCTCCTGTCATTTTACTAATTTAGGCTTTTTGTGAGTACTATTTAAGTTCTTCATATTTTAAAATAAATGTCTTAATATCAAACTAATTCTGAGAAAGTAGCACTTCTCATTTAAAAAGAATCACCCATCAAAAAAATTACTATTAAGGATTGTTTTTCTCAGAGAAATAAAATCAACCATCAATGAAACTGACTATAAAAATTTTTATGACACATAAAAGCTGATTCATTTCTCTTTTTTCTTTCTCTTCTTCTTTTTTGCTTTTTAAAGAAACAATCCTTTCTCCTAAGGGCATTACCAATAGGAAATGTACTGTACATAAAGACAATATTTGTAAAATTTGGGACTTTATTTCATAATTATTTTTCTATTCAATGAGGAATTCTTTGATGAATTTTAAAATTAATAACTAATCATTTCTAGCAGCTTCTGCAAAATTTTTATAATGAGGCAATCTAGTTATAATGAGCTAAAAAGATAATATAATTCTTTACTGGACTGGGTTTGGATTTGTTCATACAGAGCATAAATTTTACTACAGTAAGATAAAGTAGTTCAATTTAATTTGCTTCAAGGTCAGCAAGTATTTTAGATTATTTATGGACATAAATAATCTGATTTTAACTTCAAAATCACATTTTTCCTATCACTAGCCGTAAGAGCAATTAAAGCCAGTATTACTGTATTTTTTTGAATTTGAAATTTTTAAATTTACTTTTTCAAACTCCCTGATAATGATTTCAAAGTATTTGCAATATTGCAGAAAAATATATGATAGAGGATTTTCATTTCCAAATTTTACTATCCCTGAAAAAAACTGGATATTTTAGGAGAGTTATTTTTAACTTAGAACTATGTTATAAAGATATTTTTAAATAGTCATTAATACATATACAGAAACAGTACTAGTCTGCATTTTTGCCCTGTTCTAAGGAATATGAAGGCCAAAAAAATGCACTTTTGGTGACTAACATGAAATACAGAATATATCCTATTATAAGCTGCAGACACACACATGCGTGCACGCACACACACACACACACACACACACACACACAAACACACACACACAAACCCTCTGCAAGATCAAAGACCAGAAGAGAACTGGCACTTAATTTATCAGCCTTTACAGACAAAAGACAGTTTTCGTCAATTCAAAAGGATCAGATGTCTTTTATGACAAACTGGGTTTGCAGTTTAATTTACAAATAGAATTCTAAGTAAGCAGTCTTTGCTCTGCCAAAGCAAATGACAAACAGTGTAGGTTTTCATTCTTGCGGCCCTCAGCAGGATAGAAAAGATTAAAATAAAACTGAAATAATTTAGAGAAAACAAATAAATGTTTCAGAAAGTTGAGGGAGATCAAAGCCAGAATTTTCTGACCCCAACTGTACAAGCATTTCTTATTATATTGACCAGTGCCATCAGATCATTAATTAAAAGGAAAAGCACTGGCAGGTGGCAGGGAAGCAAAAGCCGGTAATTGGCCCCCTTCTTCTCCTTGCCTTCAAAAACTCTCTCATTCTTTTGCAAGACATGCCACTAGGCAGACAGAAATGCCTACTTTGTAATATAATGATTAAGATGAGATGAAGAGACTTAGGTTTAAAGAAACTCTGCCTAATGAATGCATCTAGCTTTTTAATTATGATCCTACTTTTACAATAGGAATAGGATGTTCCATTCAACATCTCCTCAACTGCCAAAAGGTAGAAAATATTAAATATAGAATCTACACGGATTCCTCTCACACCCATGGACATACTCAGCCCTTTTATTTCAGATAGAAAACTGGGAAAAATAACTCTTGGTAATTCAAGGGCCCAGAAGAAAACATATATATAGGCAGATATATATATGTTCACCACAAAATAGCCTTCAGACTTACCACATCACTCGGTAGACTGTTCAAGTCATTAAACGGTGATTCTAAAGTGTTTGTGTCAACATTTAGCATAACCACATCCTCCAATGATTTATTTTTCACTCTCTGTTTAAAAAACACAATTACAAATAAACATCTTAGTATATTTTCCTTCCAAAACTATAATGAGCTTAGAAATGCAGAGAACATCACCTTAATGATAATTAGCCTTGGGAAAAGAAAAAAGGAAAATTCTATAAGAATATATACACAACTTTGCCTTAGGAGAAAGAAAGTCTGTCCATAACCATTCAAAAGACTGGGTAAAAAAAATATCCTTAAAATAGAATGTTTGCTCATCTAAACACATTGATTTAGTTTGGAGATAGTGAATATAATTTAACTACCAAAGAGATATTACACAAAAACTCACAGAATAGGCACAGCTACATTAAACCACAAAAATTTATAATTTTATCAACTGAATTTCAATCATATGAAATTATGGCCAGTTCTATACCTATTCTTAGCATAAATCATATTGTAGGGCTAACATAAGCCAATAATTATACTGTAAGTGAACTAAGTTTTAAATTAATAACATTTTCTCTATATTTTCATACCAATTCAGTGTAAGCTGATGATGAGGACTGTAAGTTGAATAAGAAAAATGATAAAGAGGACAGTAATAAGGAATTGTTAGTAATATTTATCACATGAATTTAATATAAAAGATCAAATTTAATAGCCTATCAGGATTAATTGTTTGACTTGTCTTATTTGTTTGACAATTTAGTCAAATGGTCAAATTATCTCAGTATGTGGACTAATGACAGTAAATTTTTCATCCAATTTTTTCATCCTTAAAGAAAGAAAATACTTATGGTTTATTTTTACTATTTAAACTAATATGTATACTTAAATCACATAAATCTATTTGCCTTATTTAAATGATAGCAAATGGTATTACTTTTTGATGCAAATAAATAAGGTGCTCATTAATGAAATATAGCTATCAGAATTCCATAAGTGTATAGGTCAACTGGCAATAAGTAAATTAATGTCAGTGTAGTATTTTTCTTCAGTATAGTATTTTTTAAAATGACATTCTAGAATAGCCATTTTTGAGAATGATTAAATACCTTAAATTTTAACTTGGCCAAACCAATTTTTTTTAAGTTGTTCAAAAATGAAATTTCCTTGCTCCATTTAAACTTCAAATTTCTGCGTTTTAGGTAGAATGTTAAATTTGCTAGGGAAATGGTGGTCTAGAGTAGGGAATTTGTATATGTTAAGAAAGCCACAGTATTTGTGTAAAATGTGAATTCTCAAGGGAACACACGATTTTAAAGATCCGTCTTGTAAAAGACATTGTAAGTACTCTAAAATAAGAGTCAGAGGATGGCTGTTTCTTAGAAATTAACAGAGAATTACCTACAATTGTGACTCTATTGATGAAACATTTATAAATAAACTTATTCCCTTTCCTTTCCATATGTACACATATATGCAAAAAAGGCTCACATACATAAATATGTAGTTATCTATAAATTAACCAAAGGATAAATACAAAAATAACTTATTTTACAAGGAAAAATACATTTATATTAATGTCATTCGGATGGGAAAGATGTGTCATAATTTTGATTTCCACATTCAATACTAAGTTGTCCCTTTTAACAGAAACTATAAAGATAATCCAGAAACCTAATGCATTTGTTAAAGGATGAAATAAGCTCCTCTAAATAACCTGGAATAGTAGTTATATGATGTCTAAATATTTTGTGATGACACAAATGTTAAACTCTGAGTAAAGAAGATTAATATTAACATGAAATGTGTACTTTTTTCCAAGTTGCACTTAGTTTAAAAAAGTCTGATAATAGCTGAATATTAAATTCTGTTCAAGGGACCATTCAATAAGAATGGAAAATGTATTAATTTCAAAAAATCAATACAATGAGACCCACTAAAATGAGAATGATTCTACATAAGCAACAAGGGAAATATAGTATGTAATTTAAAAAATTTTTTAATTTGGATTAATGTCAGTATTTTATCTATGTTTCCTTCCAAGTCAGGCTTTAACTATTTTCTAAACAGGAGTAAAACATCATACAGCATATAAAATGGTACCACTTTCTCTGTCTCATATTTTTATAGCTTATAAAATTCATCAGCTTGCTTGGATCGGGAAAGAGTAAGAAAAAGGAGAATTTGCTTTTTTCTTCAAAAATAACAAAATAGTATCAGGACAGAGACCGAAGTCTTATGAAAGACAACAGTGGCAAGTTTTTCTCTCACATCCTCTCTATATAATAACCCATCTGGGCAATGTGACTACAAATGTGCATCATGTGTGTTATTGCAAGGAAATGACACAGTGGCAGTAGTCACATGTTCTTGTAAAACTGAGCCAACATTTTATTTAGAATTTTTTTGTGTATTTTAAAACACATAATACAATCCTTACATTTGTAGCCTCCACTAACTTATTTCTCATCATTTACAGGCCTTTGAGTTCATCCCTAAAGTTTAATTTTCAGGGAGAACGAAATGTCCTTATCCTTTATTTTGGAAGCAAATTTACATTTTAAAAAGACATTTCTAGCCATCTTTCACTCATGATTACATAAAAATAATTAAAAGAAAGATCTGAAAGGATATTAGTTTTACATCTTTGAACAATTATGTCTAGAAGTCTTTGTAAAACTGGTATGTTAAAACTGTTCTGACCAAGAGAGAGAATAGGGAATATTTTGATTCTTCCTAAAAAAAAAAAAAAAATCTATTGTAATTGCAGCTGAGCAAAATGTACAAAATTACTTAGTTTGGTCTCACATATAAAATATGTAAATAGATATATCCACATTTTAATTATAATACCATTAATATAAAATAAGAAAGCACAAAAGATCCAAAAAATCTGCCTATTAATGACATAGTAAGAATGGAATTGCAGGATGTGTATCATCTTCTAATAAATTAAGGAGAAAGTTACTAAATGGTATCCAATTGGTTTAAAGACATTCTTGAAGTTCCTACTATATTTTCTCATTCACTATTAAACCAAATAAACCAAATAGAACTGACTACAAAGACAGTTCAATAAGTCCAGAATATAAAAGGTACAGAGATTTCAGTCAATCTAATCATGGCTCTAAACAGTCTCATTTAATGATGAGCCAATTTAGAATTAGAATGGACCATTTCTCTAAGACAATACTGTAAGAAGTAAAAAATTATTAGATTTGCTCCTTAAAAAACACTGATTTTTTCCTATAGTATCCAATAAATATATAATAAGTGTGATCGAATATTTAAAACATGTACCCATTTCCATAATATTTTGGAAAAGCTGAATCGTCTGTTTTAAAAGTTGATATAGAACCTTGCAAAAAAATATATCCCATCAACAGGTACAATAAACAACGTTAAATATTTTTCATCTGTGCAAATAAACATATTATAAAAATTATATATTCTATTAGATACATTAAATAAGAAGAGACATGTGCACTAATATCAAATTCAATTTGATGACTTCTTTGAAACCATACCAACCAACTGCGGTTAGATTTTATACAGTGAAAATACTGATGAATAAAATACCAGTTATATATTCCACAATCAAATAACAGACTAAATACCTATTCATTCATGTTTTCTTTTATGCAAACTGACCTTTCACTGCCAGTACCCTGTCATGTAAGAACAAGTTTTCTAAAAATTAATAAACATAAAGATTCATATGTTATCCAACTCAGACTTCAAAATTAAAAATAAATTAAGTCTACTAAAGAAATTCATTAAAATGTATTCTTTGCAAATAAAAAATGTTGCCCTAGCATTCTGCAAAAGGAGAAAATGACCAAAACCAGAGCATATGTAGAATTCTCTAACTCAGGAAGGACTACTATAGGAACATGACTTCTCCAGACATGATCCTCAGGAGTTTTAAAATAATCAACAGGATCTTCCTTGATCAGCAAAGGGAGGACTGATGGTGTATACGGTGACAACAACTAATGAGAAAACCAAATCTAACTCATTTAGGTTGTTGATTAGAAATTGGGTTAATGTACAATATACACAATCAGCGAAAGAAAGAAAGAAAGAAAGAAAGAAAGAAAGAAAGAAAGAAAGAAAGAAAGAAAGAAAGAAAGAAAGAAAACTGAAAAATATTGAAATCAGCTAGCGTAATGATGCCATGCAACTGACCCAAGTTTTTTGTTTGGATTCAAGTCTTTTGTTTGTTTGTTTTTTAGAATCTAATCTTCTAAAAAGTCTTCTCTGGAAATCTCACTGATTCCAAGTTCAAGGTATTTAAAGTTCAAAGTTTTTCACTATAATGATGACAAATCACAAAAATCATTTTGTAATGAACTGATAACAGTACAAAAAAATTACTGCATTTTAAATCCCCAAAAGGACTGGAAATTAAAACAATTTTAAAGCTATATTCTAATTTAAAACTTCATGATTAGTGTATTAAAATCTTGAAAAAGCACACTGATAAACTGGATCATAATGGAGCTTGAAAAATAAAAACATTTTCCCTTTATGCCTCATAACTACATAAATTCTGACCTTCAAAATAAGGTCCGAAAAAGAAATAAATATAAAAGATCCCAAGTGCCATAAAGAAAGTGGTTCATCAAAGACTAAGTTTTTAGTATTTAAAACTTACCATATGACCTTGACCAAATTTAACATATTTTCATGGGTTTCATGCCATTGAAGATGGTCATTCAGTATACTAACTAAAATGAAATTATTCCAAATACTACCTTTTTGAAAATGGTTCTGTAAGTATACCCTAAATATGAAACTAGTCACTGCTTTATACTATTCAACTGATACTCTTTCAAAACACAACTGTTTTAACTATTATTTTTATTAATTTATCCCTCATGGATCTCATGTCCAAAAGATACTCACCTCTATGAGGCTGGAGTGTATTCCAATCAGGTATGGCATTGGAGCACTAAATTAAAGACATGTAATGTATATATTCATAAGTTCGTTAAAACTGAAACAACAATTTAAGTAATTCAGAAGGTTTAAAAAATTAAATTAATTAAATTAGTTCTAATATAGCCCATTATAGATATTTAAAATTATTCAATATATAAAAGTCAAATATAATCTGAGAGGTCATTAATATATTCAAATTAAGGTTGATTTGCATAAAAAATATTAAATAATTTATAATTAAATAAAGAGTGATAATGCCCAAAGGAACTTTTTTATTTAGGAAGACTATTAGAGTCTAGGCCATAGTCTGAGTTAAACCTTCCATATACTTCATATCAAATATATTGTAATTATCAAATTTATTCACATTTCTTTTACATACTTTTTTTATTCGATTAGATTCTTATTTCTATGATTTTCTTAACATATCATCATTTCATATCTACTATGGCACCAAAATTTTTTGAGTCAGTCAATCACCCAATATTTATTGAGACCTACTATGTGCCAGGCACTGTTTGGGAACTAAAGTACAAATATAAACAATTTCCTCCTCTACTGTTATCATTCTCTTTCTGTGCTATCTTTCTGCTCATGTACTTTGTCCTTTATTTAAATGTGATACATTCTATTTATCCCACTTTCACTTCTATTAATAAAATAATTTTAACAAATCAAAATATTCAAATATGTTTAAGAATAATACTGAATTAATTAATTCAACAGATAATATCTGGAGCACACCAGATGCTAGAACCTGGGCTATGGGCTAGGCACAATAATAAACAATAAAACAGAATATATTCCCTTGTGGATCTTATACTCCAGCAGAGGATGCAGACATTAAATAATTTTGTAACATAAAATCATTTCAGAAACATTTCTCATGAAATACAAGAAGGGAATTATCTAACTTGACATTTTAAAATCAAAATATTATTTAACAAGAAAATGTGAGAATGGACAGATGTCTACAAAGGTGAAAGAAGATATGCAAACAAGTAGCTATTTAAAAATAAAACATTTTTTGACATTTCTTGTATAGACATCTCTGTGTTATATTTAATGAAAACATTTTCTATGTTAATGAAAATAAAGTCTTTTTCAAAGAATTTGCTTAATTTTCCAAACGTCACTTTCACTATTACAGTTGAGCTGTCCAAACTCCTGCATATACACTTTGCTACTGAGAACTAGTCATAGATAAAGCTAACAGGCACCACGACAGATCCACAGTTTTCAAGGTAACCTCAAACAGCTCCAAATTTATACAAAGATGGCTTAACCACTAACATATATTCAGAATTCACCAAAAATAAGGATGGTTAAAGTTTATATTTGATTCCTCATTATTCTGTTCATTACTTCTTATTGTACTAGATTCCATCTAATTCCCTTTTGTAGCTTTGTTCCTTCCTACCTTTTTTTTTTTAAATACAACAGACCATCTGGAATTGATCTGATATTCTGGATCATTTGACTGAAAGTTAAGAACTATTTATAGGCCTTGATATCCTTAAGACCTAACAGATTTTCTGCCTTCAAAAGGAAACAGGAGGAATAAATGTGGACTGTTCCACTTCTGCTTAAGTAAAAGAAGGCTGATTACTTCCCTAGTTCAAGTTCTCATCTCTGGAATTCCTTCTGGGACTCCACAGAAGACATAAAATATACATCACTAACTATTCTGGGCTCCCACGACCGGGTTCAGAACATTTTCACAAAACAGGGTAGCAAATCCCAAGATCTTAAATATGTCAAGCTGTCCATGTCCAAAATAGTATAAAATTATTCAAGTTACTGTGCAAACTTCCAATTCACCCCAGGTTTATCCTACCCACAAAATTTACAACATAAAAAGTCCATGGTATCTCAAATTTTGAAGCATGTTTCAATATAATGAGTGTTCATCAAAAATACATAAGCTTTCTAAAATTAACTATTATGTCCATTTTATAGATGTTGGATGAACACTGAGTGGATCAGATTTCAAAAATTCAGAGCCAAAAGTAGTAGCTAACCTACTGAAGTCCTATGAAATACAGCTAACACTTCTAAAACTTCACGAGAGCTAGTTATTTCTTGAAATACAAAAAATAAATGTTTAGCAGTTATTAAACTAGAATAAAAACCTAGTAATGAAATAACTTGTAACATTTTCTGTGAGATTACTGGGTATCTATGTGTTTTTATCTTACTAACAAAATAAAAAACATATAGAAATGTTAGAACTGCAAACATTACTAATCTAGAGAATAAATTCCTAAAAAATTATGATTTTTTTGCACATAGATTTTACAGAATATATTTTATAGACAGATTTTGTATTTTATGGAATATAGATATTACTGAATAGTTATTTCTCATGAAAACTGGATTGTGTACCTCCTAATATTAAATCAGCCAAATCTCACAAGAAGTAATTTTGCAACCCTAGCTGAAATCTCCTAATTAGATTAGGGTGCTAATAAGTCAGGAAGAGATCCTTGGCAACACAGATGTTTTATCATCCACATGCAAAATTGTCCTAGATCTTTTTGTCAATGAAGTTATTTTGCAAAGATAGGATACTGAAGACTGTTATGACTGCTTCTTCTTTGGGGTAGCAATTAATCTTTACTCAAAAATAATCACTATGTAATAGTTTTTTTTTTTTCTTTTTTAGGTTTTCTTACAGAGACCACCCATGGGTACACAGTAACAGCAGTCTATTAACTTAGGTAGTCTAAACAGCATAATTTCCCATTTATGTTTTAAAAAACAATTCTCTTAAAAGCTAAATCTGCTCCTTTCATGGAAAGAAGAGTCAGACAGGTAGCCTAAATAAAAAAGTGACTCTTGAACAGATAAAGAATGATTATAATTTTACTGGTACTAGAGTCATACTACCTCCTAAGTGTTTAAGGACTCAGAAAGGTTAAGAGTGTATGGCAGTATCACAGACTTGCCACATTAAAGTTCTCTCTCTCTTCCTCTCACTTTCTCCCTCCCTCTCTCTCTCTCTCTCTCTCTCAGTAAAATCACTTAATATGAGATCTGCCCTCTTAAGAAATGTTTAAGTCTGCAACACAGTATTGCTAACCATAGGCACAATATTGTGCAGCAGACCCCCTAGAACTTAATCATCTTGTATAACTGAAATCTTATATCTGTTAAATTGAAATTCCCATTCTTCCTTTATACTGGTAGATTAAAAGAAAATGTAGATGATGTCCGTTCCTCCCAGTCGCTTTCCCTATCCTACTAAGCAGTGTGAGCCACTTCTTCCCAGGTGTCCCCATCCATGTTGCTTTTACATGCCTTATAGTACTGAAGTATTACTGTGTGTTCCTCTTGTGCGTGCATGTGCGTGTACACTCCATGCACGTATGTGTGAATTTCTTCCTCTCTGTGGATACTGCAAGGGCAGAAACTAAGTTTCATTCATTACCTTACATGCATTCACTGCTTGGCAAATAGGTGTTCACGAAATATTTGATGTACAAATGGATGGATGAATGAATGAGTCAACAAATGAGCAAGCTTTTCATTAGTGGACCCAGATGCTATATTCATGCATGGTCACAAGATGGCATTATGGCTCTCCACAGTCTATGTCACACCAGCGACAGGATTATTTCAGGATTTGGAAAGTTCCAATAACCTTGAAGAGTTGGCAAATATACATCTAACCCATCAAACCTTCCTGGTGCTAGTTTTGAAGTGAAATATGAAAATGTCTTTATTCAAAAACCATGAGATTGAAGGGGGACAATCTCTAAAATTTTTCTCCCTTTTGCATACAGATCAGTATGATTCTAAGAGCATTTATTTGCAAGGACGCGAAGGGAAGAAAACCATTTTCCCTAAGAAATACTTTAGTCCATAAAATTTTCTGACAGAAGAGAGCTATGTCTTAGACAGCTATTTCTTTCAAAATAAAAAAAAAAAAAAGAAAAGAAAGACAAAATTACATTATACAAGCTCAGTTCCAATGCTAGAAGCTGAGCCTATCATCATGACCTTAAGGTTCAGGAAGTTTCAGGTAACTCCTTGTTTGCTTATCACCGCTGTACTCTCTGGAACAGGGAACTAACTGGCACAGAGACTGTTAGAACTTGTCCTAAGGCTATTTCAAGGTTAGAAGCTAGTAAGAAAATTAAATTCGAGGGACTGAAATACGAAACAAGCTTCCTTCCTTATAGTGGAAGCACCAGAAGGACTTGATGGCAGGGTCAGAAAGTATCAGGAAGACATCTCTGGTAAGAATTAGCACAGTAACTACCTACATCACAGAATAGTTTCTAAATAACAGTATTTTAGAAAGTCTTAAATGTGTAATCATTACAGACAACTGAACTTAAAGAGACGTTACCTCCTAAGATGTCAGAATGTTTTAATAGAGAAATTAAAATAGCATAACATTTTATATGATAAAATATAATTCTAAGCTTCGTCATTAGAAGTGTTAGTTCTTGAGCCACTAAAACTTGACATGTATTTTTAAAAATCATGTATCAGGGGCGCCTGGGTGGCACAGAGGTTAAGCGTCTGCCTCCGGCTCAGGGCGTGATCCCGGCGTTATGGGATCGAGCCCCACATCAGGCTCCTCCGCTATGAGCCTGCTTCTTCCTCTCCCACTCCCCCTGCTTGTGTTCCCTCTCTCGCTGGCTGTCTCTATCTCTGTCAAATAAATAAATAAAACCTTTAAAAAAAAATCATGTATCAGTATATTTTCAAATACTTTTGTAAAAATTATTTAAAACTAATAAATTTAAATTACTGAACACCATGTGCCAGGATCTATGGCATTGTCAATGTGAATAAACTGCCATTCCTGCCTTCAAGAATGCTAATATATATACTAGGTATGTTGGTCACAGAAAAATACTTTAAAGTGAATACCAAAGAACCTATTTATAGATGTAGCTTAACTCTCAGACTTGTGTGACACTGCACAACATGATTAAGTTGCATACTGATAGTCTCCTGCCAACTTCCTTCTTTCCAGTACGCAAAGGGCTGAATGGCAGTGGTGGATCATCGCGAACCTACCTCATGGCATTATCGATACTAATAATATTACCATGCTGTGGAAACACACCAAATATTGGTATCATCAATACATGGCCAGATATATGTGTTGTCATTCCAATCACTTGATCTGAAGAGGGTTAGTCATAAAAACTGAACAGAATACCTCTATGTGTGAATTTAAACTGTTTTAATCCTTAAATACTTTGATTTGCTTTTCATGAAATAAAGTTAAATACTTTGATTCTAAAAGAGCTTTGTTTTTTAATAATATAAACAAACACATTATAGTCAAAATTATTTCTTTCTCTCTGTGTGTGTATGTGCACGTGCATGGTTTAGAGGAAAAAAATCTCAGATATCTTAAGAATTAAGCTATGCCTGCAGAAGATAATTATGCAAGGAAGAGAACATTTCACCCTACAGTCCAGAAGAAGATCCCAAGGCTCCTGTTTCGGAGTCTAACCCTTGTCCAGCCTCACTGGGAGCATACGCACTCTTCCAGAGGAAGAGAACAGAAACGTTCTAGGGGTGTAGTGGAATTCAAATTGAGTGAGATCACTGGGAGTTGTTTCTAATGCCAAGAAGCTTTTTGAAATTACTCCCAACACTTTTCAACATTGCTTTTCATAGTGGCTTAAGGCTGAGACTTTGATTTAAACCAGAAACTCAGGGAATCCCTGAATTTGAGGCAACCCCTTTGCTGGTATTTGGTATTTGGTGTGCTTCGGAGGAAAGAGGGCTCTAGAAAAGTGTGTCCTAAGGTAAAGGTAATGAAAGTGCGCCCTGAAAGAGACAATCTGGTTTCTGACATACACTGCAGACAAATCCTGACACCTGGGATACGGAGTTCTCTAACTGATACTATAACTTCTGCACACTTTTGCTAACCGCCACTAAGACTGTATTTGTTTCTCTTTATGCGTTTAATTATCTAAATGACTGCAGAAGTACCTCACAAAATCTAAAGAACTTTAGGTTTGCCAAGTATACATTTTTACTAGCTTTGAATTACTGTGCCCTTCATAAAAGCACCTTTTAATATCTGTTACCAATCTCTAAGCCAAGTTTCAGGGCTTTCATTCATCCATATATATACCAAGCTAACTTAATCTACAAATAGATGAATTTTTTCTAATCATAAAGCCTGGATTTAAAGGAGTTCGTCCAAAGTCATCTCACCAGCAGTAGTCCAGCAGGTGCGGAGGAAGCACTGGGATGTATATGTGTTGCCAGTACATTGGGTACAGCAGAGCAACTGATCCATGGAGACAGGCAGTTAACTAAAATTCGCAAAAGGATAACAACAATAAGTAGCTGCTGACCTTCCCAACAAAAAGACATGCTTAAGTTATCAAAGATTAATGACAATCACAAAACAATTTATTTAGTGACCTAAATCACATTATCTTTACCAATTCTGCCAGGAAAAAAAAAATCTTATGTTCAAAAGCCCCTCTGAAAAATATACAAATAGCAAAAGTAGCTTCTTGGGCATCTTATGGAGACAATTATAATTATCTGAAAATATAGTGTTTGGGGTCAAAACTTAGAACATAAATAAAAGTAAAGCTGAAAAATTAGGTGAGCATCTTAGAAGAAATTGTAGGAAATTACAATTTGTGCAGCACAGTTTGCGCATCACTCAGATTAATATACCACGATTAAATATGGAAAGGAAGAGAGGCTGAAAGCTCCTGAGGGATATCATTAGGGCAAATTGCCAAAGAATGAAACATGAGCCAGTCAGGAGAGTCTGGAAGCTGCAATAATACCAGGGGACTTGAATGTTCGACAGTTGGAGCTTCAGTAATGTGTGAACTGCGGGTTATGGTATCAAGAGACTCTGTTCACTGACACATAGAATGTCACTATTGACCAGCAAACTGCCCAAGCTTGACAGCTGTACTACAGGAAGCCAAGTATATCATAATTTCATATTTAAACTGTTCATTTCAGATTAACATTTTGTTTCCTAGCTTTACATCACAACAGCTGCAAATACATTGATGCTATTTTAAAGGTAATTGCCATTTTAATTGTTTTGTTTTGGCAAGCAGTTAATTAAATATTTTTTAATGCTTAACAAAGGGATATCATTTTTTTCCCCTCCCTCCTACTGACCCTCACCAGAATTCTTTCCATGGGACTTTTCTTTACATCTTAAATTACATTTCTGTAAGTGTTAATCATTTTTTAATGTTTAAAGCAATAATTAAGGCAGCAGTCTTCATTTTAAAAGTCTTGCTAGAGTCAGCATTTCAAGCTTACTAATTAAATCGTTTTATTCAACTTGAAAATCAGAATTTAAAAATAAAACTATCTGAAAATGAGCCACAGACTTTCTGCAAACCATTATTCCTGTTTTACAAAGAAATTAAAACTTACATACAGTAATCAAATTAACTTAAAAGGATAAATGTATAAAAAGCAAGTCAATCTTAACAGAAACATTTGTCTATATTTAAGTGCAAAATAGTTTGGCAAAAAAAATGAAAAACTAAAGAAATCTAATTTGAACCAAAAACATAAAAATTTTGATTAAAAGTATACTCATCTTCATCATATATATTTTTTCCAGGTAGATTTTTAATTAATTTTATATGGCAAACAATGTATTTTGTTTCTACTTAGGATGCTATTGTTAAAGGATTTTTATCTTCAGTATTCCTTCAATACATGTTATTCTTTTTTAATTCCTTAATTGGAGCATACAGTAGACCACTAGGAGGCATTCAAATACCTTCACTTAACAATTACAGACCTTGAATTTGTCTTATTTGAACCCTCATAGAGGGAGATGAAATAGGGTTGATCTAACTCAGTCAAATTCTCTGAGAGCTCTCAGGTAATCCCTGGTTATAAATTAGGCACCTTTAAAGCTGTATTAACTCTTTCCATCCCTTCAGTGTAACTCAATGGCTAAAAGCATTTATACAGCTTTGAAAGGCGGCTACTTTACTCAACTTCTCCATTTGCACACACAGATGGCTTTCAAAACAACTCGCTTAAAACCTTAAGAGAAAAGGAAAGTGTTCCTTTTACATTATTAAGAAAATAACAGTGTAACATTCTCAAAATGAGGAATTATAATAAGGGTAACTTATTTTATTGGGTACACTCATAATAACACTATTAATTGCTTTATAGATACCTTCCCTATGTCCTTAATGGTCATCCTTAAGTGAAGTTATGAATTATTCGCTAAGAAGGCACAATATCATCTGATGAATGTGATTGGCGTCACAGAGGGTGACTGCTCTACGTGATGACAGACAGTTACAAAACACCTGCGACGGCCAGCATGTGGCAAAGGATCATCTCTACTAATCAAGGTCTGCCAGGAAAGAAGGAAGTTCTACAGGATTTGGCAACTTTTTGGATTTAGGGGATAGGTGACAGGGAGAGGTAAAAATACCAGCCCTCCCTAACCACGGTTTCTGGCCTAAGCAACTAGAATGAATTATTTAAAGTAATACAGCAAAAAGTGTCAGGTTCAGGTGGAACTACAAGGAATTTGTTTTTGCAAATATTGATTCTGTTAACTGTGAGACATTCAAGTGGAAATTTCCACAGTAGGCAGAAGCAGACCAAAGATCCCCGTACTCCCCCAGCAGCTTGTAATAGCTATGTGTTTGAAAACTAGAAAGAACACTATTTATTATAGTATATACTTTGCGGAGGAGTTAGTAAAGTAGTAAGTGAAAAAACACAACTAAGAAAAAATAAATTTACTAGGAAATTAAACACAGTTATATATAAGCTATATAAAACAATAAGAATGAAGTATACAAAATTAGGGCTCTGCCACTATGAAGGTATATGACCTCTGGCACATGTACAAATATAACCAGATCTGTTTCCTGATCTTTAAAATAAGAAGTATATGCTAGATGATCTGTAAGCACTGCCTCTGAGAGATGTAGTATTCTTTAGTCTTAGATCAGATCAATTCTAACATTTTACATTCTTAGTAATAGTTAACGATTTTTCTTCCAGATTGGTTAACAGAACTAGACTACAAATCAGACCACCTTCAAAATATATCTAAAGATCATCTCTAAAATCCTTAAAGTACATGAAGTAACTGAGCAATTGGAAATATCGTAAGTTACTTGCTTAAATTCAACAAAATTTTTGAGTGCCTGCTATGTGTTATCATAAATTTCTACCAGGCCACAGGGATCTAGTACTGAAAAGAAAAAGTCCCTGTATTCATGGAACTTACATTTTAGTGGGGAAAGCAAACAATAAACAAGTATATATTACGTGGGTTAGAGGTAAGTTCTAAAAGGAAACCTAGAGCAGGCAAAGAGGATGGAAAGTGACAGAGGGGCAGTTTTAGGCAGGAGGATAAGGGACAAACTCTGATGCCGTGACATTTGAACTGAGACCCGAATGAAATAAGAGAGTCAACTGTTACAGCTTTGGGGAGAAGAGCATTCCAGGCAGATGAGGTGGGAACATGCAAGTCATCTTCACAGAGGAGTGGGGAGGTCTGCGTGATTAGACTGCAGTAAGTGGGAGAACAGTGGGAAGTGAGGTCAGAAGAAGCAAGCATGATCAGAACTGGAGGGCATTCTGGGACATGGCAGAGACTCTTAAGTCTTATTCTTCATGAAATTTATCCATACCTCTGAAGGGAACTAACTGTCACAACAAATTATTTATCTAGAACATTCTAACACCTATGCAAATTAAGGAAAATAAACTATGTATTTTATAAGTCTGATTTGCAGAATAAAGTACTATAAAGAAATGAGATCAATTTATAAGCGAAGTAAGAAGAATCATTTTACTTGTAAGTTATTTATGATATATTGATTCTTTAAGTACAGAGGGAAATGGCAGTCATACTTCTTTGGACTAGAATTACCCAAGACTCTACGTCTGGTTCATAACAAGACTAGAACTCTATATTCTTTTCTAATATTTTGTCAATGGTTTCTTTAATACGGCAGCTGTTCTTCATGAAAGCAAAGAGGGTGGGAGAAGTTTCAGTATTTGAATCAGAACATATCCCAGTCATTATGCTCTGGAAACTGTAGAAATAATAAATGAGGAATAATATACAATAAGACTATAATTTCCAGAGAAAAACAAATTTACCAAATAAAGATTTAAGAAAAAAATCCTTCTCATCTTTGTTAAATGACAAATGAATATTTAAATACACATATGATTTCATAAAGCATACTCAATATATTGACTTAATGTGGTCCCACAGTACTGAATAATGCACAATAAAATCACTGGGAACATTTCTCTCCCAGGCACTACAATTATAAAATAAGTATATGTGGAAACCATGTGAAGAGGAAAAGAACTGATCAGGCCTATTTAAATCAGGGGGAGAAACTGGACAACAAAGGTAGACAATAGTGAATTCAGTCATCAAATAAATGCACTTGGAGCTTCCAGTCCCAGGCCACCAGGGTCTATCTAACAGAGATACTGTCACAAATAATAACAATATCAAATGTGTCTCTAATGCTTACTATGTGCCAGGCACTATTCTGAGTACTCGATGTACTTAGGACCTAATCCTCATGTTATGAAATAGCTTCTATCATCATTAGTCCATTTTACAGATCAGGACACTGCAGCAAAGTTGAGCCAATGGCCCAAGATCACACACCTAGTATGTGGCAAAGCCAGGATACCAACCCAAGCAGGCTCCTTCACGCAATAGCCATTATTTTAAACTGCCTTTTGATAGACAAGCATTCAAAATTCCCATCATTATGGGGCTCTGAATAATATCTCTGGCTAAAAATAGTCTATCTTAATTATATGGTGGAGAATGAGCCTTTACACTCAACAAACAAGAACACATGACCTTTATAAGAAAAAGTAGAGGTCTGTGACAGAGATCCAATTTACAAAATTTTTCTCAGGCATCACAGTGGGCAATTCAGCAGGAAACCAATGGAACAGATTCTCTTAGATGTTAAAAAGATAACTGATAAAAAATTCTACCAGCTATCATCTCAGTTTGGATCTGCAAGAATATTTAGCTGGAAGCCAAACTAAAGTTCTTTCCCTTTGTGATATAAAATCACATTCATTCCTTTTTCTTAAAGTCAAACTGTATTTATTAGAGGAAATCAGCCACTAATAAAACTATGCAATGTTTTAAGCAATTAAATAGATATGTATTTTGGGGGGAGGAAACCACATTATCAGATTCCCAAGGAGACTGCAGGTAAACAACCCATCTAGTGTGATGACCACAATGAGAACAGCACAATTCTAATTCAACGCCCTTTACAAGTAAAGCTCTCATACGGACACAACGCCACTCACATATCTCTTAGACTGTGCCTCATTCTTATGGATAAATTCTATTCACTTCAGCTGAAGTTCTATATGAATTATTGAGGGGCAGATTTATGTCCCCTAAGAATGTATTTATGCACAAACACCAAGAAATATAGAGACTTCAATTAGTTTTTAACTGAATCAATATTTAATTCAGAAATTTATGCACTATAAATAACTATAGGTATACAGAATAAATTGCTGCAGATGGGAATGTGATAAATTCCTCATGGAATGAAAAAAAATTAGTGGAAAGCATAAAGAAACCATCTGTTTAAACATGTTTAATTTACACTCCCATTTAAAAGTTTAGACCAAAAAAAGTAGCAGTAGGGTATCTGAAAACTACAAAGTTACCCTAACTATAAATATTCTTACTTGAGGGTACCTGTGTTAGCTCAGTTGGTTAAGCATCTGACCCTTGATTTCAGCTCACGTCACGATCTTAGGGTCCTGGGATCAAACCCCCCCCCTCCCCACACACACACAACCACTCTCTGCGCTCAGCAGGGAGTCTGCTTAAGGATTCCCTCTCTCCCTATCTCTCTGCCTCTCCCCACTCACATTTTCTCTTTCTCTCTCTTTCTCAGATAAATAAATATTTAAAAAATATGTTCTTACCTGAGCAAAATTCTAAAATTTAAATCAAGTGACAGTTGTAAGAAAATATTTGGAAAAACAGCAATTTTATATAATGAAAAAAGACAGTATTTGTACATTTTTAATGTTTGTTATACTAAAATATTATTTTATATTTCATTCTCTTTCTTCATTCTTTTAGGATGGCAAATTCTGCCACTTAATTCCAAAAAAAATCAACCTAACCTATCCTTTTTCCATCATACACAAGTCCTTTGAAAAGTTCTAACCATCTCACATTTGATCACTAGTTTATTAGCTTTTCCTAGCCAAATGACTCTAAATTTTTTTGCTCGCTAACTTCTTTTTTGTATTCATTCTTTTAATGATTTTACAGATGGGGAAACTGAGGCAAAGTTAAACAAAGTGACCAAGATCACACAACCAGTAAATGGGTCACCAAACATGTGCCAGTTATTATTATTGGTACTGGGGACATAGTAATGAAAAAAGGAGACAAAAATCTCTGCCGTTAGGGAGTCTGCCTTCTAGTTACCCTCTATAAACTACCATTACTGTCATACTAACTCTCCTCAACTCTTTGGTTCTCTGGAGCTGTCACATTACACATAAATGCCATAGGCTTAACACAAATCTCTTCCCCTACACGACCTTTCCCTAGTACTAAATTTCCTGCTTTCTACTTCTCACTCTCAAAGTTGATTCAATACCAGTTTCGTTTTTCCTGGAAAAGGCCCATCTACCCTTCCACCAAAGTTTGACAGTCTAATCTACAACATTGCTCGAATGTATCCATCTATCTTCTCTCCTCAAAAACTTGTAGATACTGAGTTCTAAAGGATTATGGGTTAAGACATTCATGTGGGGGCGCCTGGGTGGCGCAGTCGTTAATAAGCATCTGCCTTCGGCTCAGGCGTGATCCCGGCATTCTGGGATCGAGCCCCACATCAGGCTTCTCCGCTAGGAGCCTGCTTCTTCCTCTCCCACTCCCCCTGCTTGTGTTCCCTCTCTTCCTGGCTGTCTCTCTCTGTCAAATAAATAAATAAAATCTTAAAAAAAAAAAAAGACATTCATGTGAATTATATAAAGACTACATAATTCAGGCAGTTATTTAAGAAATAAACAGTGTAATTAAAGAATCACTGTATTTAATAGGTAGAAAGGATCTTAGAGATCATTCTTGTTCAATTCTTTCATTTTTTAGACAAGAAACTGCAAGATAAAAGTTAAATGGCTTATGTGAAGTCACCTAATTTTTTCGTTAAGTAGTCAGGACTGAAACACAATCTCTAATTTAGAAGATGTTACTAATATAATCGCTCTGCTATTATATCTTGGGGTAGGGTAATATTTTAAATAACCAATAAATAAATCCAGTTGGCTGATGCTACTTTTGAACTATTAGGCATTTCTGAAAATCATAATTTAAAATATCTCTTACCAGGAACAAAATAAAACTGGTTGCAAACCATTAGCAATTGGAAAAGAGATGATCACAGTTGCAAAGCAATCACAAAGGAAGTTCGAAATCTCTATAAATGGAATTAAATAACTCTTAATTTGTAAAGTATTTATAAGTAAGAATGAATAATTATACACATATATTGTATATTCTAATATTAAAATTATATATAATATTCCGATATATACTTTACATGCATGTTTAGCATGCATGTCAAATATATTTAAATATATAATCTATATATGAACATTTGTATAAGCATCTACATGCATGTGAATATTTATTTATTTATTTATTTTTAGATTTTATTTATTTATTTGCCAGAGATAGAGACAGCCAGCGAGAGAGGGAACACAAGTAGGGGGAGTGGGAGAGGAAGAAGCAGGCTCATAGCAGAGGAGCCCGATGTGGGGCTCGATCCCATAACGCCGGGATCACGCCCTGAGCCGAAGGCAGACGCTTAACCGCTGTGCCACCCAGGCGCCCCGCATGTGAATATTTATATGCACACACACACTTATTAAGTTGCAATTTACTGGTAATTAAATGACATCAAGCCCACTGCTATTATATAGCAACTAAATAAATACCTGGTGAAGACTGATCCTTTGCGTCTCATTCTATACTTCTTCCTCTTCCTTACCTACTTTCAAACAGACTCTATATCCAATAGAAGTTTCCTCAGAAATGTTTCTAAAATCCAACTTCGTCTTCCTCTTATGGTCCCTGATCTAGTGTAGAAGCGAGTCACCCCTTGCTTTTATTACTGCACAGCCTTTTAACTGGACTCCTATTAGAAGGAATTTCCCTACTCCATTTTTTTCTTTTATAATGCCACCAGTGTTATCTTCCCCAAAACAAAACTGGCCATATTATGTACCTCATTTGCCTCCCCACAATCTGTTGGATAAAATCCAAGCCCTTTAATTTAGCAAACATGTTTCTACACAATCTGGCTACTGCTTATCTCTCCAACTACACTATGTAGCACGACTTTTCTCTCTTTTCACACACACATACAGAGACATGTTAAACAAGTAAATATTCCCAACACAAGACAAACTCCTTTCAAGAACCAGTGTCATCCTGAAGTCAACGTTTTAATCGACCACTCTCCCTCTTACATTTCCTGTATTAGAGTTCTTATCACATTGACTGGCCTTGATTCACTGACATAGTATGATTTATGTTTTAATAACTTATATTTATGTTTCTAATTAATAACTTTGAAATTCCCAATACATAATACCTGGCAAATAATAATATGTTATCAATGTGCAAATGAATAAATCAATACTGTTATACTTGGTCTTTGGAAAACTTTACCAATGTTAAATATTTCCTTTAAATTAAAGGTCTTCCTTTTCTACTCTTTCCATTATACAGAAGGAAATCACAATAAAACAGCTGATTCACAGGAGCTGTGCCCTTCACATATTGCCCATTTGCTCCAAATTCACTCTTTGCTACCTATCTGTGATAATGGATCTGAGCCCTTGATGTTTTTCTCTCTTACCAGCCTTATGTCAGTAGAAGACAAAGTAGAACTTTTTGAGTACAGGACACTGGAGATACACTGTAGGAGGAAAGGATTTTTGCTTTCTGGTTCCAGTATGCTCTCAGGCAGCTCCTACAGGGCTGTGATTCTCCAGGGCTTGGTTCCTGCAGTACACAGTGGCAGTAACATCCAGTAGTCATACCTGGTAGCTTCTTCAGTTGGTTTTGTAGCAGAATGTTTCTGGTGAGATAAATCCCCAGGGCAATCGGCTAACTACCTGGTGGCAGGTTTATTACACCAGAACTCTTCCATCAAGGAGGAGGCAGAAGTCCAACCTCTTTGGAATAAATAATCTGGATAAGGTCTTCTCTGACTATAATGCTTCTGCCAGTAACCAAAATCATTAGATGTATAGAATAACATCCATCAGCATGGCAATCTGTACAGCATTGGACCTCATCAAGGTATTCACTTAATAACAAAGTAAATAAAGCTATGGGCTCATGCCCATTAAATTAACTAGTCTTATCCACACTTATAACCCAGAAGCAACTGGCCTAATTGAAAAGTGGAATGACTTACTGAAGGTTCAGTCATGGTGCCAGTTGGTATTATTATATCCTTAAAGGGTAGGGTTCTATTTTACATGACGCAGGATATGCTTTAAATCAGAAAGCATTTTATGGTGTTGTTTCTCCCATTGGCAGAATACATGGGACCAGGAATCAATGGGTGGAAGTAGGAGTGGACCTTTCATTATTATACTTAATAACCCACTTCCATAAGTTCTATTTTCGGTCTCAGTAGTTTAGAACTCTCTGGTTTGGAGATCTTACTGTCCAATAGAGAAATGCTTCCATGTGAATTGGAAAATGATATTGCCACGTGGCTATTTCAGGCCTCTTATGTCACTGAACCAACAGGCTAAAAAATTGGGTTTAATCTACTGGCTGGTTGATCTCAATAACCAAAGGGAAACTGGCTGGCTTCTACACAAAAGAGGCAAAAAGGGCTACGTCTGGAACCGGGAGGTTCTCTGGGGTACCTCTTGGTATTTCTATGCCTAATAATAAAGGTTAATGGAAAACTACAGCAATCATTTAAAAAAAAAAAGCAGAACTATTGAGGATTCAGAACTTTTGCAAGTAAACTTCATGTCATTATATCAGGTAAACTCAACTGGCTGAGGGTCTGGCTGAGGGTGAGGAAAATACGGAATGAATAATGAAACAAGGAAGCCATAAATATCAATACTGTCTCATGATCGGTTATAGAAACAAGGGTCATAGAAGCTTTGCATATTTTTTATTTGCCTTTCATATGCATGTGTTCATTTTTATCTGTTAACCATTTTTCTTCTACTTCTCATTTTTATTTTATATATGTGTTGTTAGTAATTAACAAATTTAAATGTGATACAGACGTAGTGAAGAGAAGGGCCATATGCACCCCAATGTTCATAGCAGCAATGTCCACAATAGCTAAATCGTGGAAGGAGCCAAGATGCCCTGCAACAGATGACTGGATTAAGAAGTTGTGGTCCATATATACAATGGAATATTACTCAGCAATCAGAAAGAACGAGTTCTCAACATTTGCTACAACATGGACGGCACTGGAGGAGATAATGCTTAGTGAAATAAGTCAAGCAGAGAAAGACAACTATCATATGATTTCTCTCATCTATGGAACATAAGAACTAGAATGATCAGTAGGGGAAGAAAGGGATAAAGAAAGGGGGGGTAATCAGAAGGGGGAATGAAACATGAGAGACTATGGACTATGAGAAACAAACTGAGGGCTACAGAGGGGAGGGGGGTGGGGGAATGGGATAGACCGGTGATGGGTAGTAAGGAGGGCACATATTGCATGGTGCACTGGGTGTTATACACAACTAATGAATCATCGAGCCTTACATCGAAAACCGGGGATGTACTGTATGGTGACTAACATAATATAATAAAAAAATCATTATTAAAAAAAAAAACAAATTTAAATGTGATTGCAATTAAATTTGAAGAGATGATTATAATGACTCTTGTGGCTGCTTTTCCTCATTTTGGGAAATGTCTACATTTGCAAAAAGGATAGCTATATCTTAATAGCTATGTATATAGATTTGTTCTGTTGTTGTACAGAAGTACAAATGTGTTTAGAAGAGTATAAATAGAAGTTGAGTATCCAAAGGGGTGAACTATACCAGTTATCAATTTATTGCCTAATTTTCCCCTTATTGCCTGATCTTTGAAAATGGATCTGTGCCCTTTAGATATTTATTCCTTTTAACAGCTGGCACGATGTTAAGCTTTGTCAGGAGAGGATACTGAAGACACATTTCAGGAAGCAAGGGTTTTGGTTCCTGGTTCCAGTATACTCACTCAGCAGGCTCCTGCAAAGCAGGTGGCTTGTCAAGGGCCTGCTTCCCTCGGGGCCCAGGTCCTATAGCACAGGTGGCTATGATGCCCCGTTTAACAGGCAGCTCCTGTAGCCCCTGACTCCTACCAATGAGAGTGGCCAGAGGTTTCTCCCAACACTCCCCACCACAGGCAGTTTTATAGCAGGAGTGCCTCTGGCTCTTGCAGGGCTTGCAGCCTTTCCAGAACTTGGCTCCTACAGCGTGGGAAGCAACTGCACGTGGTTATCTCAGTGTACAATTGTCAGCCGCACCAAACAGCCAGCAGCTTCCCTTGGCACCACCCCACCCCTGCATTGGTTTTTCAGGGCAGTGCCTCCAGTGAGACAACCCTGATAAACAGGGAAGCTGTTTCCCCTCAGGTGGGCTCACAGCAGTGTGTTGCCAGTGAGGTATCTCTCTGAACAGATGCCTCAGCACCCCTACGGTGGCTTTCCAGCAAATTTGAAAGGATGACGTCTGTCATCCAAAGAGCAGATTTCCAACAAATTCTGCCAGTGTAGCACCACAACAACTTCTCTGCCATCTAATAAGCCATGGTTCCGCCTTCGTCAAGAGGGTCTAGATCTCAGGCCCAGGTGGGGCTCCTTCCTTGGGCGTTCTACCTCAGCCCTAAGGTTGGTAACTGCTTTACATCTGCCATGCCTGTATTCTTTAGCGTTCTCTTCACTGCATGCCAGCTCATCTCTTGCTACTCCAGTCCCTTGCCTTAGCTTTAAATTCTTCATGTTAAACTTTTCTTGATCAAATTGCTGTGTACTTTCTCTCATTGGACGCGGACTGATACAGATGCTGAGACCTCATTACCTTCCCTGTAGGACACTGCCTGACATGAATTAGGTACTCCATAAATAAGAAATAGTTCATTGAATAAACAAATAAACATCTTCATAGGGAGAAAGCAGTACGTTTTCTACTAGGACTATGTGAAGGCCAAAAGATACCAAACCAAGTTCCTGTATAGGCTGAACAAGAGTCGAATAGCAACAGAAATTAATAAAGCTGAAAAGAATTCAAGATGTGTTAAGTTTTTCCCTAAGGAATTACAATTTTGACATAGATTTTTTTAAAAATTAAGATTCTCTAGTAGAAAATGGCTAAACACAAATCTTTTTTAAAAAGACAAAGCCTATACATGGAGATTAGTCTCTAATAAACTTCAGAATCTATGAAATCTTTTATTATTATTATTATTACTATTATTTTAAGAGCCAAGTTGCACATTTTTACTTGTCAAAAAGACAAATTTCTACTCTGGGATTTTCAGTATCAGATGAACACTCCCTATTTCATAATATAATTAATAAGCATTTTATTTTAAAAATTTTTCTGTTATCCACAACAGATTTAAAAGATTAAATTTGTTTTTAAAATACACTCACATACACACACACACACACACACACACACCACACAAACCATGGTTCTAACCCTTCAAGAGATAAATATCTCATACAAGAGTTTAACAAATTCACTAATAATTCTAACTTGAGAGAAAGTATGTGGTAAGTACTACAGTAGTTCTGGAATGAAAGGTTTAACGGAAGTTACTGATAGAAACTAGACCTTTAAAGAGCAAACCAGATTTTGGAAAATACTCAGAGGGATGAAGATGGGAGCATTCAAAACACATTTGAAGAAGACCCAAAAAAGTGCTGTTTCAGGCAGACTCAAAAAATTATTGCTAGAAACCTACTAAATATCAGTACTATCCTAAGAGGTAGGTTTACTGTAGTGAATTAATCAAATAAGGTCCCTTCCCTGAGTTTTTAGTAAGTGATAATTAAGTTAAAGAGCAACTAGGTCATAGTATGCACTGAATAATTCTTGGCTGTAACTACTCTTCTCATCATCACCATCCTTTTATGTAAATGGAGAACATGCTAACACATTCAGAACAGATGATCTGAAAATAATATTTGTGAGAAGTGACAATGGCCTGAACTAAGACAATGGGTAGTTGGAATGGAGAACAGGGGTCAAAGAAGAAAGGACAGAGGAGGTAGGAGCTACAGAATTTAGGTGGGGAAAGAAGATGAGATGGGGGGGCAATCCCCAAATCAGCCCCATAGCAAGATAAGTGAATATAATCTAGGAAATTTCATCATAAGAGAAAAACTTGCCTAACTGCAAAATGCAAAAAAAAAAAAAAAAATGTATTGTGCAAAAACATAAATATAAAAAGTACATTTAAAAATAAACCAATTGCTCTCAAGAGTTTTACTAAGGAAACAGAAACAATACATATGTAATTTTTCCTATATTTAAGATTGAGAATCATGAACAGCACAAACTTCAGTCATTCCGCAAAGGAAATACTACAGTAAACCAAAATCTTTCAAGGTTGTTTGGGTGGATATCAGAGGTAGTTGTAGGAACAAAACTCAGAGAACCTAGTGATTGACAATATGCCCCTTAGATAATGACATAATTGTTATATTAAAAACTGATTTCTAAATTAAAAGTCAATTGTTTACTTTTAGGGGACAAGTAGACTAAACCATAAAGCAGAAATACGTGCTTGTTTCCATGAAGAACAGAACGCCTATCACCACAAGAGTTGGAAGATACAAGCACCTCCAGTTCTCCTGCTTAGAAGTTTCCTCTGACTGACCTGCACACATATCTTCAACAGAGTGTCACAGAAGGACTGCAACAGTCCTATTTCCACACTCCATTCACATTCACTTAGCACTGAATGAAAATACAATGTTCAGAGGAGCGGTATACATGTCAAATAATACATTGGTAAGCAGAATTCTTATCTACAGTTTCAGCTGACATAATTGGTTGTTATGGGCTTTGGGAAGAATTAAAAAAATCTAAAAATTGTTCCTAGAATCTCTCCCCGAAAGGTCTTGATAACAATTTTTAACTGCACCACTCTGCTGCAGCTTTAAAAACACAAGGGGCACAAACACACTTCAATAGTCTTAACTAGGAAGCAGACCTGGGTAATCTTTGTTCTCTCACCAACTGTTCAATTCTTAATCTCCAAGAAGATTCTCTGTGCTTCAGGTCTCAGATTAAATGCTGATACAGGTGGCACCATTAAGAGACAAATCAAGAATATGTAAAATCCAGATGGAGAGGTTAAAATCCTCCGGATTCCCCTTCAGTCTAAACCTATAAAATCTACATTTTAATAGCTGATTTTCCAGAGACCACAAGATTTCTTTTTGCATATGCCCTTGATGGAATTAATGAGAGAAGGAGAGAAAAGCATATGCTTAAACGCCTGGGGGCAACTATAACAAAGGAAGAAATTACAGTTTATTAACACAATTCCAGCACTCATAGCACATTGCTTGCTCTAAATATTCCAGAAAGAACATGCACTATACAATCCAATCTCTGTAACTAATGTGCTTATAGACTTTAAGAGGGTGATATTTACCAGCTAAATATTGGTCAAAATAGTAGCTAACATTTAGACATCTGCTTTAAAGAGAAGCATCTCTTCCACCTGCTTCTACAGGCCACAAAGATACACTCTAGTTAACATATTACTGACAGGATGATGAGAAAGCTCCTGTCAGACGCTGGCCAGCCGGGTGTTTGAGACAAAATGCACAGCCCCAGCTGACTAGTTAAAGAAAGTCTGGTGAGGTACAATTATAGAGGCATATGACAAGACTTCATGCTTGACTGATTTGAGAACCAATGACATGACTTTAAACAGCAATCTTCTCTACCTCTGGTCACAAAACAGCAATAAGTCAACTGATATACTCTTGTAATATCATGATTTATTCCTTTGCTTTGAATACATGAGATTTTGGTATGATGTTCTGCTAGTCTGCCAGAGATTCACTTGGGGCTTAAACATCTAGGGCCTGCCTACAGCATGTATAAAATCAGTGTTCTTGTTCAGGATTACCAGGAACACTTCTGTGTGAACTTGATAATGTATATAACAATAGAATAAACACTAAACTGCTTATGCCCCAATTCATTAAACTTACATACAGAAAAATGTAATAACGGGTCCTAACAAAATACCACACTTTAGGGGGTGGGGTGGGATAAATAGGCTATGGGCATTAAGGAGGGCACTTGTGAGGAGCACTGTGTATTGTAGGTAAGTGACGAATCACTAAATTCTACACCTGAAGCTAATATTACACTGTATGTTAACTAACTGGAATTTACATAAAGACTTGAAAACAAACAAAACAAACAAAAAAATACCACAGTTTAATATGGAAGGAAATTCATGAAAAATTTAAAACATATCACTACTCTCGATAGTTTTGCTAATATATCTCAAAACTAATTTTTTTATTCTAAAGTTTATCTCTACAAATTACAAATTATAATTTTAACTACAAACAGTACCTAAGGAAAGGGACCTTTAAGCAGTCTGATTCTCTACTAGTGTATCATCACTACAGCACCCAGCAAGCTGTAAGGTTGACTACCATGATTCTAATAAATTATGGTGTTGAAGAGTAAACCCACACAAACCAAATTTCTAAAACCATAATAAAATTACAAATGTGAAGACACCTTAAGTTATATATGTTCTTACAATAGTTAAAATTTTGGCTGTAGATTTAGAACATGAAAAATGAGTAAAATTTCTTGCATTAATACTAAATATAGTATATTCTTCATGGTATATAAAATAGGAATGTAAAAAGCTTAAAAGCAAGTCAATTCATTAACTATTCCTTCATTGGTGGTTTCAGAGATTTCACTTAATTCTTCCTAAAAAATAGCTTATTTCTAATTTATGTTATAGTACTAGTCTTTGACCTTAAATGTTACTATGCATGGAATTTACAGCAGATATATACATACACATGAATTTTTCAAGTTAGATTCAAGTAAAACAGCTTCCCCCGTATAAGAAGGGTGAGGAGATCCTGAAAGCAAGCTTGAATTATGTTTCTTTTATCAGTCCTACTGTCCCAGGGAATGAACCAAAACAAACCGGGTAACTTAGAAGTGACATCACCATCAAGTTTTCATGAATTTTCCATAAACGATTGGCAGAAGTTTACCTCAAACATAAAAAACAACTCCCTCAATAACACCAAGCTTTTATTAAAATAATTTTAACATTTAACTCAAATAAAATTTAAGGGTAGTAAGCATGTTAATTTTTACTCTAAACTGCAGATCTAGTCTTTTATAAAATCATAGCTAATAATCACTGAATCATCATTGAATGTTATGCAGATACAATTCTAAGGACATCATATATATGTATATTATATATGTGCATATGTATACACATATGTGTTTATACAGCTATACAGACAGATAGATCTCCTTAATCTTTACAACAACCCTATGAGATTAAGACTGATTACTCCCATTCTCCCAGTTTACATGGGAAGAAACTGAGTCAAAGAGAGACTACCCAGTGATTAAGAGGTGCTTATAAATTGCAATAAAGAGAACACCAATATTTTAGAATAGTCATATACTCAGATTTATTCCAAATGTTTTTGTAAATAGGGAAGCTTATACATTCATTCGTATAGCTCACTCCTGCACTTTATTCACATCTCTGCTCAATACTACCCTATTAAAGCAGCTTTCCATGACCACTCTACATAAATTGAAACCTGCCCCTCACACCTTTCATCCTGCACACACTTTATCATTTATCCCTTGGCACTCACCACCAGAAGACATAACCGCTACTTTCATTCACTTATTTCTTTGTTTCATCAGTTCAATATAAGCTCCAAGAGTGTTTCAACTTTGCTTTGCTTACTGCTGGATCTTTACTGCCTAGAAAGTGCTTAGCATATAGTAGGTTTCATGATAAGATTTAATTCCTAGGCCTCTGAGACAGTTTGTACAATCTTTTTAATCTTTAGGACAATAGCGATACAGAAATATTTATAATCTTGAAAAAAATCATGTTTAAAAAATAAGGAGGAAGAGAATGGGGACAAGAATGGTTTTACTTCAATGGTAAATTAAAAATAGCAGAAAAGCAAATATATAAAAATAACTCAGATTCAATTTCTCAATATTATTTTAAGAAAATGTCAATTACCTGTGTCACTGACTTGTGCTTATTCTCTGATTATACTACATCATGTGTTTAAATGGATATGTTTTTCAATATGTAAAATAACATATTTTCAATATTTTTTAAAAAGTGGACATATCAATATTATAATTCAAAATCTCAAAAGTGAAGTTTTTCAAATGTAGAGTAATGGAAATAACCCAAAATTGGAATCAGGACACTCAGTTTCACATTACCTGTCCCTAATTAGCTGTTTGGCCCTGGGGTGGCCACTTAACCTGTTGAAAAATATGCTTCTCATTGTTAAAGACTAAATAGATATGCCAGAGAACTCCTGAAACTGCTGCTAACATACTAAAACTTCATAGAACGAATTTTCATTCCTACTATGGGAGTACAAAACAAAAAAATATTATCTTATTCTTATCAATTAACCAAATTTGTAAGGAAGCAAATTCATGCAACATAACATGTTTTCAATAAATATCTGGTACATTACTAAAAATTATGCTTAAGTTTATATTAAAAATTTTTAAGTCAAAAACATTAAAATTTTAATGCTTACAGTAGAAAATAGTTAGGAAATACTTTAAAATATTTTTCTATGACCGAAGAAAACTCCTATTCTCATTGTCTTTACCACAGTAATAAAGACCTTCCAAAAGAACATTTTAGTGAGTAGCATAAAACCTGTGATTTAAAAAAAAGAATGCTACTTTGACTTTTAAGTTATTATCAGCCTGAAGAGCTCCTCCAAATCAGAACTATTATAGAAGCTACTCCCAAACCACTACTTGGCAACAAAGATGAATCTACCTATTACCAGGTTAGGATAGCAGCTATTATCATGGCCCCTTGATTTCTTTCAAGTAGCTCCAATGGAAAAAGCCACAAGTGAATAATAAAGATCTCATAATAGCTCTTAAGAATTCTTTATATGGTAGAAGGCACTAAAATGAACTCTGGAGAGTTAAAAAGAAAAAAAAAAAACTCTCATCTCCTGATAAGAAAAAATAATTAACCTGACTTAATGCATCTGAGAAGGCCTTCTATAAATCAGACTTTTGTACTTCAAGAGCCAGATTAAAACCATATATCAAAAAAGTATGTAGATATTGTCTCATAAGTACACATAGAACATTTCTAAATCTGCAGAGGTTCGTGGGTCTTTTTGTGAAATGCTCAATACATTCTACTTAAAAGGAGAAGTGTGAAGTACTTACAGTGCTTAATTTACTAGAGGTAATAATGATGCGCCTCTCATGCAACATGCTGGCATACAGTTGCAGCATATTATTCACATCCACGGCAACAAAATATTCTGTAAGATTTCTCTGTACAAGTGAAAAGTAATTGTGTAAGTTAGAGCTCATGGTGATTACGAAGGAAAATATTTTATACATTTACCAACGAGTCTTAAAGTTCAAAGGATGTTATTATTAAAAAATGGTATTCATTAAAATAATTAAATTTAATACTATTCTGCTGCCACACGAAGCATATAACATTCTATTATTATTTGAAACATAATCCTACCCCAGAAAAATGTTTCTCAGAGGGCAATCAGAGGATCATACATTTTCCACTCTCCCTCCCCAAGTACTTATAAAAGAAGCTGATTTCCTGTGCCCTAACTATAGACGTGCTGAATTGTAATCTTTAGAGTATGGCTTCAAGTATCTGATTAAAAAAAAAAAATCCTGATAATTCTTTTATACATTGAACTTTGAGAACTGCTGTTCCAGAAAATACATTTGAGTGTTCTTATGTTTGCCACTCAGTAGGCAACATCACTGTCTGATAGTATGTACTATGTACAAGGCACCCAAAGGATGAGATGGATTCATAAAGCAATCTTTGGTCCTTTATTAAGGAAAACCCCTTGTTTATACCCCATGTCAGACCTTGTCTATGCTCCTATAACCAAATAAATTTTGGTGTTAGCCTGATCAATTTCCTTGATTTAAAGACTTTGTATTATTTTCCCCGCATAAGATCAAAATTGGGATAAGCTACACTAACTCTGACTTTTAGAACTTCTCCTTTTACTTATTTTTAACTTTCTGTACTCAAACTTAAGCATGCCAGAAAGTTATAAAGTAATGAAGAGACTGAATAAGATATGATAATAAAATGAAACTGTAGTATCAAGTAGACTATATAATCTAGGAAGTGAAAACTTTTAGTTGGGCAAGAAAACAAGAAATCCAATAAATAGTTTCTTTGATTTCCAGAAGGCAGAAATTTTACCAAGACAAATTGGTAACGACAGGGCATATAACAGAATCTGTAATACCAGTGAGTGATGTTGAATTTAGTGGGGAGAAATTCATTTGCCGTTTTCTATGTTTAAGGTCTACCTCACCTTCCAATTCAGCTCTTCATATAGATTACTTTTATGGCATTCAACCTTAGTATTTTTCCTGTAATCTCAAAGAAAAATAATTTCTAGATGGAGATATATTTCTCAACACAGAATGCTGTGTTGATAATCTATTTCAGGCCCACATTAAAAACAGCTTCATCTAGTCTTTTCATAGGAGTTATCTGGACTCACCTGTACTAAAAATACCACTGACAGTCTTGGTTTGATATTGGAAAATTTACAATTGTCTCCCCAGACTTCATTCACTCATAACCCACGTACTTTTGGAAACCAAACACTTAGTAGGTTTGAAAACATTTTGGGTAGAACAGTAGAGTTCTGAAAGAAATAGTAAGTATTTCTGGAAACTTATTTTTTTCCTGTTGATGTTTCTTTCACTTTTTATTGAATTATTTCTACTGATTTGTTGTTTCTTTCCAAGGGAAGTTGAAAAAAATTACATAAGAGAAAATTTCCTTTTCACACAGCAACCAAAGCCTATTTGTCACTTCCACTTTCCAGTAAATTTTTCTACAGAATATTAATTTATGATAACTACTAAAACACTGAAACTACTTCTAGTATGGCTACAATTAGGACTCTAAATAAAATGCAAACTTTAGTAATTTTTATGATTTCTTGTAGTACCCCTCAAGCCCTACAAAATATATATCACTTAAATCAAAATCGAGAAATCAAGTACAAGACATTAAGATTTCCATAGAGTTATACAAGTAATCTAAAATGCTACAGTCAGTTCACTAAAGTAACTATGTGTGTGAAAATATTTCCCATTGCTAGTATTTATCCCCTACCAAGCAGAGTCCTCTGAGATATTTCCTCTACCAGGGGAGCTTAGGACCTAATATATATCTGATCCTACTGAACTACTTCAAGTGCTAGAAACAGTTTTTCTCATAAAATTTTCCTTACCCACAACCAGATACTAAGAAGGGAGTAAAGTAGCAGACACATCAAGAAGAAAAAGAGATAACACCATTATTCCTATTTCTTCTTTCTAACAAAACGGATAATTACAATGCATTCTATTTCTTTATACAGAAATCTTCAGGCGTTGAGACCAAAATAAATAAAATTCATATGAGTAGCATTAAAAAATATAGAAAACAGAAAACTTACACTCTCAGGAATTGTTGGGAGTCCAGTTACATCTGGGGCAATGAAGTAGGAATGCTGATAAACAGAAATAAATCACATAGGAAAAGCAGAATTAAAATTTGGTAGCAATACATACAATTTGAAAAAAAATAAGAAAAGATATATCAACTAAATTAATAAATGCCAAGGATTAACATTCAGGATTTGTTGAATTTGAGAGACTCTTGAATAATACAGCAGGTTTATGTGATATTGAACAACAACTTTCTCAGACAAAGAGTTTAGTGCTGGTTAAAAATATTCAATTTTAAAACTGAAATAATCCTGGAAAAAAGTTTATTAAGACAAAAAAGTATATTACTGATACACACACACACACACACACACACACACACAAACACATTTAGGGAGACTGGAAAATAATGAGGTTTGCTTACCTAAGAATATATCAAAATCTATTAAGATAATCTATTAAGATTCCTGAGTTTCTATGGTAAGTCACAGCAAAATTCTCTGGTACATATCAGGTATTTAGAAAGCAGCAACAGGACATAATTTTTAAATATTTAAAACTTTTAAAAATACATAATGATCTCAAAATATGACCTTCATACACCCACTAAACAAATAGTAATTAGCTTCTATAATATTCAAAGCAATACAACAGTTCATAGATCTATTTATATAAAGAGCATATTGTGTATGCCTTCATGTTCCCCAAAATGTTCCCAAGTTTTACCACCCAGAATCAGCACAACTAAATCACCAGAATTGTTTTATTTTCTGTTCATATTAATTGCCAAAATTATTTTCCTATCTTAATCACATAAGGACATAATTACTACTGTCTCATAATTAAAGACTGGAAAAGAAACATTCTAGCCAATACTGGGCACAGTTAACTAGTCAGAACAGGCTAGTTAACACAGTCATAACATATAATTTCCCCGGTAGAAGAACAATTGAGATAAATCACAAGGTTTCAGGAGACCTTGTGACAAAAAAATGTGACAGAACTCTCATGCTGTGAATGCACATTAACATTACTACTACTGACAATGGAGAATATGCATAGATTTGGTCTCTATTAACTACTTTATTTGGAGGGGTTTTTAATAGTACTGTATTTCATAAAACTATGCTCTAAAAGATAGTATAAACAGAAAATATACTCCAAATGATTAATTTTTCTTAAAAGAGTCAAATTAATCATTTCCCAAAGGACTGGAGTGAATCTTAAACACACATTGAAAGAAGTAATTATTTTCTCAATTTAATAGTGATTTTTTAGAAGCCAATGTCCTTTTTAACTCACCGGTACTAGGAAGGGCTGATCTTTCAGAACTTGCTCACTGGCAATAAATATCTCTTGGTTCTTATAATACATGAGAGAAAAAAATGAATATTTTACTTTCATGGGGGAGTTTATACAATTTGCTGTGTATCTGAGACAAACCCATGTAGCCACATTATCCACTGAAAGTAACATTAATTATAAATGCTATTTTAAATGCTGTTTTGCTAACTTTATGCTAGAAAAATCTCAAAGAAAGTATCTTCCTTCTCAACAGAGAGTACAAAATGCTGTGGATAGTTAATGATTTTGAAATGTACTTTCAAAATAAGCATTTACATTAAATATTAACTTTTTATACAATCTCTGTGATATTCTTATGGTTTCAATGTCAGGCCTTGAAAAATTCATGTGTTGGAGCATTCACAAAATATGATATTGTAAGAAAGTATAGTAGTTTCCCGAAGCTTCTCACATTTTTCTATCAGAAATTGTGCCAACAAATAAAATTTTCTTTCCACTCTGTGGAAGAACAAAAGTCCCCAGGATGATCAATCTTAACTGGGTACCATAAAACTAAAACCTTGTTAAGCAGCTGAAGACAAGTGTTTTTGGATCCCAATTCTGCCCATCTTGAACAGCACAGCACTGGGCACAGCACTTTAGTTAGCTCTTGCTGAAATCAAATGAAATTACTAAATGGACTTTACATGAATTTAAGACAATATATTATCAACCAGCTGAATCTGTCAATTCTTCAGATACTGTATTGAGAAAAGGTGTACAAGATTTGAAAGCTACCATAGATCCTGACTCAAAAGTTTACAAGAAGGCTTAAATTATAGAAATGACCATCATACATAGAATAGAACACAGTCACTCAAATTCCCTAAACAAGATTATTTCAGCTATGGTACAAAATACCTTGTCCGCATGAAAGAAAATTTTAATTCACTAACAATCAATATTAGGATAGCTTTCATAGTACATCTAGATATATCATTTCACGTAATCCCCAAACAACTTTCTTAAAAATGGACTCACTCAATTTCTCAAATGAAGAAAAAGAATCATCAAAAGATAGTAACTTTTTTGCTTAACATCACACATTTAGTGACTGTGACTTAAACCAGTATCTTCTATTCTTAGATACTAAGAGGCCTAATAGTTTTTTATTTATGATTCTTACTAATAAAGGTGAAGTGTTTCAATAATCCTGTATTTTAAATTGATTTTTGTAAGCTATTTATTTAGAATAAATGATACTCCAATTTAAAGCCAGAGTACTTTTTAAAAATCTCTCATTAATGCTCTAGAATAGCTACCTTTATTATCTTAGCACCTTTATTTCCTTCACCCTTTAACGAAGTGTTAGAATCATTTTATAAATACAACTCCTTCAAAGAATGACACTTATTTTTTATAATCCAGAGCTTTTCTTTGTTCTTGATATTTTTCCTTGGTCTTTCTACTTCATTCCACTAACCATTAACCTTGTATTCCTTTGGGTCTAGTGACCTAAAAATCTGAGTTTCTCCTTAACTGTTCCTTCCTCTAATTCTTTCACTCAATCTGCTTTCTTCTTTTATACAGTCTATTTGGGCAATTAGACGTTGGCCTCTGCTTTATTCTATGTTCTGTCCTTTAAATAGCTCAAGTATTCCTACAACTATCTCTGCAGATGACTACTATGCCTGGGTTAAAAATTCCATGTTATCCTTAGCTTTCCAGTCTACAATCTCCAAATGACTATTAAATATTTCCACTTTGGCAGTGTGCAACAGAAGAGGGTGCAGACATAAAGGATCACAGGGAAGAAAGAACACTACGCTGTTAACGACACAGGAAAGTTTCACAAAGGTGAGAAATGAGCTAGTTCTAGACTAAAGATGGATAGTCTACAATGAGGCTTTAGTAAAAAAGGAAGGTGTACAAGTGAGAAAGCACAATGTTCATTCAAGAAGATGAACAGAACAATGTGACTGGAGTAGGAAATCAATTTAGGAAAAAAAAAGTGAGAAAAATGAAAAGGTAGACTGAGGCTAGGTAGTGCATGGTCATAAAAGCATGGTGGAAAGTTTGGACAAATTTTTCAGAAAATGGGGAGCTTTTAGGTTTCAGCAAGAAATTTTATATAGTTTAAGGAAGTTTAATCTGACAGACTTTTGTAGAAAGGATTAGAAAGAGAGAATCTAAAGTAAGAACTATTTAAAGTGCTAAGCATCTGAACCAGGTTGCTGACAGTAAAAACAGGAAGAACAGAATAATGTCAGAGAACACTACTATTAAGCAAAATTACAGGAAAAATTTAGGCAAAAAATAAGTTATTACCACACAAAGAATATAATGAAGTAATTTCTTTATTGTGCAAAAAAAGCAAAAGACCTATGAATACGATTAATACACTACAATTTACTTTTTCTTTCAACTTCTCTTGCATCATTATATATTTTTTTCTTTCTTATAAGTGGTACCACTTACCATTATATTGGAAGAACTAAAATGAATATAAATAAATTTTAACATTTTATTTGGTATGCTGAATATTAATGAAAACATCCACATTTGTGATCACTAACTTTGAACATTTACAGAATCTCCCAAAATACTAATGTGCTCATTAAAATTTTCAGCAGTAACTAATCTACACCACCACAGGCTTACTGTTTGACAACTTCAATCATATTTTCAGTGTTTGGTGTTTATAAGAGAAGATTGATTACAGTGTGGGGAAAGAAGAAGAAACTTTCCACCCACAATTCTTATCATATGGTTAGTTATATGTGATACTTCGAATTCTTATTTATGCACTGTTTTCATTTTATGAGGGCTATTTGTGTGTGTGTGTGTATGTTTCCTTATTATGGATAGAGTTCACCTGAAAATCAGTATTCCTCACAAAATATTCTCACAGATTTGTTTACTTCTAGTGTAAAATAAAAAATTCTGTGATTTAAGAACTACAAAAATGTACATCTACTATATGTTATGATAGTTGAAGCATGGCAAAAAGTCCCAATATCATCATATAGTAATGTTATTACTAGCACTGACGTTTCCCTGGTGTCAGAGTTTCTTGAAGGTGCATGTGCTCTCAAATGAGAAAGTGCTATGACAAAAAAATCAATTAACAGCTGAATACTTACCACACTCAAACTGACAGGAGTGTTTGCCTTTGGTACTGGGTGGCTATAGAGTGATTTGAGAGTTTCATTCAAATCATTTTCCTAGAGTAAAATTTAAAAAGTACATTTTACAAATGAATTATATACTAAGGAATATAATTAAAACTACTTGATGAATCATGCACTGTGCCTTTTCATATTAGACATGTTATACACAACTGATTACACAAGAATGTTTCAAATAAAAAATTGAAATATTTAAATTTAATAAATATGGAAAAGATAAATATCTTTATCCAGAAAGCATAATGGCAATATCTCTATTTAGTATAAATCCATATTTGGCAAAACTTCATTATTATAAAATACACCGATGCTATCTATAGAAGAAATCATTTAAATCATTAAATCCAAGAACAATGGGGTTGAATAAAAATAACAACACTACTTTTTATCAGATCGCTGAATGCTTTCATTTTCCATTTTAATTTTAAAATCTTCAACCTAATTTTTAAGGAATAGATACAATTTAGTATGATCATTGTACTAAGATACAACATACAGGTTATTCTAAATAGTTCTTTTCTGAACAGCTACCAGTCACCACTTGACCCACAATAAGTGGGATTAAATAAAATCTGTAATACATCTACTTCCTAGGATATGTATAATAATGTACCTTCATATGTGCACTCACTTTTTCTGAATTACACATATAAACCCAGTAATAAATATATGAAGGTAGCTTTTTATATACATGATTTTTATTCTCTCTTAAAATGTTCAGGTGGAGACAATATACCAAAGGAAATGCCAATTGTTCAATAAAGGTAATAATTAATTTTAAGGAATTTGGATATAAGACACATTAACTTCTCACAATTTGTCTTATAAATTAACTAACAAACCTTAATAATTCCAATTTTTCTAAATGTTTGCGAAGTGTACACTCAAAACTGCCTATCTGGAATTCTCCTTAGAATGAGTTAAAAGAAAAGACTATAGAATTTATCTCTTGACCATTTAAGCAATAAAATATATCCACAGAATATTCTGGATGATATTAATGCCCTGCCTATACAAAATTCCTATGGCTACATGAGGTTTTTTAAAGTCTAGCTTTTAAAATTTCTTTATACTTGCCTGATGTTGATCAGGTAAGGATAACTTCAATTATAAAATCTAAATATTAATCTATATAGCCTGTGGCACTGGATTAAAAATAAAAAGAAAAAATATTACAATTATAGATTTACTTCTGGTTATTTAATTAATACTGTGAACCTACAATATATTTTCCTCTAATTAGGAACATAAATGTAGTCTCTCTTATTCCCTCATTTCAGAAAACTAAAGTTATAAGGATTTGCTCACAGTATTGTCTTTTATATATTCCAGTATTACTGATGGTCTCAGAGAGAATGACATATTATAGATACATAAGCATTAATTTAACAGTAAGAGTTTCTAAAAGTAAAGTACTCAAAATTTGGATGACTAATAGAATTAATGCTGATTCCACAGGCATATTCACAAAAACGAAGAACAAGAAATAATCGCAAAGTAGAATTCTGGTTTTAAGTTTCCATTGCTATAATTAAATATATTTTTATTTCCAGTTATTTTCCTAGGAAAATGACTGTATAGCTTCAACATAAAATTGTTCAAGTGTAAAATGACTTTCTAATGAATATTTCACAGAATTAAGTACGTCAAGTGTAGAGGGGGAAATATTTACAACACATGCACAAAAACACCTGAACTTTTGACAAATACCAAAACCTTGCTATTATAATGATAACATTTGATTGCCAAATTAGGAGATTACTTACCAGAAGTGTAAAAGGAGTATCTTAATTCAATAATAATACATTTAAATTCTATTTAATAAAAAGTATCTGGAGTAGTATTTGTGCTAAATTCAGGTTTTGTTTTGTTTTTTAATGATATTTACTTCGAAATCTCAAAAGATGAGTGTTCTATCAGTAATCATGAGTGCTGACATAATCTTGAAAGACAACTATGTAGGGTTATCTTCTGGAAAATTTGAGTGGTTCAAAATATTTGGATAGTACATTATGTGTAGGAAAGAAGGAGCAGATCAGCCAGGAAGAATACCAGAAAACAGATCATGGAGCTTCTTATATGTCAGGCTGCACCCAAGTTTAGATTTTATTCTAAGAGAAAAAAGGAAGCTATGAGAAGACGGTAAGCAGTGTAATGATATAATCAGGTTTCAAAAAGAACATCCTTATAGATCAAAATATAGTAGTACTTATAGCTATGAGTATGTATGAAATGCCCATAAATGTATAGAAAGAAGAGAAAACTAAGACTATAAAATAAGAATATCAAAGTTTTAGGTATACATAGGAGAAAAAGATCACAGAAAGACTTAGTATATAGCTAGAAACAAAAGAAAAACAATGTCAGGCCAATCCAGAAAAATACAATCTCAAGAGTAATAGAGTATCAAATGAGAATTTTTTTTAAGAACGAATTTATTTATTTTTTTATTATTTATTTATTTATTTATTTTAGAGAGAACATGTGCAAGCAGGGGGAGAAGCAAAGGGGAGGGTGAGGGAGGAAGGGAAAAAATCTCAAGCACACTCCTCACTGAGAATGGAGTCCAACATGGGGCTCAATCTCATGACCCAGAGATCATGACCTGAGCTGAAACCATGAGTTGACACTTAACCAACTGAGCCACCTAGGTGCACCTCAAATGAGAATTTAAAAAAATAACAAAAGGATAGAAAATATACCCTGAATTTAAAAATTAGAAAACAATAAAAGGGAATCATTAAAATTTTGTTAAAAATTTTTATTTGAATTAAATTTCATAAAATAGCACAGTTCATATCTTAGTAAATTAGCTCTTGTAAAAAACATCAAACAATGATTAAGGGGAAAAATTTACAAATATCATCCTAGAAATGTTGATTAATTCAAAAGCACACTTCAGCATTTTCATTTTTATTTTTAAGGAAAAAAAAAAGATACGGGGTGCCTGAGTGGCTCAGTTAGTTAAGTGTCTGCCTTCAGCTCAGGTCATGATCCCAGAGTCCTGGAATTGAGACCCGCGTCAGACTCCTAGCTCAGTGGAGAGCCTGGTTCTCCCTCTGCCTGCTGCTCCCCCTGCTTGTGCTCTCTCTCTCTCTCACTCTCGCTTTATCTCAAATAAATAAATAAATAAAATCTTTTTAAAAAAAAGATAAAGACCTAAATGTAAGAGCTAAAACTAAAATTCTTAGAAGAAAACATATGGGAAAAGCATCATGACACTGAATTTGTAATTTCTTGACATGACACTGAAAGCAACAAAAGAAAAAATACATAACTGAACTTCATGAAAATTAAAAACTTTTGTGGATCAAAGGATACAATCAACAAAGTAAAAAGGAATGGAAGAAAATATTTACAAATCATATATCTAATAAGGGATTAATATCTGAATATATAAAGTACCCCTGCTACTCAACAACAAAACATGCTTAAAAATGGGCAAAGAACTTGAACAGATATTTTTCCAAAGAAAAGCAAATGACCAATAAGCACATGAAAATACTCTACATCAGGAATCATTAAAGAAATGCAAATCAAAACCACAATCATATATCACTTCACTGAACCCATTAGAATGGCCATTATAAAAACAAAACAAGGAGGCATTTCAAGAGGGCAGCATAAGCCCTGAATTCACCTCCTCCTATGGACACAGCAAATCTACAGCTACATGTGAAATAATTCCCCCAGAAAAAAACCTGAAAACTAGCTGAATAGCTCCTGCACAACAAAGAATAAAAGAAACACATTGAGGGGCGTCTGGGTGGCTCAGCCGTTAAGCATCTGCCTTCGGCTCAGGGCGTGATCCCGGCGTTCTGGGATCAAGCCCCACAACAGGTTCCTCCGCTGGGAGCCTGCCTCTTCCTCTCCCACTCCCCCTGCTTGTGTTCCCTCTCTCACTGGCTGTCTCTCTCTGTCAAATAAATAAATAAAATCTTTAAAAAAAAAAAAAAAGAAAGAAAGAAACACCTTGAGGAATGTAGAAGAGGCAGAGATACGGTCTCATCCAAAACCCCACCCACCACGCGGTGACCCACAATCAGGAGGGATCTTAAGCAGTTTCTCCCTGATAAGTAAGGGACTTGTTACACACATCAGGCACTTCAACCCTTCTGACCTACACTACAGAGATGAGCTCCCCAAATGTCTGGCTTTGAAAACCAACAGAGCTTACATCTAGGAGAACAAAGAGTTGTAGGGAATAGAGCCTCTACTCTTAAAGAACTTGTGCACAGACTCACTTGCCTTGGGACCAAGCACAAAAGCAGCAGTATGAAGAGCACCCGGACCTACATGAAGGCGATTGATTTGCTAATCTTAAAGCATCTGTCAGAGGAGGAGGAGCTTATTCAAACTGTCTCCAGGATAGAGGTGCTGGTGGGTGTCATTTTTGCTTTCTCCCTCTAACTTTCTAGTGCTCGTGGGCACATCCTGGCCCTGTACCATCCCTGCAGCCGCACCAGAACCAGAAGGAATTCACAGCCTACACAGGGAATGCCCCTTGAACACCTGGCTCTCATGGCCAGGGGGAATTATGTTTCTGGGCCCCACAGGTCTAAAATAATAGAAGAGAAAGTTATTGACAGGCTACTACAAATTTCCTATTTATTTACCCTGGAGCTTCTACTGAGAGGCACACTTTAGGATTACCACACATCTAGAAGCTATCAACGTACTATCAGTGAACACAGACCAGGGGATATCATCTTTGCACTCTCCCTCAGCCTTGCTGCAGTTTGCTGGTACCTCCCTGAAAGGAGTTCATACGCTTGTGTGAAGCCACACTTTTTGCCACCATCATCAAAGGTACATCTCCAAATTGACTGGTCTGAAGACCATCACTCTTTCTGATTGCTGTCCCGCAAAACTATTTATTTACACACCTTTAAACCTGCTGCCTGAGGGTCTAGCTTCCAACCAGCCTGAAACTAGGGGCTGATAGATCCCTCCCTCTGGAACATTCAGGGAATGCGGCACTATCTCAACAACTAGGAGGTATCAATAATACATGAGGCTGCTTAGACAATTACAAAGGTTCAAGAGACAACCAAGAGGTAGAGCAGGGTTGTATGATAAGGTTCATCCACACAAGGTCATTCTTTCAAGAATGAGAGAGAGAGCTGTTTTATCTAATGTATAGAATAGAAAGCCAACCAAAATGAGGAAACAAGAATATATTCCAAATGAAAGAACAAGATAAAGTTCCAGGAAAAAAACCTACAAGAAGTGGAGATGAGTAATTTACCTGATAAAGAGCTCAAAGTAATGGTCATAAAGACACTCTCTAAATTGGGAGAAGACTGGATGAACACAGAAAGAACTTCAAAATGATAGAAAATATAAGAAAGTACCAAATATAAGTCATAGAACAATAACTAAACTGAAAAATACACTAGAGGGGTTCAACAGCAGACTAGAATCAGTGATCTGGACTCAGGGCAGTGGAATTCCCCCAAACAAATCAGCAAAAAGAAAAAAATAATTTTAAAAAGTAAAGATAACTTAAAGGACCTGTGGACAATATCAGGCAGAATAACATCCATATTAAAGAGGACAGAAAACTTATTTGAAACTTATTTGAAAAAATAAGAGCTGAAAACGTCCCTAACCTGGGGAAGAAAACAGGAATCCAGACCCAGGAAGCCCAGAGACTTTCAAACAAGATGAACCTAAAGAAACAGATACCAAGAAATATAACAAAATAACAAAATTTGGAAAGTCTGAAAAGCAGCAACAGAAAAACAATTTGTTACAAAGGAACCCCCATAATGCTATCAGCAGATTTCTCAGCAGAAACTTTGTAGGCCAGAGGAAAATGGCATGACATTCAAAGTGCTGGGGAAAAACAAACAAACAAACCTCCAACCAAGAATACTTTACCTAGCAAGGTTATCACTCAAATTTGAAGTAGGGATAAAGAGCTTTCCAGACAAACAAAAGCTAAAGGAACTCAACACCACTAACCTGGTCCTACAAGAAATGTTAAAGAGATTTCTCTATGCTGAAAAGAAAGGGTAATAATTATTAAGAAAATGTATGAGAATCTCATTGGTAAATATACTGTAAAGGTAGTAGATTAAATACTTATAAAGCTAGTTTGAAGGTTAAAGTGCAACAGTACTAAAAATAACTATAACTACAATAATTAGTTAAGGGAACAGCAGTAAAAATAACTATAACTACAATAATTAGTTAAGGGATATACAAAATAAAAATATTTAAAATTGACATCAAAGACATAAAACATGGGGGTACCAGGGTGGCTCAGCTGGTTAAGTGTCTGACTCTTGATTTTGGCTCAGGTCATAATCTCAAGATCATGAGATCAAGCCCTGCGTCAGGCTCCATGTGCACTGAGTGTGGACCCTGCTTATGATTCTCTCTCTCTCTCTCTGCCCTTCCCTACATGCATTCTCTCACTAAAAAAATAAAAATAAAAAATAAAACATGTTTTTATGGGAAGCAGGTAAAAATTTAGTTTTAAAATGCATTCAAACTTGAGTTGCTATCAACTTAAAATACACTATTACATATATAAGCTGTTATATGTAAGCCTCATCGTAACCAGAATAGATTCACAAAAGAACATGAAAAAGGAATCGAAGTATACAGCAATATAAACCCGTCAAACCAATAAGTTAGAAAGCAAGAGAAGACCAAAACAGAGAGGAACTACAAAATAGCCAGAAAACAATTAAACAAAATGACAATAATTACATAAGTATATATAATTACTTTAAATGTAAATGGACTAAATTCTCCAATCAAGAAATACAAAGTGGCTAAATAATTGAAAAAAAAAAAAAAAAAAAGAACTAGGCCCATCTATATGCTGCCTACAAGAGACTCATATCATATGCAAGAACACACACAGACTGGAAGTGAAGAAATGGAAAAAGATATTTCATGAAAAAGGAAACCAAAAGGAAGTGTGGTAGCTATTCTTATATCAGACAAAATAGGCTCTGAAACAAAGAATGTAATAAAAGACAAGGTTGGGCATTACATAATGACAAAGGAGTCGATCCAACAAGAAGATATAACATTTGTAAAGAGAGAAATTGACAGCAATACAATAATAGCAGGAAATATTAATAACCCAGTAACATCAAAGAACAGATTATCTAAAGAGGAAATCAGTAAGAAACACTGACCTTAAGAGACACATTAGATCAGATGGGCTATATATATAAAGAACATTCCATCCCCAAACAGCAGAATACACATTCTTTTCAAGTGTACATGAAACAATCTCCAGGATATTTCATATGTTAGGCTATAAAACAAGTCTCAATATATTCAAGAAAATGGAAATCACATCAAACATCTTTTCCAACCAAAATGGTATGAAAGTAGATGTCAATTGCAAGAAGAAAACCAGAAAAATCACAAATATATGGAGATTAAACAACATACTACTGAACGACCAGTGGCTCAACAAAGAAATTAAAAAAAAGAAAAAAAAAACCTTGAGACAAATGAAAATACAACACACTAAAATCTATAGGATGTAGCAAAATAGGTCTAAAGTTTACGGTGATATAAACCTACCACATGAAACATGAAAAATACCACAAACACTAACTTCCCACCTAAAAAAAGAAAAAAAAATGAAGCCCCAATTTAGTAGAAGGGAGGAAATAATAAACATTAGAACACATATAAATGAAACTGGGGCTAAAAAGGCAATAGAAAAGATCAGTGAAACTAAGAGTTGGTTCTTTAAAAATAGAAACAAAATTGACAAACCTTTAGCTAGGCTTACAAGGAAAAAGAAAGAGTTCTCAAATAAATAAAATCAAAAATAAAAGAAGATACAACCCACACCAAAGGAATACATAAATGATCATAACAGATTACTAAAAACAAATTTATGCCAACCAATTCAACAGCTTAGAAGAAATGGATACATTCCTACAAATTTACAATTTTCCAACCGAATCATGAAGAAATAGAAAATCTAAATAGACTGATTACTAGTAGGGAGACTGAATCAGTAATCAAAAAACTCCCAAGAAAGAAAAGTCCAAGACCAGATGGTTGCTCATGTGAATTCTACCAAATATTCAGAGGATTTAATATCAATCTCCTTGAACTCTCCAAATAACTGAAAAGGAGGGAATGCTCCCAAACTCATTTTATGAGGTAAACATTATCCTGATACCAAAACCAAGCAAAAACAACACAAAAAAGAAAATTACAAGCCAATATCCCTGAAACAGAGATGTAAAAATCCTCAACAAAATACAAGCAAATCAAATTCAACAGTACATTAAGAGAATGATTCACCATAATCAAGTGGGATTTATTCTAGGGATGCAAGGGTGGTTTAACATCTGCAAATCAATTGATGTGATATACCACATTGACAAAATGAAAGATAAAAATTATATGATCATTTCAATAGATGCAGAAAAAGCATTGACAAAATTCAACATCAATTTATGATAAAAACCCTCAACAAAGTGGGTACAGACAAAACATACCTCAATATAATGAAGGCCATATATGACAAGTCCACAGCTAATATCATACTCAACAGTACAAAGCTGAAAGCTTTTCCTTTAAGATCAGGACTAAGACAAGTATGCCCACTCTCACCACTTTCATTCAAAATAGTACTGAAAGTCCAAGCCAGAACAAGTAGGCAGGAAAAAGAAATAAGAGACATCCAAGTTGGAAAGGAAGAAGTAAACTATCATTATTTGTAGATGACATGATTTTCTATAGAGAGAGGAAACCCTAAAGATGCCACTAAAAAAACTTGTTAGAACTGATAAACAAATTCAGCAAAGTTGCAGGATACAAACTCAAAATACAAAAATCTGTTGTGTTTCCATACTAACAGTGAACTATCAGAAAGAGAAATCAAGAAACCAATCCCATTTATAATTGCATCAAAAGAATAAAATACCTAGGAAAAAATTTAACCAAGGAGGTAAAGACCTATACATTAAAAACTATAAGACACTGATGAAAGAAACTGAAGACACTATAAATGGAAAGATAATCTGGTCTTGTGGATTAAAAGACCACATTGAAATATCCATTTTACCCATTTTATCTACAGATTCAATATAATCCCTATCAATGTTCTAATGTCATTTTTCACAGAATTAGAACAAATAATTCTAAAATTTGTATGGAACACAAAAGATCCCATACAGTCAAAGGAATCTTGAGAAAGTACAACAAAGCTAAAGGTATCACATTCCTGATTTCAAACTATATTACCAAGATATAGTAATCAAAACAGTATGCTACTGGCACAAAAATAGACACAAAAATCAATGGGATGGAACAGAGAGCCCACACATACATGGTCAATTAATTTATGGCAAAGGAGGCAAGAATATGGATAAAGGACATTCTCTTTAATAAATGGTGTTGGGAAAACTAGACAGTCATATGCAAAAGAATGAAACTAGATCACTATCTTATACCATACACAAAAATTAACTCAAAATCAGTTAAAGCAGAAACTATAAAACTCCTTAAAAAAAAAAATATGCAGTAAGCTCCTTGACATTGGTCTTGGAGATAATTTTTGGATCTGACTTCAGAGTCAATGGCAACAAAAGCAAAGAAAAAAGAAAGAAAGAAAGAAAGAAAGAAAGAAAGAAAGAAAGAAAGAAAGAAAGAAAGAAAGAAAGAAAGAAAGAAAAAGAAAATGAGACTACATCAAACTAAAAAGTACAGTGAAAGAAACCATCAACAAAATTAAAAGGTAATATACTGAATAGAAGATATTTGCAAATCATGTATCCAACAAGAGTTTAAGATCCAAAATACATAAAGAACTCATACAACTCAATAACAAAAAAAAAATAATAATAATAAACAATGATTTAAAAATGGGCTGAAGATCTGAATAGAGATTTTTCCAAAGAACACATACAGATTGCCAAAAGGCACATGAAAAGATGCTCAACATCACTAATCATTAGGGAAATGCAAATCAAAAGCACAATGAGTTACCAACCTCATAACTGTCATAATGGTTATTGCAAAAAGGACAAGATACAACAAGTCTAGACAAGGATGTGGAGAAAAGGATGTGTACCCTTGTGCACTATTGCTAGAAATATAAACTGGTGCAGCCACTATGGAAAACAGTTTGGAGTTTCCTCAAAAAATCAAAACTATAACTGCCATGTGATCCATCTCTGGGTATTTATCTGAAGAACAAAAGAACACTAATTTGAAAAGATATATGCACCCCTATGTCCACTGTGGCATGATTCACAATAGCCAAGATATGGAAACAACCTAAGTGTCCATTAATGGATGAATGGATAAAGAGATGGTGTCACGCACACACATGTGCACACACACACAAACACACACACACACACAGACACACACACGGAATACTACTCAGCCATAAAAAAGAACAAAATCTCTCCATTTGTGACAACATAAATGGACACTGAGGGCACTTATGCGAAGTGAAATAAGTCAGAGCAAGACACACAACATATGATTTGACTTACATGTGGAATCTAAAAAACAAAGCAAACAGACGAAACAAAACAAAATAAAACTCAGATATAGAGAACAGATTAGATTGATGGTTGTTGGAGGGGTAAAGGTTGGGGGATGGGTGAAAAGAGTGAAGGGATCAAGAGGTCCAAGCTTCCACTTACAACATAAATAAGTCAAGGGCATATAATGTACAGCACGATGACTGTAGTCAATAATATTGTATTGTGAATTTGAAAGATACTAAGAAAGTAAATCTTAAAAGTTCCCATCACACACACACACACAAAATCTGTAACTTTGTATAGTTGGTAATGACAGATGTTAACTAGAGTTACTATGATAATATTTCACAATGTACACAAATGTCAAATCATTATGCTGTACACCTGAAATTAATATACTGTAGGTAAATAATACTTCAACAAAACAAAAACGAAACAGAAAATAGCAGGTGTTGGGGAGGAGGTAGGGAAATTGGAACTCTGTGCACTGCTGCTGGAAATGTAAAATGGTGACACCAAGTGAAAAATATTATGGCAGTCCTTCAACATAGAATTACCATATTATTCAGCAATTCCACTTCTGGGTATATACTCAAAAGAATTGAATACAGCAACTCAAACAGATATTTGTACACCCATATTCCTAACAGCACTGTCCATAGCAGCTAAAAGGTAGAAGCAGCCCAACTGTTCATCTATAGATGAACACCACAACAAAATGTGGTGTGTACATATAATGAAATTTTATTCAACCTTAAAAAAGAAAGAAATTCTGACACATGCTACAACATGGATGAACCCTGAAAACATGCTAAGGGAAGTAAGCCAGTCACAGAACATGTATTATATGATTCTACTTACATGCGGTACACAGTCAAATTCACGCAGGCAGAAAATAGAATGATTACTGCCAGGGACTCAGAGGAGGAGAAAGAAAGCTGTTCAGTGGGGCACAGAGTTTCAATTTGGGAAGACAGAAAAGTTCTAGAGATGATGATGCTGATGGTTGCACAGAACAATGTGAATGTGCTTAATGACATAGAATTGTACACTTCAAGACAGTTAAGATGGTAAACTTTATGTTATGTGCAGTTTACAACATTAGAAAAAATTGGGGAAAAAACACAGCTTACCAGTTCCTTAGCCAAGTAATCTGCCAGAGTATTTAGAAGCTTGTAATATACTTCAAACCATGGCAGGTAACTGTAAAAAACAAAAAACAAAACAAAAAACAAAACAAAACAAAAACCTTTAAAAATGTATATGTATATATTATTTAGAATCAACAAAATAGATGACAAACATTAAATTTGTATTATTCCAAACAGCTTAATTCGGGATGGCAGAAAACAACTATACCCATATTCTCCTTACTGTTAGAGTGAAATTTTACATAGTATCTATTACTAGTTTTCACAACATAATAATGATCCAAAGTTCTATTATAAAAGTTATTCATTACACACTTCTATTTTATGTCTGCAGTGAAATTATTTAATCCTATATCATGGTATGCATGGTATGAGTGTACCAAAAGCACTCATAGAATAAAAGTTAACCACTGTAATAAAATATAATACAAAATAAAAACTAATTTTAAAAAGCTTTCAAAATAAAGACACAATCATTTTTTATTAATGATTACTAAAGTGAGTATATAATACAATAGAATTATGTGCCTAATTAATCAATTATTTTGAAACTGATGTTCAAGTAGGATGGTAAATTTCAAAGTAAACATCAATATAATTAACAGCCTATTTTAAAAATTTTAAAAAAACTTTAAGATATCAAAAATATATATAACTGAAAATTCATTTTGATTCATTTTACTAGATATAAATAATTTTTATGAAAGCAAAATACTACATCTAAAATCCAATTATACACAAAAAATCTGTACTCCTTAGTAACAAATTAAGTTATTAGTATATTTAAAATCTATCCAAAGGTTCAATTGTTTATTAAAATGTATGCTTTTCACATAGAAATATAGTAAACCACAAAAACACCAGTGTAGTTAAGTATCAACAAATACTCATTTTTTTTAAAGAATTACTGCAACAGTTTATTTTCTAAGAGAAAAAGTGTGATGCTTTTACTACATAACTGTATTCTGACAAGAGTACATGTATACAGCAGATTTAAAATTTAAAAATCAATGAATGGAGCTTAGAAAAACAACATTCTATCTGCATTTTTTCACACAATGCCTAATTTATTAATGGCTATGAAAGATGCTTTTTGATTCAAGAGTAACCTAAAGTCACAACAGAAGAACAGTTCAGTAAAGTACAGTATCTTTATTCAGCAAAACTGTTATAGAGTTATTTAAAATAATAATTATAAATACTAAGTAATGATATAAAAGATGCCTATGATATTTTTAAAAATCTACCAAATTCTCGTTAAATCTAGCATATTAAAGACATGCATTTATCTCTGTGCCCTTTGGAAATGGCACTAAAATGACAGTAAATGAATAAAAAGGGTATAAATTAACATGGACAAGAGAAATGGAGAAAAAAGCAATAGAGAGCAACATAGGTGAATGGTTTTGTAAAGATGAAAAGGAAACAAAGAATGATAACTGACTTAGCAAAAGACAGAACACCAAAACCTAGGTGCCAATAGGGAAAACGACCAGTAGCCAGTATATTTGCACCCTCCCTAACCCCCAAGGATCCTGAAACACTGATCTTGGAATCTCTCAAAGAAAAAACAAAACAAAACAAAACAAAACAAAACAAAAACTCTCAGAGGTCCTATTTTCTTAGAATGAAATCCACCACTGCACATAAAAAGTTTCTAATTCAGTTTAGTGTCTCTATCTTAAATATAAATGAAGAGTCCAACCACCAGATACTTGAGGAAATATATACATGAATGCAAACATAAAAGGAACTCCAAGTAAACACAGACAATACAAGCAACAGATGAGAACTCTACAAAGTTATCATTAATATTCTTAGGAGCTGAATAAAGAACAGGATGCTACTACACAAAATGAAATCTGAACAAAAAGAGGTGAAAAAAATTTTAGACAAGAACTTTTAGACATTCAAAATTTAAAAGTTGAAAAAAAAATTAAAATTGATAAAGAGATTAGAAACTAAATCAAGAATATCTCCTAGCAACTAGAATAAAGAGATAAACCAATGGATAATAGGAGAATAAATATTAAAATATCACAGCATCAATCTCAACAATCATGTAGCTGACTAACAGTAGTAGTTCCAAAAAGAAAGAAAAGAGGGAAAACAGGAATGAAAATTTCTTTCTGAAAGTTACTGGAAAAATTCCCAGAACTTTAGATATGAGCGTCCACATTGAGAGTGCCACTGGGTGAACTGTAAAATAAATGAATATCACAGTGAAATTCCAGAATGGGGGACAGAAAAGCACCTAAGAACTTCCAGACACAAAACAGGTAACATATAAAGGAATTACGTTCAAAATGCCACTGAATCTCTCAACAGCAACCCCAGAAAGTGAGAAGATTATGCCTTCAAAATGCAGAGGTTAAATCCTATTGCAACCTATAATTCCTTGCCCAGAGAAACTACCAATCAAGTGTGGGGCTAGATTAATAACATTTTCAGTCATGCTAGGACTCAAAAATTTACCACTTCTGTCCTGTTTTGGGGAAGCTACTAAAGGATGGCTTTGACAAAATGTGAGAGTGAAACAAAAAGGAGGAACACTAAGATATAGGAGACAAATCTAATCCCATGGAAGAACAGTTAAATCTAAGACTAAATCGTACAAAGATCTAAAGAATAACCAGTCTACAGACTTTGGGAAACCTGAAAATCAGAAGTTAGCATTGGTATTCTCAACCTTCATACTAAATGATTCAACTCTTTAACTCTAGTGCTTAGACAGCCATTCTACTATACCTCTCACAAAAAAAGAAAAAGATTACTATTTTTAAATTTTCAACTCAATACCATGCAAATTACCACATCTTATTTTCTACACTCATTATAACTCCATGAAATAATTTTCATGGAGAATGTCCTACTAAGACACACTACAATTCCTTGGACAGAGTGCCATTTCTTTCATTTGCAAGCATTTGATATTTGTATTTCAAATTTTAATGGACTGAAGAAAGTGTCATTTCAGGAAAATTTCAGTATGTCATGTAGTTCAGATCTGTATGTCCATGTAAGATGAGACTTAATCTATTCAAGGAGCATGCTGGTCTGTTTCTGTCTTGCTCTCAAGAATTTCTAAATAAAGCAAAATTTATTGATTTTAGATGGTTGCATGTCTACCTGTTAATCCTTATATTGTCATTTCCACCTTACTAAAATAATGTGGAGCCTTTTTAAACTTAATTCTTCTTCCTTGGACCACTATAAAAATAAAAATTATAATAAACATCTCATAATTATCTCGTAAGTTATTACAAAGTGAGATGATCTTTTTCTACATAAAATACCTTAACACTCTTCTTGCCTTGCATGTTTTTCTTTTTTAAGGCTTTTATTTTAATTCCAGTTAGTTAACATACAGTGTTATATTAGCTTCAGGTGTACAGTACAGTAAGTCAAGTGTTCCATACATCACCCAGTGCTCATCACAACAAGTACACTCTTTAATCCCCATCACCAATTTAATCCAACCCCCAACCACTCTCCCCTCTGGTAACATCAGATTGTTCTCTGTAATTAAGAGTCTGTTTCTTGCTTTGTCTTTCTCTCTCCCCACCCCTCCTTATTTTTTCCCTTTACTGTTTGTTTTGTTTCTTAAATTTCACATATGAGTGAAATCATATGATATTTGTCTTTGGCTTATTTCACTTAGCATTATATACTCTCTAGCTCCATCAATGTTGTTGCAAATGGCAACAGCTCATATTTTTTATAGCTGAATAATATTCCATTACACACACACATACCATGTCTTTATCCATTTGTCTATCGATGGACATGGGCTGCTTCCCTATCCTAGCTATTGTAAATAATGCTGCTATAAACACAGAGGTGTTTGTATCCCTTTGAATTAGTGTTCTTGTATTCTTTGGATAAATACCCAGTAGTACGACTGCTGGATCATAGAGTAGTTCTATTTTTAACTTTTTGAGGAATCTTCATACTGTTTTCCACAGTGCTGCACCAGTTTACATTCCCACCAACAGCACATATATTCCAGCGTTCTGGTTTTCTCATCCTTACGTTATTAGTTTTCATTAGTTATCTTCCCCTTTCAATTTTCTTCCAAATTGTGAAGATTAGTTGGAACAATTTTTCATAAAAGCTAACTTATATAGATAACTGTTTTTGAAAATAAAACAAATTGAAATAATTAATATTTAGGTTACTTCTCAAAATTTAATAGTTCTTATTTGTGTGAGGTATTTTGTGATCTGTATGATTACCACTATTTTTTATAATCTCCAAGAATACCACCTCTGGCTGAATTTCATCCTGGTACCAGGCTATGCTGCTCTTGATACAAGATATGCTAGATTTTGTTCTCACATTCATTCTCTTAATCATCAAATTCAACACTCAACTCTATTATGTTTATAGCACTGCTAGACACTGTCATGTTTTATAACTACCTCTAATATGATTTCATCTATAAATCAGACTAACATTATTTTTTTAAAAACTATGGCAACAAAGTTTATACTTGGCATATTTCTTGCAGTCATCTCTAAGGCTCCGTGATGCTCTGTTATTTCTATTTGGGCAATATGACTCACTGGTCAGTTCTATGTCCATCTAGGGAGTACAGAGCAGAAACTAAGAATGAGATTCTGTATGTTAAAATAATTGGAAGAACAGGGAATAAAGCTTCTTGAGCACTAACTGTATGTATTAAAACATACTAGGTACTTTGTATGTGTTATCTCATTTAATTATTAAAATAATGCCATAATATATAATTAACTAAACTAAAGTAAAACAATATATCCAGGGTCACAAAGCTACCAAATGGCAAGCCTGGGATTAGAACTCTGATCAATCTGATTGAGCAATATTTGCTCAGGGGTCCACTGTTGATAGCCTATCACCCAATGCAGGCATGCAGTTCTATAATATTCAGAATAGTCTTTGAATAAACATGTCCAATGACCGACATTTTCAGGCTGCTATATAAAGTATGACAAAATGTATTCTGGTTTAATCTTAAATCAGTCTACTTATAATTTCCACCCACTGAAGCAAATTCTATCTTCCAAAATTTGTTTATCTAACTAATGTTCAGAGCATTATATTTATGCCTTTTAAATTATATCTTGTTCATATCAGCAAATTTTTCAGCAGATAAAGATCTGTTTAATTCTTTCACCTAATGTATTAGTAATTCCTTGCAATTGTAGATTTTAGTACTACCTCTATGTTCATCACTGTGGATAAAAATTTTTAAAAGGTTATGGCCCACAATATGGTACAAGATCCCTCCCAAAATAACATGTCTATTTACCAACAATCTAAGTATGGTACTTTAACCACTAAGAGGACTCATAACTTCATTATCTATTGTCTAGCCAATATTTTTCTCTATATATAATTTGTTCATGAGAGAAAGTGGAACATACTCAAATTTCCACAGCACTGCCTGATACACCAGTGTCACCATAAAGAACTGAGTTTAGTTACACACAACATGCACTTGGTGAACATGTACTGATTCTTGGTGATAACAGCTCCTTCTTAAGACTACATATCATTCACATTTTTTAATAAAAACATCAAATATCAATGTGGAGCTATTCTGTAACCTAGTCATGCTCCTAGAAATGTCAGGGAAGCTGAGACATTTTCTGTTGCTAAAAAACAGCATCTACAGTGGAGGGTGCAAACTGGCTACTTGCAGACTGTCTCTAGCCCATGGGCATATTTTGTTTGGTCAACACCCCCTTGTTAAACTGAATAAACTGCCAACTTCTAAATCTGAGATAATTCACTTAAAAATCTGGATTTCTTGCTGCTCTTAAAAATCAAAAGAACTGGCAATACTGGTCACACATTTTTCACTCTATAACAAGTACCTAGAGTTGAGTAATGGCTTCTGTCTTTGGATATGGCATGTCCTATGTGGATCACCACACTAATCCCAACTTCTAATTGTCAGAAACTTAATCTGTATATTTCATTTGAATCCCTTCCTGGTCCCTGTAAGTAACTGAATTCACAACCCTTGATATGGAGCAACTACTCAACAGGAAGTCCAGCTCATTCTTTTATATGACAAAGAAAATGGTTTGGAGTACACAAAGTTGTCAATAATTCAAATATTTTAACAAGATTCCATTGTAAACTTTAAAGACAAAATGTGTAGCAAAATTAACATATATATTTTAAATGTTACAGTAGATTTATAAAACATTATAAATTACATAAGCTTACCTCGCTGGGTAAGAAATGTTATTCTCATGTTTTTATTTCTGTGGGTTTTTAGATAATTTTCTAACAATATATGTTCAAAGCTATTTCTAACTAATACATAAGCCCTTAAACTGATTAATTATCAATAAGTTAAAATATTTTTTCACTAAATTTTATAGACCCAAAGACAGTCAAAATTTGTTTTCTTACAACCAACCACAAAAATCCTAGAAAGGCAAAAAAAAAAAAAGATACTCAACATACTATAATGACTTAATTTATTTTACTTGAATCTTATAAAACTGAAAATGTTATTTCTTTAACAAAGAAGAACTGTGACTCTTACAGCCTTGCAAATATATATGATGTAAAACATTAAGACCAACTGTTTTTTAAAAAGGCAAGAGATTCTTTAAAGTCTAATTATAAGACTATTTCCTTAATTTTTTTGTAAAGACATAAGGCAAAACACAGAGTACATATAAAGTCATGAATCCATTTTGTGGCAGTAAGAAGACTTCCCCCACACGTGTGCTTCCACTATAGAGCTGATAAAACTTTTACATTCAAAAGTCAAAGGTTAAATAAAGGAAAGGAAATGTTTTTTGTCAAATAGTCAGGTAACCACTAACAGTCTAAGTGATCAGCAGGAACCTTAACTTATAGTAATCAAATAAAACTAAGGAAACTGCCTTTCCGTAGAAAAACGTCTAATGTCTAGGGGCTGTTTTTCTGTCTGGAAAATTGACACAAAATGTGTAAAATTGAAACATTCTGCTTCTAAGGGATTTGCCCAAAGGAAGAGTGTGAAAGCTTCAAGTTTGGTATGAGTTAAAGGGGGGGAGGAGCAGGAGGGGACTACAAAGGCCTAAACATCAATCTGTCTTCCTTATTAGGGTATTTCATTTTGAACCCTTGGCAACAATTTTTTAGTTCTAAAATTATGTTAATCAAATTAGGGAAAAAAGTTATTTCTTGCATTTTTGTTGGCCTGTGAAAGCAATTCTAAATACAAACAATGGCAAGACTTAAATTAATAATATCTCGGAATATTTTTGAAATCTTGTTAAGCTAGGATAGACATGTCATGGAAAGAGCTAAAGCATACAACCATGGCTGAAAATTCAAAATTAAACATCAACCTTTGCACCTGATTTTACCTTGTATTAAAAATTTTAACCATCCCTAAATGTATCTCATTTTCATTATGACTATCTTTAAGGACCTGAAATATTTTAAGCTTGGTTCAATATCAACAAAACTCAAGAGACATTTATATTTTTCATTTTAAACTTAGATCATTAAAATACAAACATTAGAAGGTAATATAAATGAAAAGATTTTTTTTTTTGTTAAGATACATTCAACCACAAGAGAAAAAAGTAAAGTCTTTAGCAGGATATTATAAAGACAACACGAGAAATATTAATTTCTATCTAAGAAACTTAAATCATTTAATGAGAATGGCCCCTAAATAATCAATCCGGTTTTATCTCACAATAGAATACCTAAGAATATTGTGTTTCAATAAAAACGCACTAATTTTGCACAAGAGACAACTTCATGAACAAGGTATTAAGATTTTTCATATTCAAAAGTCATAATATATTCCAGTTATAGATATAAGTAACTAATTTTAAAAACCATAGTCAGAAAGGAAATCATCTTTGAGCTAAATCTCAACTTCCAAGGAAAGAGAAAAGTGAAATAACCAACTGCCAGATTGCGCATGTGCATAAACTCTCAGCGCTTACAGGGGCTACTATGAAAGCCATAGCAATTTTTCCAATTTATAACTGCTTTACACGCATTCATTCATTTAGAAATTGTGACTAAAGACTACAATTAAGTATTTAGTTTCCTATCCAATAGAAAGATTTGTAAATGCATCTCCACAAATCTTACAGAAATGACAAGAGTAAAATACCAAAATTTAAGTAAATGTTATGTGTTACAAATACAAGTCCTTTATTTTCTTTTTAAAGCTTCTCTAAATCATCTAGATTTTCCTGAGTAAAACATATTAATTTTGTTATCAGAAAAACATAGTTGCAGGCATATATTTCTGTGTCTTGCTTATGCAAGTATTTAGTCATTTTTCTAAAATTTTAGCCCTAATAAAGGCTAACCTCAAGAAGCCTTAGAATTAAGGCTGAATCTAAGAAGACTAGGGTGCCCTCACAAAACTGATGCAAACATTACTCCAAAGCTTTGGACAGCCACCAGTTAATACTCAGAATACCAGCGCAGGTGATTCTCTCATATAACCCCCACAAGCAGCACAGTCCGTAACTACAACAGACACACACACACACACACACACACACACACACACACACACACACAGAGCCTTGTAGCCTTCAAATGAAGAGACCTGACTGTCCTAACCAATTCTGAATAGTTCAGTAGATAATTCTACTTTCCTTCCCTACTCACCTCAGAAAATTACTAGTTAAATTTCATGTCTTGGTTTTATACGGACACTAAACAAATTTTCTTCTACATCTTAAGGATACAATGAAAGTAAGTGAGCAGTGTTGAAGAAAAACAAATAATAGGAAATAAATTGTAGATGTAGTAGCATTTCTCCTACTATCTCAAAAAGCATTTCCAATACGTTAAACATTTTGTGTTGAAATTACAGAAAAACACTAATCTCAGGCTCCAAGACGGTAGCAGGAAAGTCATTTCACAAGATATATTTTTTCTCTTCCGAAGGTCATTCTTTCACACACACTGACTCCAAATTTCAAGGGTACAGAATGAAACGACCCTTTCCATTCTTAATTCTGCTATACCACAATGATCAACTGACCGCCTTTGAAGCGCCTGTAATAAAACACACTAGTAAAATAATCTATCCTGCAAACAGACCACATATTTTACCTGACAAAAGATGATCTAGTTAAATTTCCACAGTTTTAATATGCTATTTATAGTTCTAACATCTGAGAATTTTAGAACAGGGAAAAACTGATTAAAATGACTCATCCATTGCAAAAAATGGATAAATGCTGAAGTGTTTAAAGTAAAAAAAATTGGAGACCTATGCTTCTAGTCTTTTTTATAAGTATATACACTCATACATTAATATATAAATCTTTCTTACTGTTAGCTACTTTTTAAAATGGATACATCTACAAACATATATAAATTGTTCTTTACAATATAAGAACATGCCATAAATATTATTTTGACACTTCTCATCATTTCACAATTTTTCATAAACATTTCTCTGAGTTAGAGTCTGCATTAGAATATAGTTTTCCCCAATAAATAATATTCCATTCTGTTTGCCATTCATTAATATATTTATTCAATAAATATCTATTAAGAATTCATTATGTGCCAGGCACTATTATAGGCACTGGGAATATAATCCAACAGTGAAAAAAACAGAGTCCATTCTTCTGGCAGGGGCAGGAGGAAATGCTAGGGGAGACTGGGGAATGTACCAAAAATTCCTACTGAGGACATTTACATCCCATTATTTTGCTATTATAAACCATACTAAAATAAATGACTATTTACACCTTACTGATCACTACTGGGAATAATCCTGATATTTAAAATTCTAGAACTATAAATAATTGAGTCAAGGAGCATGAGATTTTATAAAACTGACTGATATTATTAAATTTTTCTTCTAAAAGGTTATGTCATTTTATAGTCTCCCACACAGTACATGACATGTTGGTTTCCCCATAGGCTTTTTTTTTTTAAGTTCATTTCTTTCAATCTTAACATGTTCATTTCTTTCACCTTTACTAAGGCTGAGCATCATTCATAGGTATATATGCTATTTAAATTTCCTCTGTGAATATATTACTCAGATATTTTCCTTATTCTTCTATTGGGTTCTGTGTCATTAACTTGTAGCTACTTATTATGTACTATAGCTATTAACTCTCTGTTACAGTGGGTTGTAAATACATTCCTACCAGGTTATTATTGGTATTTCTAATTTCCTTATTATATTTGTCATCAAACAAAATCTTTCATCATCATACAGGCAAAGATGCCAATCTTTTTGGCCTCAAGATTCAATGGTAGGCATATAAAGGCACTTATGACTACAGTAATCTTTATTTTTATTTTTTTTTGGGGGGGGGAAGGACAGAGAGAGAGGGAGAGAGAGAGAGAGAGAATCCCAAGCAGCCTCCATGCCTGGGTGGAGCCTCATGCAGGGCTCAATCTCACAACCCTGAGATTGTGACCGGACCCGAAACCAAGAGTTAGATGCTCAACTGCTGAGCCATCCAGGCACCCCTACAGTAATTTTTTAAAACCAACAATATTTTCTTTCAGTACATTTAAAGTTTTATCCTTTCTTTCAACAATTATAAAGTTAAATCTAAAGTGGGGGAGACCTGGTCTAGTTCATAGACAAACCTGGACCCAAAACACCATTATTTCCCTTACAACAGCACTTAAGAGATTTGTTAAAATTATTTTCACAGACGTACATCAATTACAGCTTAAAATAGGTATTTTCCTATCTATAACAGCTTTCTGAATAAGTTATTGAATTCCATTACATTTTAATTCTCTTTCACTATTAAAACTAAATAGTTCTCTAATTTTACTGGCTATTTTCTAAATTGGCTATTCTCAACGCAATACATTGCCTTTCAGGACAAAGATTAGGTTATGCCATTAAAATCATTAGATGGCAATCTTTTAAAAATTTCCTAGTAAAAAATAAGCTGGAGAATAGAATTTTCTCAATTTAAGACTCTCCTCTGTTTTTTTCATGAAGCTTTATTACCTATTTCTCATCTATCAGAAAGCACTGTCACATGACAAAAATAAACAAATACAAAAGGAATCTTTTTTAAAAAAAGATAAAATAACCAATAATGCATATTGTGAAAGGTTTTCCCTATTGGCATATATGATTTTACTTTTTTATTACATAAATGTATGTAATTTTCTGCAGGTAAAACTGTTCCTAATTCAAGAGTACTATGACATTCTGGTGTTCTTCCACATACACAAGTCTGATAACAATAACTTGATTACTGTAACTGTTTTAGAATCTGTTTCCTACAAATTAATGACCCCTGGTTTGGAGATATGAACACTATACCAGTCTTTCAGGAATTTAACAAATAGCTACAGTTCATTCTTTGTGTAAATATTTTTAAATAATATAGGCTTTCCTAAATTTAAACAGAAGTTTCTAAGAATGTTTATTCTATAAGCACATTTATAGGGATATTCTGAACATTTAGTAACTATTTGTTAATTATTTTAAGATTTTATTTATTTATTTACTTATTTACTTACTTGAGAGAGAGAGAGTATGCATGGCAGGGGCAGAGGGGGAGGGAGAGGGAGAAAGTCTCAAGCAGACTCCCCGCTGGGTGCAGAACCCAGTGCAGGGCTCCATCTCACAACCTGTGAGATCACAACCTTAGCCGAAACCAAGAGTTGGACACTTAACTGACTGAGCCACCCAGGCGCCTCACTATCTGCTAATTATTAATAGGTTCAGTGTATTCAAAGTATTTTAAAAGTTCAAAACAAAGACAAAGGTTCATCTTCTTTAATTATGGCTATTAGGAAATCATTTTGGAGGCAGTGGGGTAAAGTTATAAAATGCAGGTTCAAATATTACAGAAAACTGATGTCTCTAACTTATTCTCAATTGGGTCAGCAAAAACAACAATAAGAGAAAAAGAAAGACAAATAATTTGCATGTATGTGTGTGTGCACTTGGAGGGAGAGAAAGGAAAGAGAGAGAAGCATGTTAACAATTATGAATCTAGGTGATGTATACACAAGAGTTTACTGTAGTTTTCTTGAAACTTTTCTGTAAACTTGACCTTTTTAATGAAAAGATGTAAAAATTCACAGAGAAAAATTACAAAGCACCTACAGCTTTGGTCTTCCTATTAGGACAAACCTGCCTTGGGCAGAGCAGATAAGTCTACTTCCCTTTAAACTGTAGCTTTTGAACCTTCAGCATTAAACACAATGATAAAAGGAACCATCCTTACCCATTTTCCACGTGTCACCCCCACTCTCACTGCACAATTAACTGGCTTCAAATTATAAGAATCAACCTATCGTTTGAAGAATACTCTTCCAGATAAAACATAAGTTTTAAATGCAATTATTATCTAAATGAAAGAGTTGTTGCCTAAAGAAAGAAGGGAGGAATATCCACATTCTATTACGTATACTTATAAAGCAGTTAAGCATTTACTTTTAAGTAAAGATTGAAGAAAATTCTCCAACTCTAACAAATGTTCTGGGTAAATATATAACCTAAACCTCAAAGAATGGTATGAACATAGCTTAACAGCAAATGAATATCAATTTTATACCAAGTGGTCTTTATAACATTTTAATTATTAAATTAAATCTTATTTTCCTTTCCTACAAGCATTTCTACAGAATCTAGCTTGACCAATATCCATATTACAATCACAGTACAGAATCCTATATTTATGGAATACATCTGGATTTCTGATTCATCAAGATATAATAAAGGAAAGCTAACTTTTAGAATCCTTCCTTGTAAACAACCAGCATCTCAAATCCTAGGTCTACAAAAAAGAGACACATTCTTAACTACCTATTGAGTCAAGGCAAATGATGTAAGCGATTGAAGTGGGCTGGGTAGGACTTGTGGCAAAGTAGTCATCTCATGACACAACGAAACACCCACTGCTTAGTTCCAGCATACCGTTGCTACTGGGAAGTGCAAGACGAGAATTAGCAAGTATTACCATTTACCAAAAGAAATTAAAAACTTGAATTTTACACAAAATTTCACTAAAATTTATAAAGTTAGAGACATCTTCAAAAAATTTTTAAACACCATATGGCCAAAAAAACCTATCTCTTTAAACATTTTTGCCCAGAATCACCAGTTTACAACCTTTGCCTTAAAGCAGTAATTCACTTTTAAAAATCCAGGTCCTGGGTCAGTGATAGAAAGGAGCATGTATTAATTTAATTGATCTTTTTGCATTCTGTTTAATAGGTGAAATATAAACTATTTAAATTCATATCTTAATATTTAATTTTTCAAAAATAAACCCACAAAAACTAATCTTAAAAGAGCCAATTCTTTCAAGAAAAAATTCAGTTACTGCTCAATCTTTAAATCTAATTGATGCTCTCTGTAGAAAATAAAGTTATTTTTCAATTTACTTGTATCTAGAGAAAACAAGTAAGAAAAAATATTATATACATATTTTTAAACATCCTAAGCATAACAAAGTACAGAAGAAAGGCATAATTAATGTATTAATGCATCCAATTTTTTTTACTACAAATACTTACCTAAGGATGCACAAGCAAATTCTGCCTCCTGATGTGAGTCTGCAGAATCCAAATCTCTGTTTGCTTTCAATGTCTGTCAGTACAAACGTAAAATGCTGTCCGACTTGATTCTGAGATACTCTAAAATACAGCAATATTATAAAACTTTAATGTGTTTTTGTTTGAGATTTTCTTTTTTTTATTTTTTATTTTTTTTTTTTAAGATTTTATTGATTTATTCGACAGAGAGAGACAGCCAGCGAGAGAGGGAACACAAGCAGGGGGAGTGGGAGAGGAAGAAGCAGGCTCACAGCGGAAGAGCCTGATATGGGACTCGATCCCGTAATGCCAGGATCACGCCCTGAGCCGAAGGCAGACGACCAACCGCTGTGCCACCCAGGCGCCCCTGTGTGAGATTTTCTTAAAGAAAAACAAAGCAAGAATATATTTACATGCATCATTGGTTTCTTCTTCTCAATCAATTGGTTCTCGAATCTAGAACTATGTTCTAAAACTAAAGTGAGTGTGAAATGCGTAAACTAAATCATGAGCCAAACATCACATTAAGTTGTAACCCCTTATAGGCCGAGCAATTCCCTTAGTAGGGAATCCTAAGGTGTTTCACTGTAAGTTTACACAAGCCTAAAAGTACTTCTAAAATATTTCATACATCTGAAAACACAATTACTGAGACTGTGGAAGTGAGAAGTAAGACATGATGTTGGGTTCTGCTCAACTACAGCCTCTCTTGTCATATGGAGACTGCTTAGACAGCAAATCAGGCTGCTTCAGCATCCAATGGCAGCCACCACCACCTCTGTTTGTTTGTTCTGTAGACCTTCTCACCCAGCAAACTACCATAAAAATTACTACTGGCATTTTTTAGAATTCTCATCTAGAGCTACCTATATACTGAGAACAAATTTCCAAGCACAAAGAACACAATTTCTACAGAAAAGCTTACTACAAAAAATTTTAGCTAATTGTTGACCTAAGTATCATGATATCATTGTATGCGTCACACTGCAGTGTAAGGAGCAATATAAACCATTACACTGAATCTTTGTCACCATTTAAAATATATAAATACGTGTCTTGTTATTGGCTATCATCTTGCCATGAGACAACCATAACTGAACATCTGCTTCCTGGTCCCAGGATAAAATATCCATGACACCTAAATTTTGGTTCTGAAATAGCCACACAATTACGTAAAAAGAAGTAAGTGTTTACTACCAGTGTGTCAATACTACAAATTGTTTTCAATTGTCAGGAAATACTGCATTTCAAATGCTGAACATTTCACAAATACACATTTAAGTAGACGTTCTGCAAAAATTTTTACAAACTTCAAAAACAACCTCTAGTGCCTGATGTGCCCTCTAGTGCCCAGTGTTCACAATATACTTTCAAAAGCTTTTCTTCCTGTATTTTATCTTTGCTAGTAATTTGTAAATTGCAACTTTAACAAGCACAACTGATTCTCCAGGAAGGAGGTAAAACAAAGGATATCATTCATCAGCAATACTTATTAGTATCAATTAGCCTCATTCAGAAGGCATTATCTTTAACATTGTAAAATTTCAGATTTTTACTAATCTTTAACAAAATATTTTCTGAAAATAAATTTTCTCTTAAAACCCCTCATACCATACTCTTAAAAAAACTGATAATAGGGTGTGAAAATCACGTGAAAAACAATAAATGATCTGTTTTTATGCTCAAAGGCCTATATATTCTGTGAAATTCCAACTACACACAGGTAATACTCTATTCATTCAGTATTTGTTTAGTAAAATACAAACATAATGAGATTTTCAAAACTGCTGGGAGGATTCCCTGCAGCCTTCCATAATATTGCACTATTTCTATACAGCTATTCTTGGGAGACAACTAGCCATGAGTTTTACAATATCACACAGATGGTCTTTTCAATTAGGGTGAAGTGAGATAGAAACCAGGATATATACATCTAATTTTAAAAGACACAATTCAAAGGCTCTGATTAAGGACACAGTAATATATTTTTTCTGCAGGTGCTTACAATATGTACCTGAAGAACAAAAGGAAGAAATGGAACCTTAAGACTTCTCCTAACTGGCCACAGTGGAGAAAACAAAAGATATAATAATGTTAAAAGGCTTCTTCCTTTCGAATACTATTTAATTTTGAAACTCTAGTCCTTTTGTTGTTGTTGTTAGGAGCAGTGAAGAGAACGTACATTTCATTTTATTAAAAAAACACATGAAACAATTTTAAAGTGCTCCCTAAGATGAGCTGAAGTTACTGTGAATGACGGCTTATACTGTACCTTTCAATGTCAAAGGGGAAACAGAACTTGGGCACGCTCTGTAGTACTTCCTGCAAATGCAAATTAAAAAAAAAAAAAGCTTTAGAATATTTAAAAGATGCAGTTAAGACTTTTTCTTGAGACCTTTCCTAGAGGGAAAAAAAAAGTTTTGTTTTGTTTTGTTTTAAGAAAAATTGCACAGGTTCTTAGACTAAAATAATTGATTATTAAAAAGGAATTAAGTTGGTGCTTTGGCAGATTGCACTGACAATGCCACGGAAGCCCCAGGAGGGAAAGGCCTGGCCTGAAGGGTATTAACACCCTTCACATCCCCGCTGGGATTCCCTTCAACAAGGCCATATGGATTTTACAAGAAGCACCGCACCATATGGGTAAGCTACGTCTGCTGCTACTTGTACCACAGACTAGCCACAGGGACTTCTGACAGATCCTGGCTCAAAAATATAAATGTTGTTTCAATTAAAATGCAGGCAGAGAAAAGGGAATGAAGCTGGCAGCAGCATGAATTACTGAGAGGTATAACAACTCTACATGTCCCATAGTAAAACGGTTAAAAAAAAAGACTTTCTATAGCTAAAGAAACACGTTTATATGTTTCAACTCTTGGTAAATTCAACAACAGTAACACTAAGTTTATCTCAAATAACAATTCTTTAAAAAAAAAAGTATCTGAAAATAAGCCTTTAAATTTAAAACAGCATAGCTTCTATTCTGTGCACTTTCATTTACGAATTGCCTAGTATGAAAATCAGTGTTTTAATTAAGCATAGAAAATAACCTGCAGTGATTTTAACATAGTCATTATAAAATAATTTTAAGTTTTTAGAAATCATACATGTTATAATCATAACAAAATATGAATAATTGTCAGACACTTGGCAAAAAACAGAAAAAGATTTATTTTGTTATATATGAAAAACAACTTAAAATTAACTCTGATTCTAAAGTTAAGCTTTAGAATTGAAGATAACATCATACAAGTTCAAAGTCAGGTGATATTACAAGACAAAGCAGAGATTTATGAGAATGTTTCCTATTAAAAAGAAAAAAAGAGCAAATATCTTAATGCAGTAGTCACCCCTGCCAAAAACACTACCTCTTTACCGATAAAATTTACATCCGAGAAATAATACCTGCATATTTAATACTTCTACAGAAACCTAGTATTGAGTGTTTTAAAGTAGAATTTATCACGTTTTTTAAAAATGTAGACTGCAATAAGGTATTAATTAATAATAAAACTTTATAGAATTCTAATGCCAATACCTAAGAAAGCTTCAAGAGCCTTAAGACATTGAAGCGGAAAGAAAAGCAGCGTGTAAAAAAAAGCAATCCTTCTATCGTTAGGGCAAGGTACCCTGATTTGCTTATGAACACATACCTTTAAAAATATGAGCTCAGACCCCATATTTAGAAAAAGCTGTTTTACAATCGAAAAACTTCTGTTAAATGTAATTAAAAGAGCCACTAAACTTGAAATAACTTAAATTACTGAAACTGAAAACAGCTCATTACAAATAAGAACAGTTCATTTGTCCATCGCTAATCCTTATCTTGTGCTACAAAAAGTGAAGCCATTTACCATATTTACTACACATATGAACACTATTTCCATATCTCTCCCCTGCAAAGCGGTTCACAAAATTTTTGTAACAATAGATATATATTCAAAACTCATTGTCTACTTCTAAGTAAACCCAAATTAGTAATATATTTCACATCGATTTTAAGACTCAAATTAGGAAGAATATTTCCCAGTTAGTTGCTCAATCTTTCACACCCTCCCCCTCCCATCTTCCACAAGCAACACACATGCACACACTTCTGCAAAACAGCCTCAGCTCGCTTCCCAACTGGCAGAAGCATCCCTCAGGGGACAAGTCTTTAAACCTCCGCACTCTTTAAAATTCAACCAGCCAGCAGGTCTATAGACTAGTGTATAAACAGTATAGACAAAAAAATCCTCTCTCAGCTTATGTCAGTGACAAAGCAGCTCAGCAGTTGACTGTTTCTCCCCTGACAGTATAAGCTGGGTTTACACAGATCAATAGCTGAAAGTCCTACCTAGCTCCCAGGGCTCGGGTTTTCTTCCTTAATTACAGGTGCTATTCAAACTGAAGTTAAAAAAGAAAAGAGAGAGAGAGAAAGAGAGAGGTTGAAGGGAGGAATAAGATACATGCAAAAAGTTTTTTTTTTTTTTTTGGATTCTTGTAGCAATAATGTTAATTGAAAACTGTACTTTTATATGTATTGGAAGTGTTCATAAAGTCTGATGTTTCCATCATAAAGTGTTTTTGATATCACACACACAAGACACACTAGATGGGAATCCATAGATTATGTGAAAGGTTTAAGATAAAACTCTTCAAAGTTATGTTTCTGTTTTCTTCAGGCTTTTGTTTCTAGGAAATACCTAATTTCCTCAGCCAAGAAAAATTATTTGAATTTTCTAAATCATCTTAATTCTCTAAACTATTTTATTTTTATACAAAAAACACACTAAAATGTCAAATGTTAAAAATAATAACAAAAGGAATGAAACAGAATATACAATTATGAATAGCAAAATACAAAGGCCATAACACACATATATATCCATATTCCCTAAAAACAACACATCTACCATCATATAAATGACTGGAAATAAGGACTGATGAAATTTCATACATTGGGTTTTTCTTTTTGGCACTATATCCCAGATCTGTATTAATAAGCATAATGGTCAAACATCTCGTAAGAGAGAAGAGAGCAAAGTGCTAGTGTTAGAGGGGTTTATTAACTCTTTATCCCACGAGGCTACTGTTCAGCATTACAAATTGATCAAATAAGAAGGAAAAAAGCATTTAAGAATCTACTTTTTGAAAAAACTAAAATATGCAGAGTTTACCTAATTAAAGTTCAATAACTACAAAGGTCTTAGAATTTCTCAGAGAAAAATCTAAAATGAAGTGAGATATGTCATTATTGACACCAGTAATTGTTTTTCCTCTTTCTCAACTACTTCTTCCCCTCTGCTATATTGAAACACTAATGTTCTCTAAGGTTCCATATACTCCTCTCTTCCATGCTGATAAAGTGTATCTGCCTAGGCAATTCTGTTTACATCCACAGTTTCAACTACAACTACCAATCTCTTAGTCTTATAGTTTAGATATTTCTGACTCCAGGGTTGTATATCTAACTACTCTCTAGTACCAATTTCTGAATGTTCCCTAAATACCTCAGCTTCAGAACACACAAAACTAAAACAATTCTTTTAGTTGTAGTCCTTATCACCTAGAACACCAGCACCATCTACCCCTTACCCAAACCGAAACACGGTGGCTGTCTGGACCCCTCCCTTTTCTTAATTCCTATATATAATCAGCCACTCATCAAGTCCCCTTAATTCAATTCCATAACTATCTTACTCCATAAGTTCTCAATAGGAGGGCAGTAAGAATTAGAAGGAAGACAAGAAGGTGTAAGAATCACCTGGGATGGTCAAAATACATTCGACCACTGACACTATAGACCTGTAAGGGTCTTGACTCTTAGTTCGAATACCATCCATAATTAAGGAATAAGACTAACTATAACTAAGGAATATATTAACTATAATTAAGGAATAAGACTAACATTAAGGTGCTTAATATGTAAGGAATAGTTACTCTCTCATTGCAAAAAGAGACAAGATTTGTTCAGGGATTGGTTAATTCAACATTCTCTTTGAGGGCTCCGGAAACTTGTGTCCTTTCTGCTTTGCTGTTCTGCATGTGTTGGATTTGTCCTCAGCTACTATATTCATGGTCACAAAATAAGCTGCCAGAGTTCAGCACACCATACGAAGACACGGCAGTGCCCAGTGAAAGAAGTTCTGTTATCACTTTTTATCAGTGAGGAAATCTTTCCCATAAGTGCCCCCCCCCAGCTGACTTTCCCAGTATATTTAATTAGCCAGAAGGTCACAGCCACTCCTAAACGAATCACTGGCAAGGGAAATGGTTATCTATGCTTAGCTTAGCCTTAGACTAGTTAGAGAAGTCAAAATTCAAACCTATTCATTTTCTGCTAACCATGATGTATGTAATTTTATATAAAGAAGCTGAAGTACCACATTTTCTTTCTTAAGATTCCTCACAATAATTTTGATCAGATAATTAAGTTTATACCAAAGTTCTCAGGAAAAATATAACATAATATTATATAAGAAGAGTTTTCAAATATCCATAATTTTATTCATTTCAGTAACACTTTCAGAATCATTTTGTAGGAACAAGAGGGCCATTTTGTCAATTCTAATCTAATTTTTCACATTGATTTCTAAAAAGGTGATTACTTCACTTTGAATATTATCTCCCCAAATAAGTGAAAATTAATTAATACTATGAATTCAAAGAAACATGCACTAAGCTGCCTAGTCACAAGCAGGCTGCATTGTGCAGAACTGAGATTCCCACACTGTGCCCTGAGACGTTTCGGGCAGCACAGCAAACTCACAGGGGCACTGCAAGATGCTTTAAATTTTCAAGGGAAATACAGCTATCCTGATAAGGTGATTAAATTAGATGGCATTTTATGAAAAGGTAGAATTACATTAATATGGTAAGTTACACCTCTAGCCTCTTTAGACATCATCTTCTTGTTTTTTTAAAGTTTTTTGCTTTTGGTTTTGGTTTTTTTAACTTAGAGAACACATTTTAAACTTAAAGCCAAGGAATAACTGTCATAATAACTGAGCCCACTGTGGAATTTTTCTCTTGGTATTTACTTTTACGTACTATTTCAATTAGAAATAAACTTCTCTTTTGTCATTCCTCCTTAAATTAGGGAAAGCACTGTAAGTCTGTGATTTCTGACACTAAAACTATTTAGACTGTAAACTTGATTAAATTATTTTTTACTTTCAAAAAATTAAAAATGAATTTTTATTGTTGGAAGATTTAAATAACTGCCAAGAAGAAAATATATTCTGCTATAAAAAAAAAAAACATGCTGTTGAAACATAAATTTTAAGGATTTTGGTTCTCTGTGTATTAGTCTTAGAAGGATGAAGAAACCTCTGTGGTCTGCAGCCACTTTAGTTTAACCTACTGCCAATGACAAAGCCTAGATTTGAAGCAGGGCAGAATGACATTATAAAAAATACGTATATTCTCAATTAAATAGGTGGTTTGCTTGGCCAACAAAAGGTATGATATATTTCCCTCATTAATTTAAAAGAAGCATTTAAAAGCCATGAAAGAAAATTATACGTATATATGCAAATGGGTTTCCAAAGTTTCTTTGTCAAAAATTCTACTAAAAACTGCCTTCAAATTTTTATCCGTAGGTTAACTTTTAATCAAGGATCTTAATAACAATTATCCAACTCTATCTAAAAAGCCATTTAGGAAGATTCCCTTTGTTTTCTAATAACCGTATAACCTCTCACTGCTTTCAGACTAATACCTCTTTGCTTTATTCACCTTATTTTAACTAATAACATTTTCTAGATCAAAGGAAAGACATAAAAACTAGAACATTGCCTATAAAACTTATTTGCATTTACAGATACTAAAGTATGTAAAACTGAACGTCAGTCATTTAAATCAAGATAAGTAGAACGAAGATAAGTAGAAAAATACTTCAATTTTTAGGAAAAAAACGAGTTTTACCTCAACCAACGGGCTACCGTGACTTCACCCCACAGCTAAATGTTGTATAAGATATGGAAATATGATTCCTGACTTTCAGAACAAGGGAGACTTAAGATTAGATCATTACAAAATAGATGAATGCATGCACACACGCACACGTGCACACACGCACACGTGCACACATACGTAGGCACACACGCACACAGGCATTAGATGGAAAGTCATAGTGGTCAGTGCACAATGCTCTGGAATCAACAGTTAATATTCAAATTCTGGCTCTGCAAGGTATTGGCTATGTGTTCCATTTACTTCACCTAGAAAATGGACAAAAATTGTTATCTATCTTGTAGGACTGAGGATTTATTTGGGGATTTAAATGAGGATTATGTGAGAAATCCACATAAATGATTAGACAATGTCAGGCATATAAAAGCCTCCTGACAACTGTTAGCTCTTTTATTAGTTTCTTGTTTTAAGAATTCTCAAATGTCATATGAATTCCAATGAAGATATTTATTTACGCAACAAATATTTACTGAATAACTAAAACATTAAAGGTCTTGTGTTCAATGACCTATGCCAAAAAATTAGCACCCTGAGACAAAATGATGTAAAATATTACACTGAATCATTTATCTGCCTCCTTCGAAGTATTTAACATATTTAATATAGGTGCATATGGATATAGATATACATGTAGATACAGATTTAAATATATTTTACTATTTTTACTTAAGCAAAAACACAATAAAAGCAGACTCTGTTAACCCTGCAAAGTTATACCATATGCATTTCTCATGATCAATATGTGTAGGAACTTCCTTTGGGCTGTTATATTGGCTACTTCTTTTGAATTAAAACGATCTTCAAAGAATCACGCCAACAGACATTTTTCATTTAAGGAGGATTTACTAATAAAATTCCTTTTCCATGTACTTATTAATCAATCCATATACTAAAGATTAGTTACCAATTCTAGATAAGGTACTGACCAACTTGAGGAATAAAACTATCCCTTGCTTCCTTCTACAATCTGAAATTAAGCCTTTCCTTCAACTGTCCTGGCAAAGATATTGTTAACGGTACCCTTAGAAAACATATCCTTTCTTTTTCTCACTGCCCTGTAATAGTGTTATCTCTCTTTGTTCTTTGTTAACCTTTATTTTATATTTTTTCCTCAGTCATAAGCTGCCGGACTTTTGATTCATATTTTTCTGTTATTCTTCATACCTAGGCCATGTGCAGATAATCCTCTGCATGATGTTCATGACATATTCTCCATTCACTATGTACATCACACATTAGAGAACTGATTTTTGTATTACACATGAGAAATAGAGATATGATATGTTCCAGAGGAGTAAATAATAATTATCCTTTTTTCCTGGTCCTGCCTTGAACTAGTTCAGAACTATGCCTGAGCTGCTAATTTTCCCCAGATAGTGAATCTTTTGATACACCAGATGAGAATCTTGTCATTTGTCTGATGCTTTAAGAAAGAACGGAATGTTAGTTTTAAAGCGTTAAATCAGGGACTATACACTTGAAGGTGTTTGAAAAATATACCATTAGATGGGTATTATATTTGGGGAGCAATGGTGTATTTATTATTTCTCTATGCCTTGAAAGTCCTTGGAATCTGTAAAATCATGTAGCAGAAATGCAAATTATAGTATATTCTAGAAGTTTGGAAAAATCTTAATTGATTGTCTACATAACTATTTGGAGGCTTTGTTTGGAAGAAATTATAACCACACAGTTATAAAATACAAACTGTTCTATGAAGACCATTTACTTAAAAGGGTATAAAGTCTAACCAGTACTCATATATTGACAAACTCAATGTGAATTTATTTATATCAATTATCAATGTTTATGTATGGTGATTTGCCAAATATTTAATGTGTAAATAGCAGTCACAGACAATCACACTGTAATGTAATAAGAGCATTGGCAGGAAAAGTGAAGAATACCAGGAAGCCTAGAAGACAGACATGTAAACCAAATTTAGGAGCAGTGCCTCTGGAAGACTGTAGTGGAAGTCCCAAGGGAAGAAATCCTATCTAAGTAGAGAAATGAAGGGAGAATGAGAAATTGGCCAGGCCATCGCATGAGAAGAGGGAGGTAGAGAAGACCTAAGAATGGTCTTCCCTCATAGGAAAGAAAATGTACAAAAGTCTGGAAATGAGAAAGAACAAGTAAAAAGTTTGGAAGAATGATAAGAGAATGTAGATAGAAAAATAAGCAAGGGACTGCATACATAAGGTCTTTAAGCTACCTAGGAAATTCAGACTTGATGCAAAGAGTAGGGAAACCATTCTTCCTGGTTTGCCCACAACACTTCACATATATCTTCTCAGAAAATTATCAATAGCATCCCCTTTTACTCTCAAAGATATTCAAGTTATAATTTATTGTAACAGAAATCAGAACAGTGGTAACCCGGGGCTGTGGGATGGGTTAGAGGACACAGTGAGGAACCAGAAAGCAGCAAGAAGTAATTTCCTGGAGTGCTAAAATGTCCGAATCTTTTATTTTAAAAGATTTTGTTTATTTATTTGACAGAGAGAGAGACAGCCAGTAAGAGAGGGAACACAAGCAGAGGGAGTGGGAGAAGAAGAAGCAGGCTCCTAGCAGAGCAGGGAGCCCAACGGGGCTCGATTCCAGGACCCTGGGATCATGCCCTGGGCCGAAGGCAGACACTTAACGACTGAGCCACCCAGGTGTCCCCAAAGTCTGAATCTTTAAAGGAATGTGAGTGTATGCATCTGTGGGTGTACATATCTGTAAAAACTCATTTCATTGTATACTTGAGACCTGCATTGTACCATATATAAATTATTGGTCAAAAAAAAAAAAACCCTAAAAAATGAGTATCTCAGTTTGGACAATAAATCATGGTTCACCCTACCTACAAGAAAGAGGGAAGCTTTGAGGGGTATATATATATAGATATAAATGGAGACATCAGGAGGTAGCTGGATAAACTGGTGCTCCAGAGAATCGAGCTTAGATAAAGACAAAGGGAATGGCACTGATGAAAACATATGGGTAAGAGCTATGACTGTTTTATTCTCTAACATTATAAAAGATCAATGTTGTTCTTCATATTTTTATGCTCCCCTCAACAAATACTCCATTATAATATCCTCAAGTTATAAAATCAGTAAATTTTCTCATACAATGATGAAAATATATCATGTCTTTGCTTTCTTCATGATTTGTTTCAAGATACAGGTTATAGAGTGTTTAACCACTTCTAATATTATAATCAACATATGTCATTCAGCAGTAACCAGAGATCAATGAAGTTAGTAGCAAAACTGAAAGTCTTAGTAGTTATAACTGGCATGATAAATGGAACAAATGAATCTCTAAAATCTTTGGGGGCTTACTCAGCTTTGGAGTTCCTCTCATGCCTAACCAGCACCTGGCACATCACTCATGCTCTGAAAGAAATTTGTTGAACTCATTAAATTACACTGTTTTAGCATCATCAGAATAAATTTGCCTTGGTAGACAGTTCAAGGAAATGTGATTTAAGAGTGTGCATGTTTTCTTACTTCATTACATTTCTATGTATACATATATACATGCAATAAAATCATTGCTGGGCGTGTGGGTAGCTGAGTTGGTTAAGCATCTAACTCTTGATCTCAGCTCAAGTCTTGATCTCAGTTCAGGTCTTGATCTCGGGGTCATGAGAAGCCCTACATATAACAATAACAACAACAACAACAACAACAACAATAGCCCATTCTATACCAAGTTCTGACCTAAGCACTATTACCTCATTTAATCCTTACAACAACTTCTGTTTTGTTTCCTTTTGTATGTGGAAAAAAACAAAAAGAAGTCAAAGAGACTAAGTAGCTTGTCCAAAGTCACACAGCTAGCAAATGTTAGAGACAGAACTTAAACTTATAGGCTAAATCTTCTAACCATTATTTTCCATCCTATGTATTTTTTTCACTTTGTTTTCATGAAGGTTCCAACATACGATCAGCAGATGCCTAAATCTGATGCCCACTTGGTATCTATGTGGTAGATATTTACCATATTTATGAAGAGTTAAAATTATACAATTAATATAACAAAACCAAAGTTCAACCTGGTGTATGAAAAAAATAAAAGGGGCCAAGACATGAAGGAATCATGAGGAGTAACATGAGATAATATGTAATTACAAATGTGAGTCTTACGTGCCCTAGGTTGTTCTACTCCCTTGAAATTAACTTCTGAGGCAAAAAAAAAAAAAATGCTGCTTATGTCTATGTTTGTTTCTTACTACTGAGAATATTAGATTTACAGTAAACTAACACCTAACTTCTTTCAAATAACAGACTTATAAATGAGGGCTTAAGTTGATTGTCACAGAGGAATAAAATACCAAGTAATTAAATTTGAAGCACAAAATCTGAAACAAAATCATGTGTCACATAACAGAACAAGGACCATACCAGAACAAGTAAATACTAGAGTAACAAAAGCAGGAGAGGTTAAACAAGGTTAATAACAACAGAAGGAGTTAGAGTTGAGAGAGTATGTGAAGACTTATAGATAGGTCAAAGCTGTCTGTATATGATGGTGAGATGGACAAGGAAAACTGCAGCTCAGATAGTGAATACCCTGGGTTCAGTTATACTTTTAGCAATTCTATTCAGTGAAGTTTGCTAGACATTTTTTATCCCTTTCAATCTAAAGCAAGAACTAAAGTACTTAGTAATTAACATACAACCTTATTCAGATACAGTCAGTCAACAGGCAAGACAAATAATCAAAACTCCTGGAGCTCTGACTTTATACATATATATTTTTAGGTTATCTTAAATTACCCCAGATTTTTCTTTTATAAAAAATGTATATGTCCATAATTTTTTAATATGTCAAACTACAATTAAACTTGATATAGTGGGTTTTTTTAATGAATATTTTTTGAAATTCTAAATAGAAATACTGTGAGCTATTATTATGCAAACTTATTCTACTGCACCCATTATAGAACATCCGCCTCTTGGAATAAAAATTTTGTTCACATTCTCTGCTGACGTAATCCTTGGCCTCTTGCTGAGATTATAAGTAAAGGTGCCAATTTTGGTTTTAGTTCTTGTAATGCAGAAAACTCTTTCTATGAGAAATTGAACTATGAACACTGGTTCTTTTCACACATGGAAAGCCACCAAACAGGCCTCACCAAATAGCAATGAGTTTTGATCACTATTAGTCTACTCCACTTTGGCATAAATGGCCTTAAAGAGAAAACACAATTTCCTGAATCTCTTGTAAAGGATTTTGCTCAATAAACCAGAAACTACATGTTGTCATTTGATAAACTTTCTCAGTTAAGAAGTAATAATTCTCTTGAATAAACTATCTCATACCTTCTACATATTCCTTACAATATGTTATTGTATTGAAATATATGGAGACCAAGAATAATTATTAAAAGGAGTGGTTTATTTGTAAAAGCAGACTAAAATAAATTCTGCAAAGTTAGATTCAACTTTTTTAAATTTTTTTTATTTTCATATAAATTTTAATTTAAAAATTTTTTAAAGGTAATCTCAGACAGCAAAAAACAAAAAACAAAAAAAAAAAACAAACAAAAAACCCAAAGGAAAAACAAAGTAATCTCTACCCGCAACCCACAACCCCAAGATCAAGAGTTGATGAGTCAGCCAGGCACCTCTTTTCATTAGATTCAACTTTTGGTCAGCTAAAAAGTAGAACTAAAATAGTTCTGTTTCACTGAAAATTTTCTTGAAAGTATGATGTAAACTCAGCAAGTCTCCATCACTCCTCGTTGTTGATTCTTCTTAGCTTGGTGCCACCAACGATCTCTAATTTCTTCATCTAATAGCCTTTTTTCCAGTCTTTATCATATTTGACTTCTCTACAATGTGTCACGTTTCGTTTATTCATATAATATGGACTTATTCAGTATCTACCATGCATGAGACACTTGGGATTAGAAGATGAAAGTTATCCTTGTCGTGATCTGAGGAAGCTCAGGTTTCTCCCTAACCACCCCTGTTTACAAGTATCTTCCGGAGCTGTCTGTGTCCACTTTATCTAGCTCTCCTCCCATCTTTGTCATTTCTTTTCAGGCTGCTTCACAACTCCTTCTCTGTAAGCCTTCTCCATCTGGGGGTCCCAGGGTTCTGTCTGTCTTTAGCCTTCACTTCTCCGTGGGGAGTCCAATCTCACTGCCAAAGACAGTGGATGAAAATCTGGGTCTCCAGCAAAAAATGAGAGGTTCAGAACCCAGGTCAGCTACTTAATAGCTATGCGAAACCATGTCATCATCCTCTCCTAAGCTCTAGTCAGAGGTTTCCTACGACTTAGAAGACACCCTAGCAGAATACCTGGCATATCCAAAATTGAAAACATCATTCTTCCTTCAAAATATGTTCCTTTCCCTAATGCCTTATTTCTACGCTATCATGCTAACTTTTTCCCAATCTAACTTTTTCCAAACTTTAGAATCAGGCAACAATTTTTCTTTCACTATACCTCATGTCTGCATTCACCAAAATGACCACTAGACTGCATTGTTGTCTTTTCTGGACAAATAGGCTAAGGGTAAACATGTGTTACCACTTAGTATTAGTTTACCAAGATAAACTGCAATGTTATCTAACCCTAGTCTAGAAAAAATACATATGAATAAGCTGGTAACTATGTGTTTGAAAAATAATTTATAGAATAAGCAATAATTAATATTTTAACATAATATTAACCATCACAGTTAGTTAAAATACTTAATTTTTTTAACAACCATCAAGTTAATTTTTGAAACTAGATCTATTGAAAGGGCCAATTATTGATCAAGTGTTATGTATTGCTTGAAACATTTCTATGAAATATCATACCTAACATTACATCTTTAAGATTTAAAAAGTCTAACATATGCAAAGTCCATTAAAATGCACATAATTTATCTTACCCAAAATGAAAATATATCTAATAAATAGTACTATTCATCTGGCCTCTTTTAGCTCTCCCTTAACATACAAATGCATTCCTTTTTCCCAAAACATAGCAGCTGGGAATGAAAGGAAAGATTTCAAATGATCATTTTCACATCATATTCCATCATCTTTTCATCAGTTTTTCCTAGCTTTTCTTTGAGCCCATTCTTTTACAAGAGGTCTCTTTTTAGATCAATCCATATTTCCATAATCCACACTGCTGTTTCCTCCTCTTCTCCCCAGGGTGGACTAACCCCCACATCCAGAACTATGGCTTACAACTGTCATTAAGCCTTACAACAATAACAAGATAACAAAAGAACGGGTGGGGATGAGGCTAGCTCATACCATATGTTGATCAAGTTCAACACTTTCGGCTAACAGAGAATATTTTTTAAACTTCAAAATTTTAATAGTAAAATGTTTTTTATATCCACTTATTCTCCCCAATTGTATTTTAGGCTTAAATTTTAAACATTAATAAACAACCTGGCAATATTATTTTAAAAGAGCTTATCTATTAATAATGTACTGAAATGGGGAGGGAAAATAGAAATAGGCAAAAAACAAAAAGTTAAGGTGGCAACTTTTGGTTGGTTACTGATTCTTGTAACCTACAAGGCTCACTCAACTTACACCAATTCCTAAAAAAGAAATTTCCCTCAAAGTTATTTTTTAAAGCAGTATACAGTTATAATAAGCAAGATTATTTCAAAATAACATATTCCATGTGAATTCATATTGACTTTATGTCAATTTTGAAGAATTTTAATTTTTTCACCAAGTAACATCTGAAAATATGTTACTTTTGTTTCCATTTTTTGTTTCATAGTTAACTAATCTTAAATTCTTTTTCAACTAAAAATAAAGAAAATCTGAAATGTAACATTTTGAACTGGCTGCACAATGAAAAGTTATTTTTTGTGAAACCACATTTATCTTTTTCAATCTGCATCATCTATTATCATTTAATTTCTGTAGGTTGTTGAGTAATGCCTGATGTGCCAGAACTGGTCTGAATTATCTGCATAGTTAAAATATAATAATTTCACTGCCATCAAAATAAATATAAAAACCTCATCTCTAAGAACTCATTAAAATAAAACTTGTTCACCTTTAAGCAGAAAACTAAGGTCATTTCTCCAGGAATTCAAACTGTATTATCTAGAATGTATGCCAAAATACTCTTTTCAATAGGAGTTTACTAGATTGCGTAATTCTGTTTCCCAATAAGTACTTTAGCTATAAAGCAAAATTTCTAAAATACCATGATGTTTTTCTAAATTAGCTTCCCTGTTTGCAATACAATTTTAAAACTTTAACAATGGAAAATATAAGATAAACACGCAGGTAAAATAAGAATGTGATCTCATTTTGCCTCGAGCTTTCTAACACTGCATCTACAAAAGAAACAATCTTGTCTATATAAAGAAAGGTGGGAAGAGAAAAAGACCTAATTATGATGATTTTCTTAGATTTAATTTTAAGTACTTTCCCACATGCTTGCCACTTATTTATAATGTTTTATTCTGATTCTTCTTCTTTAGACACAAGAATGTACAGGACAGCTAATCCTGTATCTACATCACAAATTAATAAGAAGTAATTGATATTTTAGGGTTATTTAGATAGATCACTGATAAAATATTGACAAATGAAACAAAGTATGCAGGCATGATATAATTCTCTTATATCAACCATGACATCTCTTTACAAAATTTTATTTAATTAAAAAATAAGAAATCAATTTGCCTTAGAAATATATGTTTATATATAATATACATGCTTATGGGGCAGTGAAATAAAAATTAGCCATCACACATCAAAAATTACTGCAAGACATTTCATCTTTTCCATTTAGAAAAACATAGAATACAATTAGGTTATTTTGTGTGTGTTTGATATATCCACTGATAGTTAAAAACGACATAATCAAGTCCAAACAAGGCAAAAAAAATCTAATTTTTATATATCTGCAATAATTTGAACATTTATTTTGAATACATTAAGATTTAATAGACTATTTCCAAATAATTTACATCTTCTTTATAACTCATGCAAGAAGCAGTTACAAAATGTCCAGCTACCAGTCTACCTCAATTGCAAATCATAAAAGACTTTATATATTGTTCTGACCAAATCATTTTAAAATCACCAAAAAAAGAAATACAGTTGACCCTTGAGCAATGCAGAGGTTAGAGACATTGAACTCCTGTGCAGATGGAAATCCACATATAACTTTTGACCCCCCAAAAACTTGACTACTAATAACCTACTATTGACAGGAAGCCATACTGGTAACATAAGCAGTCAATTAACACATATTCTGTATGTCATATGTATTATATATCGTATTCCTATAATAATGTAAGCTAGAGAAAAGAAATTGTTATTTAAAAACATAAGAAAGGGGAAATACATTTGTAGTACTATACTGTATTTACTGAAAAATATCTGCATATAAGTGGACCTATGCAGTTCAAACCCATGTTGTCAAAGGGTCACCTGTGTTTTTTGGAATGACAGACGTGTAAAAAAGATTTTTTTTAAAATAAAGAACAATTCTTCCTAAACCATGCAGACCAACCGTTAGACATAATTGAATATGAAAAGAAAATTGTAGACAGTGTCAAGTGAGTATATTTGTTTTGGAATCTGCCAACTAGCTGTCTACCTGCAGTTATATAAGACCTATGAAGATTGAGCTGAAGGGTTAAGATGTTCTTCTGTTACTGTATAATATACATAATTTCTTACTATTATTCACTCTTAGAACTACAAACTGTTTACAGATAATTCCTACAAAGGTTTGCTTTAATTAACAGAATTTTTACTATTGTTGTAATTTAAAATTACTATGTAATATGTAACCTTTTCTCAAAGCATTTCCAAATGCATTTTTCTCACCTAGCATACTGGTTTCTCAACATACATTGAATTTTAATTTTTTAATTTTAATTGTTTTATCCTTCTATAGAAATGTAAGAAAGAGAAAAGGAACACACAAGTCAGGTACTCATGAACAGTCAGGGAGCTACTAAATCTTCGTGTTGCCTAACCCTTCTGTTAAGCCACATCTTGTCATTCACATTTTGATGAATCCCTATTACATAACACCAGTTTGAAATCTTTCCAAATGTAATATTCCACACTTCTCTTAAATCCATTCCTCCTAGATTATCCTGTTCCTGTTTTTTTTTAGAAGGTTAAAATAACCTATCACGAGTTTATTCAATTTCCCTTGGCTTCTCACTCATTCATCTAGTCATTCAAAAATCATTTATTCAGAGCTTATTATGTACCAGCCACTGTGAGAGATGTGGGAATTGAAAAATGAGAAAGTTCTGCCCCTTGAAACTTAAAACACACACACACACACACACACACACACACACACACACACACACACACGGAGTAGGGGAGATAGAAATATTCAAAAAGGAAATATAACTGTAGAATACAGAAATACACCCAAGAGGCTATGGAAGTATAGACAGGTTGCACTGGAGGTGAGGGAAGCCTTCAAAGAAGAATTAATTTTCAAGCTAAGATTGACAATAGATGACAATGAAATGAAGAAAAAGAACGGGAAATGGAGAATAAAAACAGAAATGCCATACACAAAAATAAGAAATGGGACCTAGGAAAAGCCAGGGGCATGGTGTGAAGGAAATTTGATCATGTCCTCTCGTTTGCTGAATGCCTACCCAAGTACTTCATATAGACTTTAATCTCTACAATGAATCCTGTGAGGTAACTATCATGTCATTCATTGCAGAGGATACTTGTTTCATGGAACAAACCACAGAACTGACAAAATTCAAAGTCCAATCTATAGTATAAAAAAATATATAAAGTCTTCTATTTAATGCAAGAAATAAAATTCTAAAGTCTCATGCTATCACTCTAGTTCAATGTCAAATCATGAAATAAGTTCATCATTCTGTCTTCCAATAAACTAGGGTGCCATACTCAGTTACACCATATATATGTATATATACACATATATATGTATATATACACATATATGTATACACATACATATATGGCAGTCTCTTATACTCTTATCCTTCACAAAAGGACCAAATTAAGGAAAATACTTGGTCAGGAATAAGGCTTGAAGATCACCTATCATGCACTCCTCCTGAGCACCAGCATCTTCAAAGGAATCTCAGAATGCAATCAAAACATGGAATCAATGTTACAACTACCTTCTCCTAAATATTCTTCTACTGCCAGCTTCGAGACCTGCAAACTGCCTTCTCTTCAGTGGTACCCTAAAAGCTGGTCTCTGATAGCCCTCAATCCCAAAATAATAAAGGAAGATTCATACTCTTCCAGCACACCAGATCAACTGTCATGATTCTATATAAACCAATAAATCTTGGTGAAGCAAGAGACAATAATGTAGACAGGACCTATGCAAAATATCTAGGACAAACGTCCCTCTCTCACATCCCATTACCCCCTTTTTCTCAAGTCATGCCAGTGTAGGAATAACAATCAAGAAGAGATAAGAAACAAAGGTGCTTTCAACATTGCTGAAACTGAGTCTTCCTAGAGTATCATCTTTTTTCAACCCAGGCCCTGCCATCTGTTCTTCATTCTTTCCACCTATCTTAAAGAGGGAAGCACACCTTACCATTGCAGTCCAAAGCTAAACCTTCCACTTGGAGTTGTGATGCAGTCTCAGCTGAACCACCATTACAGCCCGTACATTAGTATCAGAGCTCAGACAGTATTGTATTATGATTAATTTAATTTTCTCTCCCCTGCTGGAGTATGAGGTCCTTCTGAGCTGGGAACTTCTTATATTTATCTTTATTGACCTATTATTAGAAAAAATAATGCATAGTGTATACTCAGGTAACATCTGTCATCTTGCCATCTCTGCTAATTCTTGTTATATAAGTGATCAACTTCTAGCTTCTGTCTTCAATCTTTCCTTTTAAAGTGGCTTCTTGCTATTCTACATAAACATGGCTTTCCCTCCTCAAGTCTTTAATCCTAAAAGCTACCAAAAGTTACTACATATTGCCACGACCAAGAAAATTAGTCAAACTTACTACCTCCTCTCCCTCACTAACCACTAAACTCTTAAGCTTGTTTAAATGTGTGATGTCTTCCTTCCCAGAATTCCTACATTATATTGTTAATAACTTCCATGGCATTTATTACACCTGGGGCCTTCTGTTGAAATTATATGTAGAAGTGAATACTGAAAAACATGAAACAACCATTTGCTCCCGCATCCCTCATTTATAGAGGAGAAAACTGAAATCCAGAAAAAGAAATTATTTCCTTAAAGTCATACACTCATTGGTCTTCTGTCAAGTAGAAGACAGAATGATAGTTCGTTCACTTTTGATTCCCAGCCCAATCTTCCTTTGCCTAATAAGCTTCCTAGAAGGTAAGGACGATACTTACAGCTTTTTGTTTACAGCTTTTTGATACAGCTTTTTGTTTACAACCTTACATTGCCAGACCAGTATCTTGCTAAAAATATAAATATAAATATATATAGATATATATAATTTCAAGACAATTTTAGCTACATGCTAATTGCCTAGGTTAAATTCATTGATTCCGTATTTGGCAAAATTTTCATCTCTTATAAGAATAATAACCAAAAATATAACTAAAAAGGTAAGAAGGCCCTGCAAAATACAGCATTACTTTTAACGATCTATTTGTCAACTTTCCACATATCTGCATTATCTGTGCACTATATATACCTAAAAAATACCACCCAAATTTTTGTGGTGTTTGTGAATCTATCATGTCTATAGTTCAGAAAGGCCTTTCCTCTTATTGAATTACCTTGAAATGTTTCCCTAACTCTGGAGAGTATCAATAAAATAGATTATAAAGTCTCATAAATTAAAGAAACTCCTGCACAGATGTTTACAGCAGCTTTATTCATCACTGCCAAAACTTGGAAGCAACCAAGATGTCCTTCAGCAGGTGAACAGATAAATAAATTGTGGTACATACACACAATAGAAAATCATTCAGCACTTGAAAGAAATGAGCTATCAAGCCATGAAAAGACATGGAGGAACTTTAAATACATATCACTAAGTGAAAGAAGCCAATCTGAAAAGGCTACATATTGTATGATTCCAACTGTATGATATTCTGGACAATGCAAAACCATGGAGATAGCAAAAATTGAGTGGTTGCTAGGGGTGGGATGGCAGGGAGAGATGAATACTCAGAGCACAGAATTTTTAGGGCAGTCACGATATCTGTATGATACTATAATGATGAATATGTCATTATACATTTGTCCAAACCCATGGAATGTACAACACCAAGAGTGAACACTAAGGTACTACAGACCTTGGGTCATTATGATACGTCAATGTATGTGCATCCTTGGTAAAAAAAAAAAAAAATGCACCATTCTGGTGAGTGATGCTGATAATGGGGGAGGCTGTGCATGTGGGGGAGCAGGGGGCATATGGGAAATCTCTGCACCCCCTCTCAGTTTTGTCGTGAACCATAAAAACTGCTCTTAAAAAGTCTTTAAAAATTTTTTTTAATAAAGGAGCTCTGTTCTGAATGGCTTATAGAGAAGTACATACATAAAGTGAATATCCCTAAAAGTCCTATGAAATAATGAAACTGAACTTCTTCAAATGGGCTAGACCCCAAAAAAAGTTCTCAGAGAATTCAAATTCACATAATTAAGGTAGATGAGCATACTCATCTATCATTTTGGCTTTAATAAATATAGCTGTCTTCTCTGATTTATCAATGCTAAATATAATACAAGGATAATTTATTCTACTCGGGTTTGTTTTTCCTAAAGTTATGCAGGTGTACTGAACAGGCTAACTTGATATAATGTTTAAGGTTATAAAAAATGTAAATTTCTATTTAACGAAACTGAATCATTATTCCGGTAAACTTATTTCAACAGTAATTGTATTTTGTTATATATCTGCTTAAACAGAATTTCCAAAATCTTAGTTTACCAAAATATTAAACTGACATTAAGTCGAGTAAATTAATGTATAATTATTGGATACGCAGGTACCTTCTAAGATAGAATACTAAAATATTGATTATGAAGCATAATTTAAATCTATGTGCTTCTTATTTTTGTATGTTATAAAATGGTTATGTCTTTGGGTCACTTTAACAAATGTGCTCATTTTCTCCACTTTACAAAAATGTTCATGAGATGTGTATGGCTTCAGAAAGTTGTCTTACGGGTATTCATGAGGTCTGGTCATCTGCTAAAATGCTTGTGCATGTCAGAAAGTTCTCAGTTATCCACCCCTCAGAGTTTTTCTTTTTCTTTGAAACAGAAGTTAGTTACTTAGGTTAAAAGTTGTAATTAATGAGTGGTTAAGACTACAGGAGGAACAACAGCGTTGGATAAATACAACTGTGTACATACTTTTGTTTTCAAAGAATAGTTTTGTCCTAAAAACAACAATTCTTGGGCTTCTTTTTTTTTAACTTCTGTATTCTTGGAAGTTATTGAGGATGGTGAAGAGCTACTGTTTATATAATCATATGTTATTGAATACTGACACTTACTGCATTAGAAATTGAAACTGATAAATTTTTAACAGATATATTTGAGAACAGCAATCATGGATGCACTGCATGTTAAAACAACATAAATATGGTGATGATGATGAAATTAGTTTGGCCTTGCACATCTCTGAAATATGTCATAAAGTGTCAGTTTGTTTTTAAATATGAGAGGGCACAATGAAACAAAACTTAAAATGTAACTTTTGTCTGTCTTTTTTTTATAATACCCCACTCTGAAAAGAAGCTATGAAAACTGTTAAAATTCACTCAACTTTGATGGGTTTGTTTCCTTGGATTATTGATTAATGCCTTTGCCTACAATGTAAAAAGTTATTCTTACCTCTGTGTGCCTCTGAGATAGCTGAAATTCTGTGGGGATTTTTTTTGTTTTTTGGTTTTTTAAAGATTTTATTTATTTATTTATTTACACAGAGCAAGGCAGAGAGAGAGAGAGAGCACAAGCAGGGGGAACGGCAGTTGGGAAGAAACAGGCTCCCTGTTGAGCAAAGAGCCCGATGCAGGGCTCCATCCCATGGTCCTGGGATCATGACCCAAAGGCAGCTGCTTAACCAACCAAGCCATCCAGACGCCCCTGAAATTCTGTGTGTTAACAGAATAATTTCTGCACTTAATACTGAGTTCACTGTGTTATGTCTTTTATTATTTAAGGGGAGAAAAAGTAAAAAAAAAAAAAAAAGTTTATTTATGAAAGAACTATTCAATAGTGTTCCTGACCATATTTATTTTAAATATTTCATTGTCACCTTGATTAAACAAATAACCAAGTGTTGCTTCTTGGATCCCATCTTAGTCAAACATTCAAATCTTTTAACAACTTTTTAAATTTTGCCTTCCCAAACTCAGACTCTGAATATAGAAAAAGTCAAAAACTTCCAGGATGTGTTTTTATAACTAAAACTATTTTGGAGATTTCCTAGAGGTTCCTTGAAAAACACAGAGATGTTCTCTTACCTTACAAAATGAGATGCTAGAAATAATTTGGTTTGATATGTTATTATTATAGGAGCTGCACACAAAAAGCTGGAAAATGAGAAGAGATGCTCAGCCTGCCCTAGGATGAACTTGTATATAAGTAAATTTTATGAATATGAATATTTCAGAAATCATATGCTGTATAGGAAGTCCCTGGAGATACACCAGTGCCCTTGCTGTCCATTAAATGTTTTATGCTCCAGAAAGACAATGATCAAATCTCTTATGAAATAGTTGTTAGGTTTTCCTATATTTTTATCAGAGTCCTGGCAGTACTTTGCTCAATGATATTAGACAACAATAATATAATATTGCCAGTTATAATTTCAGTTATTATTTAAATGTTTATTTGGCCATAACCTTTATTTCTTTATTTTAAATCCCTGGCATCTTCTAGGTCAGTGGTTCTCAACTGGGTATGCACACCAGACTTACCCATGAAGTTCTACAAAACTGTATTTGTCTAGGCCCTACTTCAGACATCCTCAGTCTCTTTACTTGATATTCTTGGTATATTCTTGCTATATTATGTCTCAGGATTCTTACATGCTATATCTCAAGATTTTTCCTCAAATTTTATTCACCCACTTTTATAAATCAGATATAACTTTAACTCCTTTGTAAACAGTCTTGGGATGCCTGGGTGGCTCAGTCAGTTGAGAGTCTGCCTTCAACTTGGTTCATGATCTCAGGGTCCTGGGATCCAGTCCCCCATTGAGCTCCCTGCTCAGTAGGGAGCCTGCTTCTCCTTCTCCCTCTGCCACTCCCCCTGCTTGCGCTCTCTGTCAAACAAATAACATCTTTAAAAAAAAAGAACGAAAAAAGAGAGAAAACAGTCTTACTCCTTGCTCTTTGAGACATTTTCTCTAAAACCTTTTTGAATGGCTTTATTATTTTTTCATACAACAGAAACAACCAAATTTTCTTTTTCATTTTTCATTTTTATTATGAACCCTCACCAGACCTTTCACACTTGATTTTGGGTTTTGTGTTTTTGTTTTTGTTTTTGTTTGGTTGGTTTTTTTAGGGAACTATAATTGACATACAATGTTGTATTCATTTCAGGTATTCAACATAGTGAATCAACAATTTGATACATTATGCTCACCATAATCAGTGCAATTACCATCTGTCACCATACATTATTACAACATTACTGACCATTCCCTACCTGTACTTTTCATCCCTGTGACTTATTTATCTTGTAACTGGAAGACTGTACCTCTTAATCCCCTTCACAAAATTATCAGTAATAAATTAACCATAACCATTAAGCCTCTATCATCTGCAGGTAGTTTAGTTTTATTTCTGATGCTTGGCTAAAGGCTCTGCTATAAGCTACAGGCCAGAGCTTGTATTTTTAACAAAGTAGGTCAGTCTCAGAGCCTTAGAAAAAGGTTGTATCAGGTATTTCAAACTACTGACACTTCAAAGAACTACTGGGACAGGTCTTTGAACGGACACCACTTAGATAACTTTCAGGCCATTCCAGTGGTCTAAGACCAAACTTCCAAGACTCATTTTAGTCAAGAAACAAAGTTTCACAAGACTATTAAGTCAAAATCCAGCAAAACAATAATTAATTGCATTGTACTGAATAATGAGGGAAATTTTATTGTTTGAAATATTAATGATGCTGTTTTAATAATATATATTTCTGGACATATAAGGAAGCCCTTCCTCCTCTTCCTACACTGTCTGTAACCTGCAACAGTTTAGTAAACTCTGCTTCGACAAACTGAAATATTTTTAAATCACATCCCCGAATTCAGAAACTCTTACTAAGTCCCTTCATTTTTCATAGCAATATTGTTTTTTGCATAAATTCAATAAATCTGTCTTTCATTTTACCAGTATATAACTGGGAAATTGATTGCACGACCAAGGTCTTAAAGTGTCATTTTTGAGAAAGATGCTTGTTTAATCAGCCATGCCAAGGCACTTCTAAGGAACAAAGGTTAGCTATACTTATGGAGCCTACAAAGTCATCCCAGAAAAAGTGGCCTGATGCCTGGCTGTCCGGGTCCAAACTTAAAGGTGTTAAAGAGGGTCCCTTCCTCATAGATCAGGAACCTTAGCAAATTTTGTGAATCTTGAGAAGAAAAGAATTTACCAAAGTTATAGGCAGTATATGTAAAATCTGGGAAAGACATTTGCTTGGACCTAGTTTCTTAGCTTTGGAATAGTAAATAAGAGAGGCTTCTAAAAAACTAATCTGAAATTCCTTATGAAAACTTTCTAGGAAAAAAGTTAATTTTGCAGACATAGCAATTGTTTTACACTGCATGGTTCTAGGTGTGTAAAGTAAATTCATGGAGCCTAAATTAACTCTTGCTTCACCCATGGAAATAGGCCAAATCTTTAGGGATGTGATTTATTTTCTAGAATAATATTTCTTTGAAATTATTATGCTTGTAAGAGGAAGAAGAAGACTATAGGAAAAATCTGTAAAAGATTGAACTGAACCAAAAGATTACTGGTTGTTTTCACTGGGAAATAAGCCATTGCCTAACACACCCTTCTAGGGGCTCTGTGACTTTCGTTGTCTTGAAGCTATTTACAGCTCTGTAAATGGTAGCAATGCAAACAGTATTTGTCCACAGACATGTCTCATAGACAGAAAACTGACTGCCTTCCTCCCTCACCCCTCCCCTTGTGGATAAAGCCACTTCTACATCTATTTGTAAATTTATTACAGCATTCCTATATATAATTTATCTATATAAATATATCTATATATATATATATAATTTATCTATATAATTCTATATAATCTATATAATTCTGCTACTTTGAGCTCTCCTTTGAATAGGATGCGACATTTTACTCACACCCTCAACAAGTTTTAAAAAACTTAAAAATGAAATATTACATTTGCATTAGAATCATGATTATATCTTCTTTTAAAAATTATTCTTTATTTTTGTTTTTGTTTTTTTGTTTGTTTATTTTAAAGATTTTATTTATTTATTTGACAGAGACAGAGACAGCCAGCGAGAGAGGGAACACAAGCAGGGGGAGTGGGAGAGGAAGAAGCAGGCTCATAGCAGAGGAGCCTGATGTGGGGCTCGATCCCAGAACGCCGGGATCACGCCCTGAGCTGAAGGCAGACGCTTAACCACTGTGCCACCCAGGCGCCCCTGTTTTTGTTTTTTTAACATTTTTTATTTATTTATTCGACAGAGATAGAGACAGCCAGCGAGAGAGGGAACACAGGCAGGGGGAGTGGGAGAGGAAGAAGCAGGCTCATAGCGGAAGAGCCTGATGTGGGGCTTGATCCCAGAACACCGGGATCATGCCCTGAGCTGAAGACAGACGCTCAACCGCTGTGCCACCCAGGCGCCCCCTAAAAATTATTCTTTAATACTAGTCTCAGAGACATTTAGTCTAATGGGGTAAATAGAAAGTAAAGAAAATGACAGATCTAATAAGTGGCATAATATGGGAAGCATAAAATGCTGAGGGAACTCCCAGGACGTAAATTCAATACAGACCTGTGACATAAAGAAAAGGCTTCTTGGAGGAAATGACCTCTAAGCCAAGATTAGAAAGACAGGCAAAGGGGACTGTACGTAGGAGATTAGCATTTCAGACAGAAAGACACATAGAATATAAATAAATGGTGCAGAAGAGAAAATACTGTTCACTATAAAATACAGACCATTTCTTAAATGGAGAAAGGAAAGCGACACAGAGAAATAGGAGGCAAAGGATGTAAACAAAAGACTTGAAACAAGGAACTTGATCACGTTGAGAAGCTGAACCTTATCTTGAAGATATCAATGGAGAGTAGTGAGTTTAAATGAGTCTGCAGGACTACCAGATCTGGAGATTCCAGATCTGCCTTGGAATAATGGCTCTACTACTTACTAATTTTGTGACTTTTGCCATGTAAATTAAATACTTTTGTAGCTCTGTTTCTTCATCTGTAAAATGGGAACTATAGTAGTCCCTTCACTTTGTAGAGGCATTATTAGGATTCAGTGAGCTAAACACAGGCGAAGTACCTAGAAAGTGCCTAGCACATTGTAAGGAACCAATGACAGCAGTGATAGGAGAAGCAGTATTTGTTTTTTAGAGAGATCATGCCATTGTCTTTTAGATCATTCTAGCAACACTTGTGGAAGATAAATTAAATAGGCACAAAAACAGAAGAGTTAGGAAGATATGAATTAAGGAAAGGAACCTAGATATAAAGAGAAGTGGAGAGCTTGGACAAGACGTAAAAGAGGCACAAGCAATAGGATTTGAGGACAGATTGGGAATAGCAGTTGAGTGAAGGAAAGAGAAGAAAAAATAAATACATAGAGTCCTTGGCTTGGGAAAGAAGCTTAAGTGGGAGCATTCACCGAAATAAAACACACAAGAACAACTACTTCAGGTTACTTAGATAACATGGCAGGCACATTAATACAAAAATGAGTCTGGATCACAAAAAGAGGAATGCCTCAAAATACCACAGCAGATAAAACATTTTGTTTGCATTATGGAGAAAGTATATCAGAGAAATGGGAAAAGGGCATCCAAGGCATATGAAATGGCCCAGAAGCATGAAAGGACTGCAGTTTGTGTGAAAACAGGAAAAGTACTGCAAGACTGAAGGTAAATGGGATGTATGACCTGGGGTCAGCTCTCCATAATCTTCTTTCTTATCCAAATGGTCTTAATGATTTCTGATGTCTTGGCCATTACTAAAAGATCATGGCTCCAAGGACCTATGACTTCTTCTGATAGCCATGCTGATAAAAAGAAATCTTAAACACAGTTTAAGATTTTCATAAATATAACTAACTAAAAAGTTAACAGTTTCACCAGTTAAACAGCAGATATCCACTGTAGTCATCAAATAATGGCAAAGAAATTTCAGAAAGTCAGAAAGCACATATTAGAGAAGAATTTTTACATATTAGTACCTCTTATGCTATTAAATTATAAATCTTCCTGAAGGTCTATAAGCAGTAAAATTCTCAAACTTGTTATTCACCTATAAAAATGATACTCTACATAAAGCAGTTTTATCTATGCCTCATCATAAGTTCACACTTATGGAGTGTTTTCCACATGCCTGGCATGGTGCTGAGTGCTTTACTGACTTCACATCATTTCACTCTTATCATAATTCTGTCCGATCAGTAAAATCAGTCCCATTTTGCAAATGAGTAACTAAGAGAGATTAAGTCCCTAACCAAAGCAACACTTCACACAATCTGTAAATACAGAGCCAGTATTCAAACACATATCTGTTTGATTCCAGGATTTATAAGATTTTATTTCTGACCCCTCTCTAAAAGTGTATTTTTCTCACAAAGATTGACTCCTCTCACTCAAGAAACACAGACTACCATGGCCCAAAGAGGGCATGCTATATGCAAGCAGCAAAGCTATAGAAACATGAACCATGAAAATGACAAGGGGTGGGGGAATAAGCATTCTGAAAAACAGCCTCAGGCCGTTAAGTATAAAAGTGAACAACAGAGAACTAAGGGCAATGGAGAGATTACCTTGATAGCAGCAAAAAGAAACAAAATTACTCTTTTTATACAGAAGCTGTGAACCTCTCACAATGTATGAAGGGATACTGCGAGTATCAGCGGCATGGATGGGAAGACTTGGTCTTCATTTATCTTCTCAGCCAGAACCCTCAACGTACTTGCAAAACATAAATCTGACATCAACTCAGTCTATTTAGCAATCCTCAAATTTGCTCACAGCTTTGTATTTCCTCAGGCTGTAAACAGTTCTCCATTCTTCTCCAATCCCCGAAGTCCCATCCATCACTTAAACAAAGATAATTCGACATTTCTTGGAGTGACAAAAATCATATTCATCCTCTTGTCACTATTCCTCTCTACCCCATGTCTCGCAGAGCACCCCTGCATGCAACCTCTTTCCTCCTTCCCCCTTACACTCATCCTCGTTTTCACTCCTAATGTAACCAACCCTTTCAGATCCTTCTGATGCCCTCAGCAGAACTACTACAACAGCCAACTAATTTCTGTGTTTCCGGTTTCTCCCACAACCAATCCATATGGAAATCTCTTCCCGAGTAATCGTCTTAACATACTTATTTTGCTGTACCACACTCTCCTCAAGTTCATCTGAAGGACCAACTCTTTAGCAAGGCCTTTAATGTTATCAAAACCCAGCTCCATTTATATTTACAGTTTCATTTCCTACTTCCCTATACAAGATTCTCCACTGTACACCCCCCCCAAATCGAATTACAGCCCCTGAAATGTGACTTTGTACTGTCCCACTGGTTCTACCAACTAAAGAAGGAAGACATACTTGAGGAGCCTATAATAAAACAACTCTGGTGAACCAACAACTCCATGTAGTAGAACCAAAGGGTAATGAATAGATAGTATTTCTTTGGATTAAATAACACAATGATTACAAATTATAAAGATAATGAGGGGACAAGAACTGTTAGGATAAACTGTTTTTACAAGAGCTAAAATAAAATAAGTGAGTAGGATCTGGATCAGCATCCCAAGCAGAAAGAATATAGCTTCATTGCTAATAGCACATGTTTTTTGAGTTAGACAAACTTGCCTTCAAATCTCAGCTCTGCCTCTGATAAGCAGTGTGATCTCAGGCAAGTTTGGGGGATGATACTATCCCCTAGTACTACTGGGTGGGTGTGAAGATAAAATGAATTATGCACATAAAGCACATAGTATACTGCCCAGTACATGGTAAGATGTAAATAAAGAGCTTTTTAATAATTATTATTACTGAAGCAAGTCTCAGATCCAGTGAAAAGGCTGTTTAGCAAGAAGCAGACAGTATACAACAATAAGTGGTAAGAAAGATGAGAAATATACGTAGAGTACTTGAATCATCTGTACTATTCAGAATATTCACCAAAAAGCATACAGCAAAATCATTCTTCAAAGTCCTTGGCTAGAGTCCCATATAAAGTTTGGTTTCTTCAGATATAATGTGAAGGGTTTAGATAAAATGGTATCTAAATCTCCTTTCAATCCTAACCTTCAAAAAAATGTGTAAGAATTGCTATGAGCTGGAATTCTGCACATGCATCATCGTTACCCACTTAACTGCTTTTGCGTTTTACTAGGTACGTAAAGGCTTATTAATGTTCCACTGGCCTCACAAATTTGGGAAACAAAACAACATTTCAGCCCCAACTAAAAAATTCCCATCACCAGCTTCTCAGTCACAGAGAGGCACAGCGATAGTTGGTCTCGCCGAAAAATTTACTGTAGCTGAACTTAACAAGTACATGATCGCCCTTACGTGAACCCAAAGTGAGGGGCTTTCAGATTTCCTAGGAATTCTCAGGGGCAGTTTAAGAGGTAAAAAACAAAAAACAAAAGAAAACATGACCTGGACGTGAGGTTTGTTCTTGGGTCAGCGGACAAGAAAGACTCAAGAATACCAGAAGAGTATCCCAAAATGCTAAAATGAGTCAGTAAGGCTCTAATCTAACCACACATTACTTGAAAACAAACCCAATTATACATCATATATCCAAATCATGTCTTCACTGTAGGGACTTCTTTTGCATACCTAAGATATTTATAAATCTATTCTTTCTCTAAAGAGCTAAAAACAAATTAAGAGTGCACACCCGTCTTTTTATGTGAAAAATAGTCAAGGATTGCATTAGATTGAATTAATATTTAACATGCCCATTTACTGATTTTTTTTCAGTGTAACTTCCTAGTCTTACATACAGATTTTCACATGTAGAAAGTTATCTTTCTACATATCAAAATCACTTGTCTGTATACTTATTTCTGAATGAACTGCTTTAAACAAATACGTTAGTCAGCTTTCAATTTTATAAATTATGACAATTGTAAGAATCATATCTGTGAATTTAACTTATAGTTAAGCTTATACTAGTAAATTTTTTAATTTTAACAGTGACAAGACTGTTTTATACCACTGCTTTGCAGGCAAAGAAAAAAAAAGAATATGTTCATCAGATATCCATAAAAATTTGAAATCTGTATTTTAACCATGTATTATATAATCCATTTCAAAATGCTAAATCTATAATATAAAATTCTACAGATTTTTCTATTTACATATATCATGTCAAAATAATTCATAATTTTGGTCATGCTAAATACTTAAGAAACTATAGAAGACTATAATTTAAAATACAAATGGAATAAACTCATTCTGAAGTCTCATTTTCTTTTAAGAAAGTAAAGCTATAGACAAGAATTATATACAAATAAGAAAATACCATTGATTCAACATATATGTAAACGATTCAGACATCACTGCAAAAGGAGAGAACTAATCACTTATTTACAGCAGTTACTACTTCAAGTAGACAGAAATAATAGGAGGGTATTCGACAAAGTATGGTATTGTCAAGTTTTTTTGATGGGAAAAATTTTTTAATGTTTCCAAATATGTTCCATAGATAGATAAAGAGCGTAAAAATACATTGAAACTATAAATACTCAGTTCTTATTAGTTTTAATATAAGGGCTTTCTCATCACCCATTTACTTGGTAACTTTAAAAGATTTTCCATATACGTTCTGCACACATGATTTTTTCCTCACAATTGGTCAAGAGAAAATACTTATAGCAATTCATGTGTGGTAGTAGTTGCTGCAGTAACAGTAGCAATAGTCATAGTAGTCCAATTATAAATGTTTTTTAAAAATTACGTGGTTCCAACCTGGTCGCCAAAGTCCTCTGGGAATTTCCACAATACCACCGGATCTGTAAATAATTGACACACGGCATTAAACAGAGGCAAAAGAGCACATTTACACCAACATTCTTGTTAAAACATTGTCAGGGCTACTTTTTAAATAATTTTTAAATTTCTCTTTAAACATTTACAGTTGACGAGGTTAAAAATACAGTATCTTGATCTTTTAAGCATTTTAATGGCCTTGGGAACAGGAACAAATAAAATTAATAACTTGGTCAGATTATTAAAGCTCATTCCTTTTCACAACTCACTTTTTTATTTATATACTTTACATTTTAAGATTCTGAAATGTGAATTTTCAGATTTAACTACACTTAACATATTGGTTTTAATTTGAAAAGAAAAATATAAATGTGGTAAATATGTAATCAAATATATTATAGTTCTTAAAAATTAGACCAAAATATATCATCTTAAATTTCCACTTAAAATCCTAAGATTTATGAACACTGTAATAATGCTTGCTTTATTTCAAAATTCACTTTTGAAATCCCATATTTGCGACTCTATGAAGAATTTTATAAAATAACAGATATAAGTTAGTAGTTATAAGGCATCAAACCTACTTAAAATACAATTGATATTTGCAGGGCATTTTTAAATTTTTCTAATATATCTAGTTATATATAAAAACCAATGTTGTTTTATAACTATTCCCACTGGCTTTTCATTTTCATCATTTCTCACAATATTTCTTTTCTACTTAGTATATTAAAAATAAGTCCTTGGGGCGCCTGGGTGGCGCAGTCATTAAGCGTCTGCCTTCAGCTCAGGGCGTGATCCCGGAGTTCTGGGATCGAGCCCCATATCGGGCTTCTCCACTAGGAGCTTGCTTCTTCCTCTCCTGCTCCCCCTGCTTGTGTTCCCTCTCTCGCTGGCTGTCTCTCTCTGTCAAATAAATAAATAAAATCTTAAAAAATAATAATAAGTCCTTTTAATTAGCACTAATAAATATTTTAGTTGTGTGCTCATTGTTTAATTGTGTCAAAAACAAACTTCTGTGTATCTGTAGATGTGCCTTAAAAGGATAGTGTACAACGGATATTACTTCTGAAAAAGCCTTTGAAAGCTCAAGATAGTATAAGTAACAAGTACCACTGATATAACAGGATTTGAATTCCACTCCAAGTAAAAAGGGTAGACCAAAGACATCAATTTATGTTCCCAAGTAAGTTCTATTCCATTATTTCCACTATCCCATGTTGCTTTTATAAAAAATACAGTCAAAGAATGTATAATTTTTTTTAATTCCAAAACTCAATAATTACCTAGCAACATTTTTAGTATGAGCTATCTCCTCTTGCTGTATTACTTATTAAGTTCAAAAGAATTTTTTTCAATTATTTTAAATTAAAAAGAAAAGAAAGCATACTTTCTATAATTAATCTTTTTACTTAGTAAGGAATAGAAGGTTTCTATATAAGTCAATATAAATAAGTAATCATTTAAAACAGCTTATATAAAAATAATGCATTACAAATTCACAAAGATAATATTAAATGATTATCTCTTCAGGTAAAACAAAGTATACATTTCTAAAATGAATGACATGCATTATAGGTCACCCAAAAATACTCAAGACATGGAAGATTATGTTGGAAAATATGTATGTGTGAGTTATGAGTGTGTTTTATGTTGGAAATATGTATGTGTGAGTCAGTTTTACCAAAATGATAGTTATTAAGATTTGAATCACATAAAACAAAAGTTATATGATATTCATGAGATATTGTTATTTTGATAAATTTAGTATACTAATGGCCACATAAGCAAATCAGTTATACAGAAATGCAGAATAGTTCTCTTATAAATAATGGAGTTAAAGAGTTTCAATGTGAATATTCAAAACATCCCTTTTGAACAACCTCAATTTTATAGCTGTCGTTTAAGAAACCGTTTGTGACAAATTTCTTACACTTACGTCTTAAAACCAGAACATTTAGCTTGTACAGATACTGGTTTGCCCCTATTGTTCACAGCATTTACCCAAGTATGTTTTGTTAACTCACTTTTTCTCATCCTCTATTACACTGTTTTTTTCTGTATCGCCTATTCTTTCACAGACAGAACTCATAAAAATAGCATCTACTGGTTTAATTATTTAGTGAAATATATCCTATTTCTTTTCATTAAATGAAATTTCCACTTCAGCACTCAAAAATTTATTTTAATGTGAATCCATAGTTTGAAATGGATTAACTTAGTTACTGCCTGTGTTGTTAGATTTACACCATATCTGACACATCTCTGTAGAAACTTTTCACAAATACTGCAAAGGAAGAAAAAATTGGCTCTGAAAAAGAAATAATAACCTGATTCTCAAATGTATGCACAAAGACTGAATTTTCTATTCCCTGAGGATTACTTTCTAGATATCAGATCTGATCTAGCAACGCTGGTCAATTTTCTGCTTATTTTATGGATGAAAGGATGAAAACTGCTGGCAGAAATCACTGCCACTGGTGAGGCCCGATGTACACTGTGCTTCTCTTCCTACCAATATCTATTAGTGACTCAAGCGAGACTCCATATCTTAATTTTAAAACAATCTTTGCCACCAAAAATCTAGAAACCAAATAAATATGAAAGGAAGAATACATGACTTGTACATAAATGTAGTTAATCTCTTATTTTAGTAAGAGATGTTATATAGAAAGGAAAATATAAAAATTTTTATTAAGTCAGTAAATTTGGAATAAGAATATTTAAAATATTATTTGTCCATCACCATCATAAGACTCCAAATTCATGACTAAGGCTTTTTTAAAATGTAAAATGAGGGGCGCCTGGGTGACACAGCGGTTAAGCATCTGCCTTCAGCTCAGGGCGTGATCCCGGCGTTATGGGATCGAGCCTCACCTCAGGCTCCTCCTCTATGAGCCTGCTTCTTCCTCTCCCACTCCCCCTGCTTGTGTTCCCTCTCTCACTGGCTGTCTCTATCTCTGTCGAATAAATAAATAAAATCTTTTAAAAAATAAAATAAAATAAAATGTAAAATGAGATATATTCAGCAATTTTTTCCCCCTTTGCAATCAAGTCTTTCACATTTTCCGGCCCTTCAATGAACACAATAATTAAAATAACTTAAAATACTAGTGTGATTCAACTACATTATTAAAAAATGGAAGGCAAACTCTTCAATTTGCATAAATGAATAATATTTACTGAATTCTGTGGAATTCACAGATGAATCTTTAAAATTATGCATTTGTAAAATCACAGTTCAGAGACTATATACTTTTGAAAAGTAGAATATATATTAGTAAGTAATATGATGGATTATAACTTTCAGTGTTTGATTTACCTACCGTGCAGAATCAGAATTTTATGAATGAGAAAACCAAGGCCAAAACAAGGAGTTTGAATTAGTTATAAGGCTAGTCAATTTGAGAGACTAGAACTTTCTTAGTTGAGATCTAAAAAGCAGCTATTTTATTTTATTTGAGAGAAAGAGAGCATGCGCACATGGGGGGAGGAGCAGAGGGAGAGGGACAAGCAGACTTCCTGCTGAGAGCGGAGCGGGGCTCAATTCCAGGACCCCAAGATCACGATCTGAGCCAAAATTAAGAGTTGGACACTTAACCGACTGAGCCTCCCAGGCTCCCCAAGAGCAGCTATTTTAAATAATTTCCAGAATCAATACATTTCTCTGTCCCATTTAGGTTCAATTTATTCCATTCAAAACTCTATGCAGTGCTAAAAAAATAGGAAAAGTCCCTGCACTCCAAAGCCCTATAGCACACATGGGGAAAGAGCTCTCTATTTTTTTGTGCAAACTATAGTTTTAAACAGGGTATCCTGTAGAAATACTTGGGCTCAACTTAAAAATTCACTGGCTTAATAATTTCAAAAAATGTTCCAAATAAAGGAATGGTGATGTCTCTTTAATGTAAATGAGCAAGACTCATTAAGGAAAATGTGTAATTTTATTCTTCTGCCTATGGAGATATAATGGTAAACTAAACAAAACAAGGTCTCTACAACTTACAGAAAAGAAAGCATCTAAAACATATAATGCAATACAATTTAATGACTGTTACATTAAATGGACAGGATACTACACAACATATGGAAGTCTCATCTAATTTAAAGTCACTAACTATTTAGGAAGGAAAGTACACGCAAACTAACACGTCAGTTAGGCAAGCAAAGGATTATCTGGGTTCTAACAGAGGCAAGGGAGAACATTCCAGACTGGAAAAACAATATGTATGATGTCTTGGAAGTTAATAGAAAGCACAATACAATCTAGAAACTGGAAAAAAAAAAAAAAAAGCAATATATCCCAAATGTAGAATAGAAGGGAGAGAATGTCAAGGGATGAAGCTGGAGAGGTAGGGGACAGACTAGAATTTAAAATGTGTCCTGGGTATCAAAGAAAGCAATTAAAGCAGATGATGATATAAACCAAATGAAAAAAACAACTAGAAATGTATAGAGAATATGTTAGAGTATGGGTAGTAATGAAAGTCAAGGGAAGAGGGTATATCCAAAAAATTCTCAAATGTGGCAAAACATTAAGCAAAGTGATTACTAAAAAATGGCAACTATAAGTAAAGCATAAAGCCACAATAAAATGAGCTTCAATGAAAGCATGGGAAGCAGAAGGCCGACTTAGGATCATGCGGTGAGAATGAATGAGGAAGTGCAGCCAGAGTGTATGGAGACATTTTTATTTAAATTTTTTTTTTTAAGAGTTTATTTATTTGACAGAGATAGAGACAGCCAGCAAGAGAGGGAACACAAGCAGGGGGAGAGTGGGAGAGGAAGAAGCAGGCTCATAGCAGAAGAGCCTGATGTGGGGCTCGATCCCAGATCGCCGGGATCACGCCCTGAGCCGAAGGCAGACGCTTAACCGCTGTGCCACCCAGGCGCCCCGTATGGAGACATTTTTAACAAAGACTGTACAAGGAAGAAGAAAGTACAGGTAGGCGGAGAGAGATGAAGCTAGATAGATTTGTTTTCTTTTACTATGGTGCAGACTTGAACAGGTTTAAATGATAATAGGAATTAATGAGCCAGCAGAGAGCCGAAGAAAAAAAGATATCTCTGAGAAGGCAGGAAGAATGGGATCCTGATTAAGACAGTAAGATGAGCCTTGGAAGGAAGCTGGAGAACATTTTCCATTGTTACAGGAAAAAGAGAAGATCTGAATCCAAGGAGACATTAGAATTGGTGGTGCAAAGGCAAAAGTTTTGTGTAAAAAGTGCTAATCTGTGAAGTAGAAGGAAGGGTCTCTACTTAAGAGAGAAGCTGCTGGAGGCTGAAGGAGGAAGTGTGACCAACTGTTCAGTCACTGCTGAGTTCTCCATTTGGTAAGTATCCAACCTAGTGTTTAATGGCAACCATTCATGGTATTTCCCCATCATCATTCAACAGCTGAGGTGGAAGAGATAATTCGAAGACTCAGTCAGGGTTGAGGTTTTTGTCAGTCATGTATGATGGAAAAGAACATTTAAACAGAAGAGTTGTTATAGATAGGAATTGTTGATTTAAAGCTAATAAAAAGGAAAGTGAGGTATTTTTTTTCCTGTAAAGTCCATTACTACTAAATGTAATACCAAATCATGCTAATGCATTTTAAAACAGTATATTTTCAGTAGAAAATCTGCATATATCTAAAGACTATAGGACTGAAAAATATGGTAAAATCAACACATGCAGCATTTGTAATTACAAAATTAGGTGGCTAAAGTTCTGGTCTTACACTAATGAATAAAAATGCTTTCTGTCTCTGATCAGATGCAGGTATTGAAAAAGGTAAAATCAATTTCTCTCCTCTCCTCCCTATCACCCACCCCTTCCCTCCCAAGCTTACCATACAAATATCATTTTCTACATATAGCTATTATGTGAAAAATACTGAAAAGCATGGAATTAGGTAACTACATTTAAAATTAATTTTTCCAGCTTTATTGATAATTGAAATATAACAACTGTGTAAGTTTAAGGTGTGTAACTTGATTCAATAAGCATATATGAGAAATGCTCAGAAGGTTAGTTAAGATGACACACATCCTTGCATAATTACTAATTTCTTGTTTTTGTTGTGGTTATGGTGAAACATTAAAGCACTACTCTAATAGCAACTTTCAAGAAGACAATACAGTATTGTTAACTATAGTCACTAAGCTGCACATTAGATCCTTGGAACTTACTCATGTTATAACTGAAAGTTTGTACCCTTTGACCAACATCTCCCAACAACTCTTCCTCAGCTCCTGGTAACCACCATTCCACTCTCTTTCTCTGAGTTTCATGTGTTTAGATTCCATAGATGAGTGAGATTATACAGTATTTGTCTTTCTCTGACTTATTTCACTTAGCCTGATATCCTCAAGACCAATCCTTATTACTGTAAATGGTAAAATTTTCTTCTTTTTATTTAGGGCTGAATAATATTTCATTATATATATATGTATATATATACATAACATTTCATTAGACACACACACACACACACACACACACACACACACACACGCCCCCACATTTTCTTTAACCATTCATCCACTGATAGACATTTAGGTTGTCTCCATATCTTGACTATTGTGAATAATGAATGCTGCAATGAGTATGGGAGTGCAGCTCTCTCTTCAAGATAATGATTTCATCTTCTTCAGATATATAACCAGAACTGGGATTGCTGGATCATATGGCAATGCTACTTTTAATTTTTTGAGAAACTTCCATACTGTTTTCCTTCGTGGCTATATTAATTTGCATTCCCACCAACAGTGAACCAGAGTTCCCTTTTCTTCACAACTTTGCCAGCATTTGCTCTTTGGCTATTTGGGTCTTTTGCAGTTGCTTATAGATTTCAGGATTGTTCTTATATTTCTGTGAAAAAAAATTCCATTGAATTTTGATAAATATTATATTGAATCTATAGATGGCTTTGGGTAATGTGAACAAAATGTTAACAATATTAATTCTTCCAATCCACAATCATGGGATATCTTTCCATTTATTTCTGTCTTCTTCAATTTCTTTCATCAATGTCTTATAGGTTTTTTTTAAAGATTTATTTTAGAGAGACAAAGAGAGAGAGTGCAGGAGGAGGGGCAGAGGGAGAAAGAGAGAGAGAATCCCAAGTAGACTCCCTGCAGAACATGGAGCCCAACCCAGGGCTCAATCTCACGACCATGAGATCATGACCTGAGCCGAAATCAAGAGTAAGACACTTAACCCACTGAGTGATCCAGGCACCACAATGCTTCATAGTTTTCAATGTAGACATCTTTCACTTCCTTGATTAAATTCATTCCTAAGCATTTTGTTGTTTTTGATGCTATTATAAATGGGACTGTGTTATTTCTTTTTCAGACAGCTAATTGTGTGTATAGGAAGGCAACTGATTTTTGTATGCTGATTTTGCATCTTGAAATGTTACTGAATTTATTTATTCTAAAAATTTTGTAGTGGAGACTTTAGGGTTTTCTATACCAAGATCATGTCATCAGCAAACAATTTTGCTTCTTTCTTTCCTATTTGGATGCCTTTTATTTCTTTTTCTTGCCTAACTGCTCTGGCTAGGACTTCCAGTACTATGTTAAATAAGAGTGGTGAGAGTGAACTTCTTTGTCTTGTTCCTTATGTCAGAGGGAAAGCTTCCACCCTTCACAGAGGTGAGTATGATGCTAGCTGTAGGACTGTCACAAGTGTACTTTATTATGCTGAGGTATGTTCTTTCTGTCTCTAACTTGTTGAGAATTTTAATCATGAAAGACATCGAGTTTTATCAAATGCTTTTTCTGATCTATTGAGATGATATGATTTTTATCTTCCATTCTACTAATGTGATGTATCACATTTATGGATTTTCACATGTTGAACCATCTTTGAATCCCAGAATAAATCTCGCTTGATCATGGTTTTTTAACCTTTTTTTAAATTTCAAGATCCAATTGGCTTTATTAAGTGATTCATGAATCAGGCAGCATCCCATCTAGCAAGTAGAGGAAAGCTCCCTCATGTATGATCCTTTTAATGTGCCACTGACTTTGGTTTGCTAGCATTTTGTTGAAAATGTTTGCAACTACATTCATCAGGAATATTGGCCTATAGTTTTCTTTTAGTATCCTTTTCTGGCTTTTGTTATCAGAGTAATACTGACCTTATAAAATGAGTTTGATAATGTTCCCTCCTTTTCAATTTTTTGGAAGAGTATAATAAGAACTGGCATGAATCCTTCTTAAATGTTTAGTAAATTCACTCACAAAGCCATCTGGTCTTAAGCTTTTCTTTGTTGGGAGGCTTCTTATGACTGATTAAATCTCCTTACTTATTATTGGTCTGTTCATATTTTTTATTTCTTCTTGATTCAGACATGATAGGCTATATATTTGAATGGTTGAATGCATCCATTTCTTCTAGGTTGTTCAGTTACTGACATATAGTTGTTCATGATAGTCTTTAATAATCCTTTATATTTCTACGGTATCAGTTGTAATGTCTCCTTTTTCATTTATAATTTTATTTATTGAAGTAAGTCTTTTTCTTGGTAAATCCACCTAAAGGTTTGTGAATTTTATTTATCTTTTCAAAAAAATGACTCTTACTTTTGCTGATCTTTTCTATTGTTTTTCTATTCTCCATTTCATTTATTTCTGCTCTTTATCTCCTTTCTTCTGCTAATTTGGGGCTTCATTTGTTCTTTTTCTAGTTCTTGAGGTATTAAAACTAAGTTGTTTGAGATACTTACTTTTCCCTAATGTAGGCATTTATTGCTATAAACTTCCTCTTTGTACTGCTCTTACTGTATCCTGTGACTTTTGGTATGCTGTTTCCATTTTTGTTTGCTTCAGTATATTTTTTTATTTCCCTTTTAATATTTGACCCATTCGTTGTTCAGCAGTATGTTAATAATTTCCACATATTTTTAAATTTTCCAGTTTTCCTCTTGTTATTGATTTCTAGTTTGATGCCACTGTGGTTGCAAAAAATACTTGGTATAATGCAGTCCTTTTAAATTAACTGAGACTTACTTTGTGAATGAATATACAGTCTATCCTAGAGATTTTTCCTGCATGCTTGAGAAGAATGTGCATTCTGCTGCTGTTGGATGGAACATTCTGTATATGTCTGCTAAGACCATTTGATCTAAAGTATGGTTCAAGTCCAAAATATGTCCTTATTGATTTTCTGCCTGGATGATTTATCCATTGTTGAAAGCAGGGTATTAAAGTCCTCTATTATCACATTGATATCTATTACTCCCTTCAAATCTGTTAGTATTTCCTTGATATCTTTATGTGTTCTGATGTAGGATGCATATATATATATATATTTAAATTGTATAGTCTTCACAAACTGACCCCTTTTATCATGTAATGACCTTCATTCTGTCTTGTTACAGCTTTTGACTTAGTCTATTTTGTCTGATACAAATAGCTACCTCTGCTCACTTTTTCCATCACTTCACTTTGAGCTGCAGTTAGTCTCTAGTAGGCAGCGTATAGTTGGGTCTTGTTTTCTTATCTTTTCAGTCACTGTATGCCTTTGCTTGAACAATTTAGTCCACTTACATTTAAAGAAATTATTTATAGGTAAGGATATACTATTGTCATCTTGTTAATTATTTTCTGGTTGTTCTGTAGTTCTTTTCTTCCTTTATTGCTATCTTTCTTTGTGATTTTCCATAGTGGTATATTCCCCTCTCTTTATCTTGTATCTACTATAGATTTTTGTTTTGTGGTTACTGAGGCTTACCTGAAAAATTTTACAATCACATACAAAAACTCTACTGTTCTATTCTCCTGACACAAACACATTTTATGTTTCTGATGTCACACTTTACATCTTCTTTATATTGTGCATCCATTAATGAATTATTGTAGCTATAGCTACTTGTAATACTTTTGTCCTTCAACCTTGATACTAAAGGAGACTGGTTAACATACCACCAATTAGAGTATTAGAGCATTCTGCAGTTGGCAACATACTTGCCTTTACCACTGTGTCATTTCCTTTCATATGTTTTCATAGTCCCTGTTCTTCCATTTCAGCTTGAATAAGTCCTTTCAACATTTCTTGTACAGCAGGTATAGTGGTGATGAACTACCTCAGCTTTTATTTGTTTGGAAAAGAATTTCAACCTTCATTTTTGAAGGATGACTTTGCTGAGTATGGTATTGTGGGTTGACAGTCTTTCTTTTAGCATTTTGAATATACCATTCCAGTCTCTCCTGGCATGCAAGGTCTCTGTTGAGAAATCTGCTGATAGCTTCATGGGAGAAATATTTTTCTCTTACTGCTTTTAAAATTCTCTCCTTGTCTTTAATTATGGACAATTGTATTATGTCTTGCAGAACACCCTTTTGATTGAAATTTGGGGTGACTTACTAACTTCATAAACCGGATGTCCAAATCTAATCTCAGGTTTGGAAAATTCTTAGCTGGTATTTCTTTAAATACATTTTCTACCCCTTTCTCCCTCACTTCTCCTTCTGGGACTCTAATCGTACAGAAACTGCCTGTCTTAATGGTGTCTTATAAGACCTGTAGGCTTTCATCATTCCTTTTCATTTCTTTTTTCTTTTTGCTCCTCTGAGTGGTTAATTTCATAATATCTGTCTTCGAGCTCATAGATTCTTTCATATGCTTGGTCTAGCCTGCAGCTGAAGCTCTCTATTGAGTTCCTCAGTTAGGTTACTGCATTCTTCAGCTCCGAAATTTGCTTGGTTCTTTTTTAGGTTTCTATATTTATTGCACTTCACAGTTGTTCTTGTGTTGTTTTCTTGATGTATTCAAACTGTTTATCTGTATTCTCTTATAGTGCTTAAGCATCATCAATTATTTTGAATTCTTTATCAGGAAATTCCTGGATTTCCATTTCTTTGGGGCTAGTTACTGGAGACTCATTGTATTCCTTTGATGGAGTCATATTTCCATGATTCTTCATGATCCCTGTAGCTTTGTATAGGTGTCTAAACATTAGAAGAAGCAGTCGTTTTTTTAAGATGTTATAGACTGACTTCTTTAAGGGAAGATTTTCACCTGCAGGTTGGGACATACTGGAGTATGCTGTGACTCAAGATCAAGTTTAAGATGTGTAATGGCATCAGGTCTGGGGATATGTGATGGCTCATTCAGCCGAGGACACTGGAGTCCACAGCATCTCCAACCACATGGTCCTTCACAAGCACTGCAGGGCATCCACTGAGGGTGCAAGGGCTGTGAGGGTCCTCAACAGCACCTCCAGGTCCAGGGGCTAAGGGCCAGAACAAGCAGCAATAGTAGCCAGTGCCAGTGATGTGCTCTCAGCATGTACTATCTAACACTACTGATGGCTCCTCGTGTTTCACCATGAGTGCATGACACTGGAGGCTAGTGATGGAGATCCAGCCAGAGGCATACAGGAGCATAGCTGGAGGGGCTAGCTCCAGCTGAGCATAATGGTGCAGGCCAGTGACATAATTCAAGCCCATAAGCATCTGTGGGGGCCCTGGCTGTCAACATGCTCTCCCATGGCCACAAAGTCTTCCCCCAGGCACGCATGTAGCATGTAGCAGTGGAAGCTGGTAATAGGTGTCAGACTGGTGCCATGAAAGTACACAGCTGGAAGAGCTAACTCTGAGTGCTTGCACAGTTGTGGGAGTCAGCTATGGGGGCATCTGGGATGGTGTCCTGCATCATATAGTTGTAGAAGTCTGGGCTGCTGCCAGTATGAGTCCTAGGCTCACAAACAGGGGAAGGGAGGGGTGCGGGGAAGCAGAGAGGAACTTTGGCAGCTGGTGTCAGGGAACCCAAATATTTGTGAGGTAAAAACCAATAAAATTCACAGAGCAGATAAACTGGGAACCACAGTTGCTCTCACTGTGTGACTGATACTGGTAGCACACTTTTCTTCTTTGTTCCTAGCCATCTCTATATATCTCAGCTTTGCTAGTCTCTGAGTGGGGTGAAACTGAAGCAGGACCTTAATGTGGTACCCCCAAAAGTGGGGAAACTCATCCCACTATCCCTTCTCTGCACAGGAAACTCTTTCTAGATGGAGAGTTCCCTCCTGGCCCTGAGCAATGTCAGCTTGGGAATGAAATGATGCAGGCATAATAACGCTGTTCTTTCCTCAATGTAGTTATTCTCAAGATTTTTGTTACAGAGTGGTGCTAAAGTTTCATAGGTGGCTCTCCCAGAACTGTTTCTGTTTGTGGATAGCAGTCTAATTGTTAATCTTTGTTGGAGAATGGAGGGTGGGGTCCCTGATTTGGCCGTCTTGTGTTAATGCCACACCCCTAAAGTTTTAATTTTCACTACCTCTACCAAAATCGTTTGCAAACTCATTAATTACTGTAATTTTATATCTAGTCTGACCACAAAAAAGGTATTTTAAAAAGCAACTCATTCCCTCATTTAGAGCCACACATGACCTTGGTGAAACCACAGATCCAGAAAACCAATATCCTGCCATCTTTCCTTGTCCTGCACTCCAGCAAAACACAGATTTTAGCACTGGTGGAAAGACGTCACTTCCAACACGATATCTAATCATCTCTTCTGACCCCCCCGCAAAAAAACCCCAGTAATCATAGGTTGTGCAAATTTTAAGACTATTAGCAACAGTGAAAGTAAAAACATATTCACTGCTGAAAAATATCAAATTCAGATTATAATTAATCTTACTAAAACATACATTGTAAGGTGTTTTTACAAATTATTTTTAAGTTCACATATAGATGATAATACAGAATTTTAGCTACTTCTAAAAGGTCTACTTCAGTAGTTCTCAAACTTTAGCATGCAACACAAATGTGTAGAGAGCTTGTTAAGACATAGATCTCTGGGTCCCACTTCCAGACTTCTAAGTCAATAGGTCAAAGGTATGTCTGAGAAAATGCATTTCTAACAAGTTCTCAAGTGATACTAATGCTATTGATCTAAGGACTACACCTTGAAAACTAATAGCACAGACCATGTATCTCTTACAAAAATTAGCATTATGTATCACATGTTTAAAAATTTAATATTTGTTGGCTGGAAATACTCTTTAAAATATGGCAATGAATAATTCAGAATTTCCCTTATTATATATATTTTTTGTTTGGGAACAGGTATATGTTCAGAGGGCTAGGAAGAAATGTCAACCATGACAGTTAAGCAGGAGATAATTTTTGCAAGAAAAGTGTTACTAAATTTTAAAAAACCATTTTATTTAAAATAAAATTTCTGTGCTGATAATTATTATTAATATAATTCTACTTTTATAAAACAATGGAAATCATTTTATTTCAAAAGTGAGTATTTTATGACATTGAAACTATACGATTTAAGGAACACTGATGGGGAACTATAGCTATGTACATATATGACGATACACAGTCTATTATTCCCTTTATCCCTATGTATACACCATGCTATATACATAAACACTGGTAGTCCATATCTAAATAAGATATATGTCTTTCTGTACCTTACTATCTAGATATCCGTGAGAAAATACTTTTTGTTGTGCTTTGTTACAATGCTTTCTTTCATGGAATTTAAGCAATTAGTTCCAATTTGAAAAATAGAAAGGATGAATGCCAGTATCTATGAATGTAAAAACTAATTTAAGGCCTCTGTTTTGTTTTTTTCCCCCCTTTTGGAGTTTTCAAAGAAAGGTTCATTGTGTATGAATAGAATCACAGAGTTTTCTGAACGGAAGAAGACCTTAAAGGTTCTTTATTACCACTCCACAGTCAGGAAGTTATATTGTATCCCATATCTGAAGCTAGTAACTATTGAAGCCAAGACTAGAAGCCAGAAATCCTTGTTTCTAATATGAAATCCTTTCTAAAATATGCTGCTGCAGATAAAAGCACACTATAAGCCAAATTTTTTTCTACTTTGTTGATCTTTAATTTTATTGTTCATTGAGTGGACAGCAGTTTAAGGCATATTCACAGGTTTAGAAAATTTCCTTACTATCTACAGGAAGACATTATCAGCAAACTAAATATTTAAGTTTTTTGGAAAATAATGGCCTAAATCCTACGATTTCCCCTGAACAATACTTGGAAATTTGTGCGTGAAGAAACTTAGGAAAGGACATTAATCACTAATAGATCCAAATCAATACCATCTCATTCTAGAACTAAAATCATTCTTCACTTAATTTGAGTTTCATTTACACAAAGAAAAACCTTAAGGAAATGATATTATTATTTGAAGATGTTTTATTTTATAACCAGTTTCAAAAATAGCACAGATCATACTTCTATTTGTGGCCTTACATAATGTATATATTTAAATTAAAAGTACCACTTTGGAAATTTGTATGTTCACCCTCTTAAAAATGTATAAGCTGTGGTGAAAAAAAAAAAAAAGAAAAACACCTAATATAACGATCCCATTGTGTTTATCTTCATTCTGAAGAATTATCTGGATAATCAAACAATTCCTACTGTAAAATTATTTTGGTGCTTTTGAAACTAAAACCATAGAAGCAATTTAATTGATAATTCTAGCCTTTCCAAATGTCTCGTCCCAGAATGTCCTAAAATTAGCATCACAACTGAAAACAATGAAGCTCTAATTACTCATACATAAGCAAATTCTGTCTAAGGTAATGAAAATGGAGCTTCAAAGAACCTTAAGAAAATAGAATCCATAGCAGGTTAGATATATCATTTTGCTACTTCCATTCCTTTTAAATAAGACCTATTATAATAAAATGAAAACCCTCATCAATCACCTGATAGAGTAATTCCAAACTTAACCAAACAGGCCTAATGGGTGAGAATTGAATTGAAAACACCTTGACAAAGAAAGCAATTTCTTTTCTTCGCACTCCTCTGAAGCTGTGGGTGATCATGGTAAATCGAACCATCAACAGTGAGGGGCCATCTGTCCCAAGGGCCCTTCATGAGAGTTAAAAAAAAAAAAATCAACAACAAAAAGGGAAAAAAATGCTGTACCACAGATGTTCAACCCTGATTAATCTATGACAAGGAACTTACAACTGAGAATCAATGTTTTGACGTTTTTCAGATACCGATCATTTAAAGCCAACACAAAAGTTTTTATAAGAACACGGGGTGGGTGGGGAAGTTAATAGGTCACTTACAGAAAGATAATCTTCCATACAAAATCTCAAATACCTTTTAGACAGCTGAGATGTTCATCATTTCCCAAAGCAATAGCTTTCATTATGATTCCCTTAAAGAGGAAAGCAGGCAAGAGACCATATTTTGACTAGCATTTGAGACTTTTATATTTTATATATTCTTTCTGTAAGTATATAACTAAATAAAAAGAAGACATGTTTATATTCACAGTACTTATATTTAACTCTTTGAACTAAAATAGATTTTCAGGAAATATAGCATTAACATGAAACCTCGGTAGAATTAACTGATCCTCAAAAAGCAGTTTCACTGTATTTATAACATTTAAAATAATTTGCATATTATAGCAAAAACATAATTATAAGCAGAAGTGCAAACCAGGTCAAAGCTTTTCTTGTTTGATATATAGTCTTAAGTATAGTAGATTCCTGGCACTCTTGGATATAACAGACACATTTTCAATCCTTTGGAAAAAAGCCAAAGATGATGAAGAGAATATACTAGCTATAAAAATGACTCAAAGTTTACTAAAATGAAAATCCTGGTGAGCTATACTAAGAATAACTACTAAAAACATTTAAAAACTAATTTTAAAATGAATAATAAAACTATAAGACAAAATATCAAAGAACCACATTAAATCAGGCCATCTAGTTTTTCAAAATACTTTCAAGTTAGGATCAAATTAAATAGAGAAGAAATGTAATTTAAGATTCAAACAAATTCACTATGGGACTTAGTATAAATGCACTAACTCCTTATCAAATTATCTTTGTATCTTCAGAGCCTAAAAATGAATTCTGTGATACCAGGATCCTCAGGCAAGCAGATCTGCCCTCTGGAAGGAGAAACAGTGAACCCAGGTCTTGCCAAAGACGAGTTTGCAATTCAGTGCTACAGAAAATCTATAAACCATCAGAAACAAACAACAGAATTGGATCACCTCTCCCTCAAAGGCTTAAGATACTAAAATTAACTGAAACAACAATTACAATAAGAATGTTTAAAATGGTTAAAGAATAAAGATCAAAAACATAAGCAAACAATGAAAGATCTTTTTTAAAAAAAAGGCAAATTTTGAAAATGACTAGAACTTTAAGAAATAAAAAATATATAATCTATTAAAGTAAATGCTCAATAGATGGAATAAACAGATTATATACAGCTGAAGACAGAAAGAGTGAACTTAATCAGATATAAAAGTCATTAAACAGAATGAGGCACAGAGAGAAACCCCCCAGTGAGAAATATAAAAGAGGTTCAGAAAATTGAAGACTAGAATGGTAAGTCTATTGAAGAGTTCTAAAAAACATACTTAAGAGATTTAAGTATAAAAAACAAGGGAAGGATGGAAATAGTATCAAAAGAAATAATGACTAAATTTTCCAAAAGCAGTGAAAGACCTAAATCTTCAGAATTAGAAATTACAACAAACCTAAACAAGACCTCAAGAAAGACACATCTAGAGGCATTATAATGAAGTTACAGAATAAAAAATGACATAGATACCTTTAAAAGCACCCTAGAGAAAAAGAGAGAACTCCAAATCTATCTACCAATCTATCTAAAGCTATACTGACAGCAGACTTCTCATTAGCAGCAATGGAATCCAGAAGACAGTGGAATAATATATTTGAAACTTTTGAAAAAGTGTAGTTGTCTTCAAAGAACTGTATACACAGGAATTGTAAGCAAAAGAAAGATAGTTTTAGAAAGACAAAAGGATTTATCCAAAATAAACCCTTGTTAAAGGAAGGTCTAAAGATTATAGTATTGGGAAGAAAGGATAATTCTCAAAAAAAAACACATCATGCAAGAAATGATGTTTCATGGACATATATATGTGTGTATATACATATATACACACACATACATACAATATTTACTGTTTGTAACTAACAAATTCCTGGAAACAACCTATATGCTCCTTAGTATGGAAATGGTTATATCATAATTATTTTATGAAACACTATGAAACACTATGAAACACTATACAGTCTTGAAAAACACTAAAGCCTTGAACAAAATTGTATTTGTTCATATGAAAAAAAAAGTCTCTGAAACATAGTGTTAAATTAAAACAAGTAGGCAAGAAGAGGTCAAAAAGATGGAGCAGGCAGAATATGAGGGCCTTGGAAGTCATAAAAAGGAACTTAGCTTTTCTTCTAAGAAAGAAAACCACATGAGAATTTGACTAGAGAATAAAAGGCTCTGAGGTGTTTTATCAGGATCACCTGGCTGCTGTGTTGAATATAAAGTGAAAGACAATAAAATAATGAAGCTAGTTATAAGGCTACTGTAATAACACAGGTAACATATAAAAGGAACCTCCTGGTAAAAAGAACTTAGATCTTACATAATATTGGGATTGGGATTCAGACATATATGGACAATTTGAAAAACAGAAGGGAACGAAGCAGATAAAATAAAACTTATAAGATGATCTACCCTCCTGGTAATAGGGCTTAAGAGTGAAAGGGAAAGTTTCCCAATAGATTATAGTAGACATTTCATGAAACTGACCTGACCAGTGATCCTGGTGTCATGTGGGCATTCTGGGGAAGGAAAGAACAGTGTTTTATAAAAACTAAATGAGCCCTAGTTCTGCAGAACTTTTTTTAACACAGATGATAAGCTACCTCCTTACCCGCTTTGCAGAACTTTGATCCACACTGTGACTAATCAAGTGACATTTAAAGTGCAAAGAGCTAGGACTGGCTACATCGTCATGAATGACAGTCCTGAGGCCAAATGCAGCAATAATGAAACAAGCAGCCCAAGATGAGACAGCACCAATCAGTGTCATGCACTTCATTCTAGGTGGAGCACTAACAGAAAGTCTAGAGAAATTAGTTCATCAGTGATGCAATCACTGCAGTAAGACATGAAGAAAAAAGGCAAGAAGCACAGCCTGTGAGGTAGGCAAGCAATTCCTCAATACCTGTGAGATACCTCTGGGGGATCTATAGAAATATTAAAAAAAGAAGGAATACTTCAAAATGGGACAGAAACCTAGAAGGTACTCTAGTAAGGGTTATTAAGCAGTCAACTTTTGAGTCTAAATATCAATGTGATGTCATCTGTACGCTCAAGCTAGAGAAGCCTAAGGATCTAAGGACTTCTGGGTAACACCTTCAAAATGTCCACGGTATAAATTAACAAACTTGTGCATGAAAAATGATAAGCAAAATGGGCATAACTCAGGTATTGCATTTCAGTTCTCAATTACAAGAGAAAAACTTTTAGGTCTATGTTGCCATATATGAAAGAACGTCTTCCCTGGTGGTATGCAGAATTTCCTTGAATTTCCTTAATAATGGGTACATATCATTAACCTTTGAGGTCAATATTATGATTGGTAAACAGAACACTGACATTGGCAACAAGAGACATTTCCTGGAAGGGGCAGAAAGCTATTAGCCTGAACTTGCTTGCAAATAATTAAGTCCTGGAGTAATTTTCACCCACTTTTTTAAAAACATACAATTCAAAAGACTTCACTACATATTTTGAATAGAAAACAGTGATCTAATTTGGGCATCTATTGGGCTGGAATCTAAGGAGACTACAGGAGCAAGCAATTTCACAAGAATCATTTGTCATGTGAGATCACAGATAAACGTGTAGAGAAGACACGGTTATTTATGACAGATGAAAAATACACATATTGCAGATCATAGGCTAGGGTGGTCTCAAAAAGCCTTGTCTCCTCTCCCTGAATGTCAGGCCCTTTTATGTTCCACTAAAACAGGTACATCTATTTATATTCCGCACATACACAGAAACTACTCCAAGTCTCCTAGTTCCCTTCCTAAAGGGTCCAGTAAGCTTACGGTTGAAAGTTGTTCCCAATATTCAACTAAATCTCTTGTAAGACAATTTAAATCTTTTCTCTCCTGTTGAAAAGTTGGGGGAAAAGTAGATGATCCCACATATAATTTAAAACAAAACTTCAAAACCTGTACCCCATTTATCACAAATTATTTCCTCTATAGAAATAGAATGGTTCTTAATTCTTTCTGCTCATTAGAATTACCTAAGGAATATCAATTACCCCCTCAAAAAAATGACACCTTTGGCCACATTCCAGACCATCCTTGCTGTCTGCAAGTTTTTAAAACTCCTCAGGTGATTGTAATGTGCAGCAGGGGCTGAGAATCTCTGCCCCAATCTTTCTGTAAAGAAATTTTTCTTCCCAAGCCTTTTAAAAACCTTCAGACTTTTTCAAGTTGCAAATATTGTTTCAAACACTGGACTTAGAATATATTGTGTGATGCCATATATAAAACATAGGTGCTTTACAGAGTTGCCCAGAAGCATCAATAACATAAAATTCCATACTCATGCCCAATTCTTCCAATGACTTCATTGCACCAACACCTTAAACTAGTATCTAACACTGAATCCTATCCATCTAACTCTATTAACAGAACCCAGGCCTGAAGCTTTTTCAAAATTTCTGAATCAGCCTTAATGTGCCTTCTTCATCCTCTATGTCTCATCAACTTCTTAATGGTGTTAGTTCTTGCTTTGAAATGTAGCTCTCACCCACACTCCTCTTCCATATCCACTCTTATCACCTAACCAGTCTTCCTGCCCCTCAGGCCTTCTCAACACATGGCCACTAAATTCATCTTCTTAAAAACAGTGTTTTGATTATGTCTCCCTCCACGGAAAAATGTTCAGTGGCTCTCCAACTGCTTATGCTAATAAAATTCAAGTCTTTAAACTATGTAGGTATTTTAGTCCCCAAATAACATATCCCAATTTTAACACAATAAATAACTCTACAAATTATGACTACTCAGTGTAGCAAAATTGTGCACTTCATACCCAATTACATCCTACCTATCCATGAGAATTTCCCACCACACTCCAATACAAATTTTCTACTCATTCCAGACTCCTGTATTTTATATACATAAAGTTTTTCCCAAATCCAAGTATTTACTCCTGCCCTAACATACACTATACCCCTTTCTTGAAATCCTATGTTCTCTTTTCCTCATCTTTCCGAATTCTACACATTAGTCTGGACCCAGGCTATGAGGCCTTCCCAAAACACTGCAACCACACCGACTGTCCCTCTTCCGTGCAACATGTATTATTTGAACCAGTTATTCTGAAATATACTGCTTTACACTACTGCTTACCTATTTTATTTGAGTCTCCTCATCTAAAAAAAAGCTCCTGAAGGCAAAAATCATGTTTTACATTCTTAATGTACACTGCACGAAAATAGCTTTTTCAGTTTTTAATTGAACTTTTCACTCGCTCCACTTACTGAACATATATAATGCAAATAAAATTATTGCCTATCATATCAATTTCTTCAGAGTAAATTTCGTGAATTTGCTTATTTTGTTTATTTTGAGAAGAGCCAGTCTATAATTTAAATCTGATTAATTCTTACTGAAAGGTAATATAATGAATCAACTATCTCTGCCAAACAATGTTTCAAATGTAGCATAAAGCCAAAAAAAATTAAAATTTTCTTTAAAATCTGAGATAAAGTCAAAGTATAGTTACACATTCATTATACAAATATATCCCCTCTTTATAGATAGAAAAGGGAAAAATGGTATTTCAAGGTTAAATGCCTACAGGAGATGGACAGGTGATATGAATGAGTGGAGTGAGCCTACGGGAGACAATAGGAAATGGAGGGATGCATAGTAAAAGACAGATCCCATGCTCCTTCTCAAGAAGACAGCAATTACTTAGCTCCAGCCCTGTCAAATGTATGCCCAGAGTGGACAGATACTCTTGATTTTTCAAGAAAAGCCAGAATTTTCATGAAGAAAAATTACCTATTAAATTGGGAAAAATAATTGAACATTTCATAAATACCGTATGAAGCAAATGTGAATCAGGGGGTCATTAGTTTTTAACCTCTGTCTTATTATATAAGGTACAAGGAAAAAGTTCCTGAAGGCTGATCAGATATTTAAAATAAACAATATCTTGAAAATTTTGTCATCTGTCCTGGTGGCTTTTAGAATCAAGATGGTTCTTATTTAACCAAGTTCATTTAAGTGTGTCACACTAAATACAACAGAATCCCTTCTAATTTTGCTGAATCTAAGGTAACATTTTAAAATAAATGAAAATGGATAGTATTAACAAACCAGTTGCCTTAAACTTAAGAACTGCACTCCTTTTTTTAAACAATTCAGATACAGGTTGTTTAATCATAATTGGCACATATATATTATAGAAATTTTAACATTTTTGAGATGTCTGAATTTTATAGCATACTAGCAAAAGAAAACAGTCTCAAAACAGAATAGAGTCTACCACTCTAAAAAGTAGCTTACAAAACTCACAAATGTTGATATTATCATATGATAACTTCATAATGCAACATAAAGGTAACTGAAAATCTCAACAGATATGAGCCACTGCAGAGTTCTGAAGAACAGCAAATGCTACTTTATCCTGGTAAATTCTTGAGAATATTCACGTCACAACTTGGAAGAAATAATAACAAAACCAGACAGTCAAAGGATTAAAACAGATTAATAAAGGAATCAAAAAGAGAAGAAGTATGTCACTGGGAAGAACAAACAGAATTACACATTTAGAAAAATAAGAAACTATCTGAGGAAGAAAAGACAAATTGGAAGAAAAAAAAATAAACTTGAAATCCACGAGATACAGATAAAAAATACCCTTATATTTATTTGTGTAACACCAGGTTTTCCTCTGAGAAAGTAAGCAACTGATTCCTGTTTAGGTTATTCTACAAGAAGTACTAGGGAAGTAAAATAATTAAAAGAGTTGGGGGACTGCTGCCTGAATATTACAACTTCAGGCAGTATGCAATCACACCTTCTGTGAATTTTTAAAGAAGTACAGCACAATAGTTAAGAGGCTAGGTTTACGCTCTGGAGTTAGACTGCACATAGATGTGCCCCGCACTGCCACTCGCTAGCTATGCATGACCTTTCTCAAGATACTTAACACACTGTGCCTCAGTTGTCTCCTTGGTAAAGCAGCGAAATAACAGTATCCACCTTGTGGGACACTGCTAGAATGAGTAGAGATTGTATGCATGCATGCATGCTTACAACAGTGCCTAACACAGAGGAAGTCTTAGATTGATATTAAATATCATTAGTACTCATTATTGTATGGCAAGAGGGAAAACACTGAGATATGGATGCAGAAATGTGGCCATGGAGAATGAAGATGATGCATCAGCCCAAATCACACATTATTATTATCTATTTCTGTCTTTTCACATAAATCTACCTCTTCTCATCCAAGACATTCCCAAGTCTGGTTACTTGTCAATGTTTATATTTATGGGCTGTGTATGAGTTGAAGACTTACAGGCCTGCACTACAGCTCGCCACCCATTCCTAACCTCTCCATTTTCTATGTTTCACCTCCTTCCTCTTTCTTCTACTTCCTTTCCTCTCTCTCTCTTGCCTCCTCATCACTGTCTAGCCAGCACACACTCTCCCCCTGCTGCCCCACCTCTCTTTTTCTCACCCTCTCTCTTTTCTTTTTCTGTCAGGGGTAAATGGAACTGGGTAACTATAGGAAGACATGTCTATTGTTACCAAAGAAAATCCAAATAACAGAAGAAATACTAAGTTAATTCAAAGATGACACCATGACAGACTCAGCTTGAGATTATATCTCACATAACAGAATATAAGCAGCTGTTTACCCACATTTACACATGATTACGTTCAAGAGTAAGTTACCTACATTAGTATAGCCAAGCAATGAGCCCAAATGCCTAAGACCTTAATAATTATCAAAGACTAATACGGGAGAAGAGAAGGGGAAGCAAACAGCCAGACTGGCTGATGGAAGAGGGCAGATGACTCAATGATTAATTAACAACTTAACTTCCATCAATTCTAATTGGATTATAACTAAATTCCCAGTATTGGTAATACTGGGAGACAGAAGTCTCCAGGTTCTTTTTACACTAGGATTGCAACTAGCTCTTCCCTGGAGTTGTATAATAACACTGATCACCCAAAGACCTGTGTATTAACACAAAGGTACCAAAGTGCCCCTGCTCAAATGGATGGGAGTCTTATTATGCACCAGAGAAGTGCACTACACTTCTCTATGTCTGTTCATGTTCATAGACACATATTCATATTAAGTAAGGAAACCGGGGGGAAACAAGAAAAAAAAAGATGAACAGGCTCTTATCCCCACATAGAAAGAAAATAAATATTCTGAACTTGGCAGAAGTCTGTAATGGAGCTTCTTAACTTAGGAAGAAAAAGCAAAAGAAAAATATTACACTTCTATTGTTTCCTGCATTTATATGGTGGTCTGCATGATTCAACTTCAAATAAAGTTAAACACCTATGCTTAAGAATATTCAGTCAGAAGACATAGCTGGAAATAGGCATGTGTTACTAGAACTCAAGCATCCATTTCTGACAGATATCTGCTTAACCTGTTTTTACAAACACTGCATACAGACCTCGATGAATGTTTCTCCTCTTTTTCTTCTACCTTACCCCCCTCCCAACACTTTCTCCTCCATACTGGCCTTTTATTCTATGGTCAGAGGTTAAACTGCTAACCCTTCACCTTCCAGGAAAGTTTTTTTTTCCTCTCTCATAAAAGGTTTTTCACCGTGTGCAGCAGTCGGATTAGCCCCTCTTCTCGAGAACAAAAGCTATGTCTTTGTCTTCGTGGTTTGGGCACAGAGCCCCTACATCAGAGGAAGCTGCTCTACTCCACATGCACAATAACAATATTGTGAGGCCCCACGAAAGCCTGGCCTCTCAGTGTCTAGACTCTCATCCAACCAGCTAGCTGAAGAGAAAATCCTGTCAGGCACTCAGCTGAAAATTCACTAAGGTATCCTGTTGAGAACCTGATGAAGATGTTATTTGACCATACGGTAAAACTTTCCATTGTTTAACATAAAGATAAGAGAAAAACTTTTGGAACTCAATGCTTTAACAATCCTGGTCACAAATTCACACATGGGTCAGTAAATGTATTTACTAACATACAACCCCTTCCTCTATACACTCTCTTAAAATAATACACAGGCTTATTTATGACATTCTGATCTCTTGCATTTAAAAATCTGCCTAACTAAAGGATACATTCAAAATATTACAATAGATTATTTTTTAAATTTTTTTAAATTTTTTATTTTATTACTTTTACATTCACTAGTTCTCATCAGAAATTTTACTACTGTATCACTGAAAGAACTGGTTGAAAGAAAACTCGTATCTTTTCACATTTCATGATATTTATCTATTTTACAAGTTTTTAAATGTTGAACAAAGAAGAAATAGTAAACCACAAAACATGTATTTGATTAAAGTTTAGAAATGGAAGTATAATGGTACATTAACCAAACCACACTTACAAAAACCATTTGTAAATTTTTTTAAACTTGTAAATATTAAATACATAAGACAAATTTATATTTGACCACATCATAACAATAAAAGAAGAATTCTCTCAAGCATGTTAAATTATGGGTGAGTTCATGAATATTTACAATGGCTGGGGAGAAGATTGCAGTGTTAAAAATATACATAATCTTATAATTCACATCTATTACAGCAACCAATATTGAAAATTATTAAGACTACATTATATATGATTAAAACTATGTTAAGTAAACTCATACTGAAATCTGAAAGTGAATGCACAAAAATAGACATTTTTATGTTATTGGTATGAAAAAAGCATAATCTTTTCACTTTTTTCAAAATTGTTCATAACACACTACACTAATAATTCAAAAAATAGAAGAAACTACAGAATAAAAATGGGTAGCAACTAATGAGAGTTGTGTTACCACTGTATTAAAAATTAAGGAATAAATAACTTCTGTTAAATAGCCCGTAGAGCAATATAAACTGATTTAAATTTTAGGAGAAATATGAATGTGTTTTGGAAACCTATAAAGATGATTATTAGCCTGACAACTTCAAGAGACCATGACCAACAAGTTTAACAAAAGAAATAGTTATTCTTGGGGCATATCTATGCTCAATATACAATGAGTATTTAGACCTTTATTAATTTATAAAAATATTATTGGAAAATAGAGGTTGGAATAACTGTAAAGGAACCCTCTCTCTAGAGTTCATCAGCTACAAATTAGTACTTTTATTGAATTTGAATTGTGAAAATTTTGATTTACAGGAAACCAGAGATCTTATCTAATCTAATCCACTCGTTTTGAGACTCAAGAAGATTAAATGGTTTACCCAATTCTTATATTTTAAACTGAAGTGATCAATTCTATATATGTCATAGAAATTATCCCTGAGATGACTGATGACAAATTTGTTACTGTAACTCTTCTCTACAGATACCCATACTCCATGACCATTGCACTGGAATGGCTACTCATTAGCTTCAACACTCTACTGATCTCATATACTTTTCTGTTTTCCATGTTTTTGTTGTACCACTCATTCTGAAAACAGCCTTCTCTTTTTTGTAACCATATACAGTATATACCCAAGCCTCTATTCCTGTGAATGTCTGAGACTTATTTCATAAATGAGATTTCTCAATAGTAGCATTCATGCACGACATCAAAAGTCTGCTGCCACCTCTCATGATAACCACTCGAGACTGTCTATTTACACATTTGAAGGCCTGTTATCAGTCTAAATCATCCTTAGTCTTTTTTGTTATATGATAATATTAGCTACTCTTAGCCCCTTGGCCACCCCCAACCATATCCCAATTGTTCCAATAGGGGCCTACAAGAGACACTGCCCTTCACCTGCAACCAGGTTTCAGGCAGCACATCAATGTAACTGCAACTTCTCCCATAGAGTAGTAGAATTCAGACTCAGTCAACTGTCTATGTTCAAGTAGCTGCAGCTATGCATCACCATAGCCCTATTCCTTAAGACAATTACTTCAAACTTTCAGATACATAACAATAACCTGGGAAACTTTTTCAAAAATGGAGATTCCACTCCTACCTCCCTTTTTCCCATAAAAATAATCTAAAGTAGGGGCGCCTGGGTGGCACAGTCGTTAAGCATCTACCTTCAGCTCAGGGCGTGATCCCAGCGTTCTGGGATCGAGCCCCACATCAGGCTCCTCTGCTAGGAGCCTGTTTCTTCCTCTCCCACTCCCCCTTCTTGTGTCCCCTCTCTCGCTGGCTGTCTCTGTCAAATAAATAAATAAAATCTTTAAAAATAATAATAATAATCTAAAGTATACCCCAGGAACCTGATTTCTCAATCAACGAATCAGTAGCTCCTAAAAACATACTGACAAACATGGAATAGAAGCTCTCTTCTCAAAAATTTGTGGACTTCCATGTAGCAACATTCCACCTGGGAGGCATGACCAAACTCCAGAGGCCCCTCAAAATAAGGAGATCTTTGCATTATTGTTAGATGAGTTTGCCTCTACTCCCAAGTATTACAGGAGATTCTACTTACTCATTACAATAAGAGTACAGCCATATTCCTCATTAGTTTTTAGACCTTTCCTTAGCTAGACAATAAAGACATTCACAGAGGTAGTAAGAATCTAGTTCACCAAAGGTAGCAAAATTTCAAAATTCCAATTATGTGAAAATTGGTAAATTTCAAAATAAGTATTTAGAACTCAGCTTTTAAAGGGGGAGGGTACCTGGGTGGCTCAGTCGGTTGGGCAGCCAACTCTTGATTTCAGTTCAGGTTATAATCCCAGAGTCGTGGGATCGAGCCCCAATTCGGGCTCCATACTCAGCAGGGGGTCTGCTGGAGATTCTCTCTCCCCCTCTCCCTCTGTCCCTCCCCCATCTCTCTCTCTTTCTCAAATAAATAAATCTTTTTTTAAATAAGGTCCGTTTTCCTTCTTTTATTCAGTTATGTATCTCCCTTCAGTCTAGGTAGAGCTGAGCTTTCCAACCATCTAGTCTTTGAAGAAATAAAGCATTACTTAGCTCTAATGGCACAATTCCCAGTATTCTGCTGAAACAGCATTAGAAGGGAAGAAATGATATATGGATACTAACTTGAAGGGTGCCTAATCCAGCTCATTCTCTTCCAGCAGGATCTGATTACTTCCCTATCATTAATCTTCTCTACTTACATTCCCCTTCAATTGCTTTTATACTAATTTCTCTGATGCCTGTTTATTACATTTTCTCTTTTCTCTGATCCAAGATGAACTAGCAAGCATGAGTACCCACTGTTATGTAATAAGAAAAAGAGGAATATCTAATACAATTACAATCAGAGGGAATTTCATTACAAATTATTTTGAAACAATGTTGAATTTTTTTTTAATGCTGAGTTTAAGGTGCTATTTTTCTCATTTGGACTTATTAATCTTTTCCTTTCAAAACCAAATATAACATTAAATCTACAAAGGGAGTGACAGCCCAGGTCACAACAATTCCCTCTTCTTGGCAGCAGCAGCCCATTCCCAGGGTGGGGACCCGGTAGCCACATCCATAATTGGTAAGGCTGACCCCAGGCCAGAACTGAATAAGCAAAACACATGACCTAATCTGGACCGGGCTCTCTTTCATAGAATTTGGATTGTGAAGTTAAGAAACACACAAAATGGGAAATGCTAATGCAAAGTCACTTTTTTTGGCAGAAAGATGACAGATCTTCAGAACTACTGTGATAACTAGATTTCCAAAAATTATTTGTCCTATATATGTAAGTTACCATGTCTTTCCCTCTAACCAAAGATATGGAATGTTAAAGCAGCACTTTTACAATCTATAAACAGGACACCTGCCTCTAGCCAAGAGAAAATAACAAGGACTGGATTTACTTTCTATCTTTAACAAATGAAAACCTGGAAGAAAATATGAAACAATTCTCAGACATCAGTCAGGGCAGGACAGTGATCCCAGACAGAGAAAAAACAAATAAGGTAAGCCTTACAGTTGTTCCCAGCTCACTGTCTGGAGACTTTCCAGCATGCAGCACAAGGAGAGAAAACCCAGGCAGAACCTAATGGTCTCCTTGAGATGAGGAGATGGATTTTGGAGGCTGAGAGGCCAAGGCAGCTAAAGTGCACAGAAAGAGTGCTGGAGAAGAGAAAGCTGCACAGAAATAGAGCTCTGAACATCTGTAGCAGGCCACCACCCTCCCAAACTCCCCCATCCTGCCCAAGTCTTCAGTGGAGTGCTGATCAGTGGACACATATGAGGAAAGTACCTGAAGCTGGGGAAAGGAAATGCACGCATGATATTTAAGAGGAGAGACCATATTCTGGGACATAAAGCAAGTCTCAACAGATTTTAAAGGATTCAAATCATATGTCGTCTATTCTCTGAAATTATATTATCAAAACATAATGGAAAGATCATTAGAAAATCCCTTTAATATCTGGAACTGAAGTAGTACTTTTCCAAATAAACCATGGGTCAAAGAAGAAATCAAAAGGCAAGCTAGGTGTCTTGAACCAAATAAAAATGAAAACTGATAAACTCAACTTTATCAAAACTAAGAACTCTTCTCTGTAAAAGAAACTATTAAATTAAGAGAATGAAAAGACAGACACAACCGGGAGAAAAAACTTGCAAATCCAACAAAGAAGTTGTATCTTGTGTATCTTGTGTGTGTGTGTGTGTCTGTGTGTTATATAAAAACTCCATAAACAAGATTTGAATAGAACTTACACCAAAGAAGATATACAAATGGACAAGAAGCATATTAATTCATTCATTTTTTTTAAAGATTTTATTTTTAGGGGCGCCTCGGTGGCACAGTCGTTAAGCATCTGCCTTCAGCTCAGGGCATGATCCCAGCGTTCTGGGACCGAGCCCTGCATCAGGCTCTTCCGCTGGGAGCCTGCTTCTTCCTCTCCCACTCCCCCTGCTTGTGTTCCCTCTCTCACTGGCTGTATCTCTCTCTGTCAAATAAATAAATACAATCTTTAAAAAAAAAAAAAGATTTTATTTTTAAGTAATCTCTACACACAATGTGGGGCTCAAATTCACAACCCCAAGATCAGGAGTCACATGTGCCTCTGACTAAGCCAGCCAGGCACCCCCACATGAATTCATTCTAATAGAACATAACCAAGTCTCCAAAATGCTTCCATCAATTTTTGAGAAATCAGACCTTTATCTGAAAATGAGAACGTGTAATGTGCTAGAACACTGCTAATAATTCTATTCAACTATCTGAAGGAATTTGTACTATCAAATTTTGTTTTATATAAGCAACTCAATATTCATATATATATATATACACACATACATACATACTACATGGACACACACACACACCCCAATATGGAATTACCAGGTAAATAGCATCTGAAATCAAATCCAACTTCATAACTGAAAGAGCATATGAAGGAACTATGTATGTTCCCATATATCCAAATATATATGATAGCTATCATATATATAGATAGATTAACCATCATACATATGTGATATGTGAGAACATACATAGTTCTTTCATCGGAGTCTATATTTTTTCCAAAGACCCTGATTTCCAGTGGGGAACTATGTGGGTACCAAGGAAGTTACATTACTCCCAACTCCAAGAATGGAGTCCATTCCAATAGAACATAACTGAGTCTACAAATGCTTCTACCAATTTCTAGGAAATCAGACCTTTACTTCTAAATTACAATGTATACAATGTGCTAAGATATTGTTAAATCGTTCCATTCAATTGAACTTGTGTTTGATTCAGGGTTGGGCCCATAACTTATGAGTGCCAGAGAAAAAAAGTGTGGAAATCTCAGTAAGTTGGTCAAGGTGGGTCTCACTAAGAATGAGCAAAAAGCTGAAGAATGTAATTAGTCATGCAGGTATCTTGGGGAAGAGCATTAGAGGCAGAGCAAACAAAAAGTGCATAGGCTTAAAAGAGCATTTCTGATGTGTTCCTGGTACAGAAAGGAGGCCAATCTGGCTATAGTTGAGGGAGGAAGAGGAAAGAATGGTGGAGGTTATAAACATAAAAAGAGGGGATTTGAACCAGATTATGTAGGACCATGGTAGATCCCTGGAGTTTTTCATTTTTATTTGAATGATTTGAAAAGTCAGAGGGATGGAAAAAAGAGAACAATGAGCAGAACACTGCATAGAGAAAACTGATTCTTGAAAAGCCGAGGTTTGGAAATTGAGGTTGTGAACAAATTTCTATCACTATATCCAATGTGTCATGCCATATACAAAAGTAAGATAAAATCCTTGTCTTTGCTGAGTTGATAATCTAGATGAAGAACCAAAACACAAATACACTTAAAATGATAGAATGTTTTAACTGCAAGGGGTTTTAGGACAGTCAGTCTATACCTTTTGTTTACCAAAAGAATGTAAGCCCAGAAAGGGGAAATGATTTATGCAAGGCTGTATAACTAGTTATCGGTTCAAGTAGAACTAAAAATAAGTTATCTTAGATTCGAAGTCAAGCAAAGCAAAATTACAAAGGATGAGCTGAAGAAAAGACTACACTTATAAAGCAGTTTTGCAAAACAGATAAACATTTGTCACATCCACTTGCTGTTACAATTTCCAAAGAAACCAACTGCTCAGCCTGCCCCAAAGATTTGCCCTACAATTCTAAGGGAAGGAGTGAAAGGCAAAGCTGATACCTACGTTGATAAGTAAATCCAATGGATCAAAAGATAAAGAGCTTTCTGTATTCCGATAAAAAAAAAAAAAAGCATTCAAAGCTTTTCATATAAAGACTGTATTTTCTCTCTAACAAAGAGACTTTGTTTTCTGGAATTTCTCAAGGCTACAAAGAAAAAGAATAAGGCAAGTAAATCATTATCCTATGTGTTGATAGAGCTAGCCTCTTCTCAAATCAAGTACAAACATCACTGGCTAGTGGAAAATAACATGTCATGCCAAAAAGCTCTCTCAGTAAAGTAGTACTTCTGAAGTACTCTGAGATAGAGTAACTAATAGAACTCAAGAATATATTCCAAATAGTCAACATTTCCAACTCAATCTAACTAAGAACATATTATCTAAAAAAGCATATAAGTTGATTACAATGGTGCTGTCCTTACTGATACATATTAATAAAGTAAATAATCATTAAAGCTGTTTTACACCATTAACATGATTTAAAGTAGATTCCAATGTTAGAATACTAATATCTACAGAGCAGGTCTAATATGAGAATGTATCAATATACAATTCTTGATAAATTTTTACACAATCGTTTAAACCTAATTTATCAAAATGACTATTTAAAATAAATAATTATGGACTGAAATAACACCAAAAAAATACTTTTTATGCCTTTACTGAAGAGTTTACTATTAACAAAAACCTTTTTTAGCACAGTTTCGAATACTTAGCAATCACACAGAGAAAGTTTACAACTCTACTGCTTATGCAATCTCATCAGATTAAGAATTTAAATTTTCAGTTTCATGATCCCATGTAGAAATCAAAGTACATCAAGTGGACACACACTCAAAACAGAAATCAATAAATCTAACTTGGAGACCCACACATATGGTAAGCAGAAAGAGCACTAAGCTTTATTCAAAGACCCAATTTTCAGTCCCAGGTCTGCCATTTCATAGCTTTGGAATCTTAAGTATGAACACTTCAATGAGCTTTCATTTCCTCATCAGTAAAATTGGGATAGCTATTGAACCTAACATAGAGAGTTGCTGAGAAATTCAAAAGTAACTTAAAAGTGATGTGTGTAAAATTCCTTTTTGACCTGTGAATTACCATATAAATTTAAATTACACAGAGAAATATTAAATCTAATACAATGGCATTATGTTGAGTCTCAGTAAAAAGTAGTCCAAACACAGAAGTTTAATTTTTACTAATTTCCCTAGTGATTTCTTTTTCTTTCAAAAAACTCAGCAACAGTTCATAAAAAGTTTTATGTTACCAACTTTAGGCATATGCTTACACAGAGGTACATAACTATAAACCAATCTGTCATATAACATCCTCATTCTCATCATTATCATAACAACATCAAGGGACAGCATTTTTGTGCTTCAGTATAAACTTTGTACTTCAGTCTCGTATTTCTACTGTCTGTTTTGTGGAACATGACATATTTATTGAGTACCTACTTATATAATAGTCTGAAGAATCAAAAAACAGTAAAAAAATAAGATCCAGGACTTTAACAGTCTGGATACCATGATATCATATATGCATAAATATTTCAATTAAAGTGATACTTAGACGTCTACTTTTGGCCATGACGCAGTAACAGGCACAAACTAGCCAGCCCTCCATTAACAATGTAAAATAAAACTGTAAAAAAATATTTGAAACAAATGGTTTTAGATGTTGGGCAAAGCAGGACTGTAGTCCCTAAGAAAAAGAAAATACACAAAATGAACACTACATAAACTTCTCCCTGTCTTTCTGTCTGGAGGCATTTTCAAGATTATAGCACATAAGCAAAGAACAGCAGTTTTGCTGAGCAGAGAAAGAAGAGAATAAAGTTGGGGGATGCAGCAAAATTGGGGGGACTAAAATAGCAAACGCAAGAAGCTCCAGAAATATACATAAGGGTCATAATAAGTCTTTAGCCAAACACGAGGTTGCACATGCCCAGAGTGACATTCTACAAAACTTGGCAGTGAATAGCTAAATAGAGATTCTGGAGGTCACATACTACTGAGAGATACAGCACACAGATGAAACGACACTGAACACCCAGGGAATTCAACTGAGACTACCACGGAAAGGTCACACTGTTGGGAGATAGTTCTAGGGGTCCCTCAACTTTCTTCACTTCTTGAGAGCAGAGGTATGGACAAGGTTTTGTTCCAGACTATCTTTTCCAGGATCTTTGATTAATAAGGCATATAACCACTAAAACAGTTTTAAACTATTAATATGATGCTAATGTGATTAAAGCAAACAAACAGCCTTGGAAGACAGAGGCTGTCTCCAACCAGAGCAAAGGGCACATTAACTTACAGCCTGGGAAGATAGAGGATCTCCCTCCAGCAGCAAAGAGGAGGCATGCTTACTGCACACTGCATACTATTTGGGTCCTCTAAGCTCAGAGTTCTCTCCTATAATATGACCAACTACATTAACAGCCATCCACGTAGGCCCACCCACACCACCTTCATATAATTTAGGGGCAAGGAAAACTGAGGCAAATATACTGGTGCTCCTGTTGCTGAATGCACCATATGTGATATCTGACAGCATCCATGAAAGTGTAACAAGACAACTAATTATTACTTAAACAGGGTAAAATCTCAGACCCAGCACAGTTTTGAACATACACCTTGGAAGTAAAATATTCTAGATGCATCCAAACAAACATTGAAAACAAATCTTGAAAGGATCAAGCTGATCCATCAAAAAAACTGATTGCCCATGAAAACAAAAAACATTTACTAAAATAAAATAATAAATTTTAAACTGCCAATAATATGATCTCCACAATATTTACCATATAATCAAAAGCTATCACACATGCACAGATGCAGTAAAATGTAGCCCACAACTAGGTGGGGAGTGGATAGTGTGTAGAAACAAACTCCAAAATGAACCAGATATTAGAAGATAACAATTTTAAAAGAGTTAATATAGGAGGTAGATGACCCTTCAAAGATATCTATGTCCTAATCCCTAGAACCCATCAATACATTAGGTAACATGGCAAAGGGAAAATAAGGGTGCTAATCAGCTGACCTTACTATAGGGAGAGTATCCTGGATTATGTGGGTGATTCCAATGCAATCACAAGGATCCTTAGATGTGAAAGAGGGAAGCCTAAGTGTCAGTGTCAGAGTGATAAATGGGAGAAGTTGGTCACTGCCACCTTTGAAGATGAAAGGGAGCCATGAACCAAGGAATGCAGGCAGCCTCTAGAAGCTGAAAAAAGCAAGAAAACCTTATCTGCTAGAGCCACCAGAAAGAAACACAGCCCTGTTGACACCGTCATTTTAGTTCAGTGAGATCCATTTCAGACTTCCAGAACTATAAGATAATAAATTTGTGATGTTTCAAGCCACAATGTTTGTGTTAATTTGATATAGCACAAACAAGAAACCTATGTAAGTTATTAAATATAGGTCTAGGACTTAAAGGAAGACAGAATGAATGAATGGAGAAAGAATCTCAGTAGAAAAAAAAAAAGCTACAAAAAAGAACCAAATGGATAATCTAGAACTGAAAAATATATTATTTGAAACAATTCACTGTACAGGCTTAACAACAGATTGGATATTACAGAATAAAAGATTCTGAATACAGAATAATTAAAATTATACAAACTGAAGAACAAAGAGAAAAAGTACTGAGAAATAGAAAACAAAGTTTCTGTGATTAGTGAAAAATCTAACATACATGAATTGTATCCCTAACGGGAAAAGAGTGCAGGGGAAGGTGACCAGAAAAAATTTGAAAAACATAATGGCTGGGCGCCTGTGTGGCTCAGTCGGATAAGCATCTACCTTTGGCTAGGTCATGATCCCAGGGTTCTGGGATCGAGCCCTGTGTCAGGATTCCTGCTCAGTGGAGAGCCTGCTTCTCCCTCTCTCTCTCCCTCTGCAGCTCCCCCCACTTGTGCTCTCTCTCTCTCTCTGTCAAATAAATAAATAAAATCTTAAAAAAAAAAAAAAACATAAAGATCAACAATTTTCTGAATCTGAATACACACACACACACACACACACACACACACATCCAAGGAGCTCAATAAAGCCCCAGGCAAAATAAATGTAAAGAAAACTAAATCTAGGCACATAATAATCAAATTTCTGAAAACCAAAAGAAAAAGAAAAAATCTTAAAAGCCAGAGGAAAAAAAGATATACTACCATATAGAGGGATAATGACTAAAAATTTCTGCTGAGATGGCATCAAAAACTTTGCAAGGCAGAAGACAATGGAACAAAATCTTTAAAATGCTGAAAGAAAAAACACTATCAAACTAGAAGTCTATTTCCAAAAAAAATATCCTTCAAAATAATAATGACATTTTCAGATAAATAGAAGCTCAGAGAAGTTTTCACTAGCAGACCTGAACTACAATGAATATTCAGTTTTTCAGGCTAAAAGAAAATAATACAAGATACAAATTCAAATCTATGTAAAGGAAGAGTGCCAGAGAAAATAAAAATGTAAGTAAATACAAGAGGCTATTTTTTAATGTTTTCTGATTTCTTTAAAAATTATTTAAACAACAATAACAATTTATTGTGGGAATTATAACCTATGTAGAAATAAAATACATGACAGCAATAACACAAAGGATGGGAGGGAGTAAATATAATTTAATGTTGGAAGGTTCTTATAGTGGTATACTTTTAATTTACGGTAGACTGACAATTTAATAATGTCTAACGTAGAGCCACTAAATTTTAGAGCCAGTAAAAACAAAGTCAATAGAAAGGTATACAATGCTTAAAAAAAAATAATATAGAAAAATGTAGGAAGAAAGAAAAAAGAAGATAAAAAAATATTTAAATCCTTATAGTACAACAGGAAAAACAGCAAGATGATAGATTTAAACCTAAACATATCAATAATTACACTGAATGTAAATGTACCAAACATTCTAATTAAAGACAGCAACTGTCAGACAGGATAGAAATGGAAAACCCAAATATATAGGTATTAAATATAGATAGTTTAGAAAAAAAGAATGGAAAAAGAATTTCATGCAAACACTAATTATGGGAAAGGCAGGGCAGTTCTATCCCTTACACAAAGTAAACTTAAAAAGCATTACCAGAAACAAAGAAAGAAATTCTATATGTTAGAAGGATTGGTTCACAAAGAAGACATAATCAAAAACGTGTATGCATCTCATAACAGAGCTTCAAAATACATAAAGCTAAAACTAACTTCCCCTAATGGGGAAAATCAACAAATCCATAATTACAGTTGAAGATGTTAATACTCCTCTCTCAGAAACTGAAAGAAATAGACCAAAAAAAATCAGTGAAGATATGAAACATGTGAAAAACAATCAACTTTACCTAACTGGCGTTTATTCAATAGATACAACAAGTGCAGAATATATACTCTGTTGAAGCACTGAATATTCACCAAATATAGACCACATTATGGGCCATAAAAAAACCCTTATATTTTCTTTTTTTATATAAAGATTTTACTTATTTATTTGACAGAGAGAGAGAGAGAACACAACCAGTGGGAGTGACTGGCAAAGGGAGAGGGAGAAGCAGGCTCCCCACTGCGCAGAGAGCCAGATCCCAGAACCCTGCTCAGCAGGGGGTCTGCTTCTCCCTCTCCATTTGCTCCACCTCCTGCTTATGGGCGTGGGCTCTCTCTCTTTCTCACACAAATAAATAAATAAAATCTTTAAAAAAAAAAATCAGAATCTGCATTCTAGGAGCCAGATGCAGACTGTGCTCCATCAGCATCTAAGCTTAGACAGGCAGCAGCTGTGTGACTGCATTAGGGACTGGAAGCAAGACTGGCAAGGGAAGTGGGCTGGGTGGCATCTGTCGGGTCTTAAGACAGGTTATAACCACAAATAATACTAGTACTAGAGCAAGAAATCCCCCGCTCACCTTTCACGTTCAAGCGCTGTTTGAAAAGCAGGACTTAACAGTTACTCAACACACCTGGCCCTTATTGAGAATACATAATATGCCAGGCATTGTGATAGGTCCTTTTACTGGTATCTAATTTGGCCCCACCACAAACCTGAGAGAATGATAGGATTTTTCTCATTTTTATGAGACTCCAGCCTAAGTTACAGAATTCAGTCTAGAAGTCAAAACTTCCAACTCCCAAGTCCAAGGACCACTGGCTACAACACAGCTGCCTTGAGGTATTTGAGGCAATTGGACACAAATGAACAAGGTTGTTTCAGAGCTGTTAGTCAAAGATGGGAGTGGATTTTATTTAAAAGTCATTCAAAACTGCTATACAGGGGCACCTGGGTAGCTCAGGGGCACCGGGCATCTGACTCTTGGTTTCAGCTCAGGTCATGATCTCATGGGTTGTGGGACAGAGCCCCACGCTGGGCTCTGCACTCAGTGGGGAGTCTACTTGATTCTCTCTCTCTCTGCTTCTTCCCCCCACCCCGGCTAACATGTTCTCTCTCTCTCTCTAAAATACATATATCTTTTTTAAAAAGAGAGAGAGAAAAAAAACTGCTATACAGAAGCAATGGCAAAATGAAGTTTAAAGTCCCTGTCCTAAATGAATTTACAATGTAGCTGGGAACAAAACCAATGATCATTAAAGGTCTGCTTTAAAAAAATCAAGAACCCCAAATATTTAGAAATTAAGTACCACATCTCTAAATAAATTGTGGATCAAGAAAGACATCAGAAGAAAGTTAGAATTATTTTCAACTACATAATAATGAAAACATAATCTGTCAAAGTTTGTGAGACACAGCTAAAACAATAAAGGTAAATTTATACACTTATGATTATATTAGGAAAAAAAGTAAGGTTTAAAATCCAATGCTCTAACTTTCCACATTAAGAAGTTTACAAGAAATTAAATCAAAATAAGCAGAAAGAAGAAAATAACAGAGAGAAGATATCAATGAAACAGAAAATGAATCATGGGGAAATCAACAAAATTCTAAATTGGTTCCCTGAAAATATCAATGAAACTGGTAAACCCCTAGGTAGAATGATCAAGAAAAACAAGAGAGAATATATAAATTACCAACACTGAATGAAAACAGGGGATTATTACCAGAGATCTTACAGAAATTAAAAAGTTAATAAAAAATATCATGAATAGCTTTGTGCAAATATATTTTACAATTAGATGAAACAGGGTAATTCCTTACGGATGAAAATTACGAAAACTAACCCCCAAAAAAATCTCATAGCCATTTATCTGTTAGAGAAATTGAATTCATAATTAAAATTTTCCTACTTAAAAAAAATTCCAGGCCCAAACATTTAAGAAAATAATATCAGTATAATTCAATTAACTTGATTTTCCCTGTATCCTAATAAGAATATAATTGAAACAAAGGTGACCTATATCAGAAATATGTTTAAAATGCTAACTCCTGATTTCTTCCATGGGTTCAGATCTTTGGCAAAAATAACCAAAACAGAAACTATGAAAAAAGACTAATTTGACCAGAAAAAAAATGTTAAACTTCTGAATGAAGAATATCATAAACAGAATTAAGAGATAAATGTTAAATTGGAAAATATCAATATTTAATAAATAACTGGCTGATATGGGTAAGATGAGAGTCTTTATCAAATGTACAAAAGACAAAAACAGGAACCGCCTCAAAGAAATAATAATACCAACATGAAATAACGGCCAATTTGCCTAACCAATCATAAATATAAATTTAAGCACGATAGGCAAAAGCATTTTCAAAAATTTAAGAGAAGAGATATCTCTGGAAAAAGCAAAATTGTACAGACTATAAAAAGATCAGTGGTTGGGCCAGGGGAAGAAGGGATGAGTAGGTCGAGCATAAAGGATTTGGGGGGTTTTGAAAGTATTCTGTAAAATACCATAATGGTAGATACATGTCATTATAAATTTATCAAAACCCATAGAATTTACAACACTAAAAGTGAACTGTAACGTAAACTACAGACTTTGGGTTACAGTGATATGTCAGTGTAGGTTCATCAATTCTAACAAATGTACCGCCACTCTGGTAGGAATGTTAACAGTGGGGGAAGCTGAAAGGTGGGAAGTAGGCGCAATATGGGAACTCTGTAGTTTCCACTCAATTTTGCTATGAACCTAAAACTGATCTAAAAAATAGTCTATTTTTTCAAAAAACACATATAAGATTTCAAAGACTAAGTTGGAAAAAATATGAATTATTTTAATAATGTTCTAATAGTGACTGCATACCTGTAATTATGATGTTTTGGATGTGTTGAGTTGAATAAAGTATATCGTTAATACTTTTAAAAAGAGAATACCTAATATTGTTGAGAACTGCAGTACACAAACACTCTCTTGCACTAGTTATAAGAATAAACACTTTTTTGTATGAAAACAACTTTTTGTATGAAAATCTGCCAATACATATCAAAAGTTCAACAATGACACGCTAAGAATTTATCCAAAGTAATAGAAGTGTAATGAGATGTACACATAGTAGGCCCATATGGTGGAATTCTAGGTAGCTAGTAAATCCAATGAAGTAGACTGCTCTTTTTACACACAAAAAGATGTTCATGATAAATTGTCAATTGGTAAAGGTCAGATTTTGGACATTATGGACAGATGAGCCAGTTTAGGAAAATATACATGATATTCTCTGGGTGGTAAGATTTAAAGATTTTTAGTCTCTTCACATTATTTGCTGCTTCTACTTGAATTTTTTACAATATGTCTGGATCTCTTTTCCTAAAACATACAGACACCCACACTGACAGTATTTGGCTACTCTAACTTAACTTCCAATTCATTCTGGCAAGGACAAAGTTCATCATACCTAAAGAAATAATTCATTTGATTATGTAATTTGGGGCAAGTTCCTCAATTTATCCTACTTATCTGATATAAAATCAAGCTGTATTGGAAAGTGGGTTTTAGAGTTAAAGTCTTGGTTCAAGTCTGCCATTTATCTGAACCTGCTCACTTCACTTTTCTGTGCTTCAGTTTCTTCAAACATACAATTATAATATTGATATCCATCCAGTGATAAGATTGATAGGAGGATCAAACAAATAATTTATGTGGAAAATACTTTCTAAAATACTTTACAAATAATGAATATTAGTAGTTGTAGTATATTGCAAAAAATATATATATATGTAATGGTACAGAACACCAAAACAATGAAAAAAGAAAAAAAAGAGGTTTAAAATTGGCAAAAAAATTAGTAAAAGGGAAATATGTAAATAAATATATGTACTGAAGAAAGAAAATGAGCTTAAACTAATAAGAATTTCCATTTTTAAAAAAGTAACCATTGACTAGACTGCCTCAAAGAAAAAATAATAAGTATAAAAAATAATAACTGGGCCAAATACAGAATAAAAACTTTGAACATAATTCACCACATGTTGATACCTAATGTATTTGAAATAGAAGTTCCCTTATAACTTTTATCATCTTTTATCATCTTAATGAACAAGATGAATATAATACTTGGCCCCTGCCATCAAAGGAACTTACAGCTACCCTACAGAATATAAACAAGCATTACCATCATTCATTAATATATATTCATTTAAATGCCTGCTAAACACAGAGCACTATGCTAGGCATATGGAATTCAGAAGTATACGTGATACTACCTCTTGCTTTTTGAAAAACTGACCATTTATTTGAGCAAGGAACTGGAGTACCAACACAAACATAAACTCAATTATAAGAACTGGAACACATATGGCAAAGGGTAGAAGAATGGAATTACAGCCCAGGAATAAGACACATGCTGAGTCATCACCCCTGTACTCTAAGCTACATCAGCAACAAGAACAACTTGATGCTACACAGAAATGGACCCAAATTCCTCCTTGTTCTGGGTATGATTGGGCCAGGGAACTGGAATTATTTACCTACACACATTACTTCACTGGCAATAATATATTAAACATTAAATAAGTTGTCATTCAGTACACCACCTGGTCAATTCTGGGTTCCTACTGAAATGCTGCCAAAACTGACAGGAAGAGGAAGCCATCAGGAAATAATGGGTATCTCTATCAGCTTGACACGGAGTTCACCCATGCATTAATTTATTTAAAAGAAAAAAAAAAGTTGAAGGGATGATTTTTTAATGACCTGGAGAGCTTCCCCAAGAGTTAAGTAAGTAAGTAAATAAATGTGTAAATAAATAAATAAATATTAAAAATAAACAGACAAAAAAGCTTAGTAAAACCAAAGAGCAAAGAAAAACTTTATCAGATCTGGTTATAATTATTGGACTCTCAAGCATTCAATCTTTTACTGAGTAGCAGTTACAGATGGGTCTTGGAAAGAGTCTAAAATCTAACAAATTTAATAAATTCTATATATGTTTCTCTCTTACCAGATTATAAATTCCTTAATGGATCGGACAAGTATCAAGTCTGCATTCCTTTAAACGTCAAGAATGACTTTTTATACTTCTGGAGGATAAATGGACGGATGGACAAACAAGCTACACAACAACAAAAAGATGTGTGTCACAGAGATTAAAATTTTAACAGAAAATTTGTGAAACTAACTGGGTATTAAAGACAGGCGCGGGGAATGTAGAAATGACAGAGAACTTGAAGGTGACTAGAAGGGAGAAAGAAGCAGCGACCACTACAACGTGGCCTCCACACCAGAAAGGAGGAAGCAACAGCGTACTGAGAAATAATATAAAAGCTACGAGGAAGAGCTAACAAAAGAAGAATGAATTAATGGAGGAAACAGACAAGACAAAACAATAAGAGACATCAAAACTAAATAGATCAATCAATATTGAGAAACCTAAACAGAACCAGTAGTCATGTGCCTCTTCAGGGCAGAAAATATGCTTTTTTAAAATCTTACTTTAGGGATTTAATAATGGTTCTCTCAATAAAAATAACATGTTGTGCTCACAAATGGAAAAGAGAACTGGCATTTTATTAAAAAGTTAAACACAATACAATACAAGCAACCCTACCACCTGACTTCCAAAACATATGGGAAAAGAGAGAGAAACATTAAGTTATATAAGCCATTAAAGTAAAAAAATAAATAATTGTACACAATTTGAAAATGAAAGAAAAAGTTTGATGACAAATATTTTTTACTTGTTCCAGACAGAGGTCGAGAAAAAGCTTATATAGATGTAAATTGATTTTAATTTTTTTTTAAAGATTTTATTTATTTATTTGACAGAGAGAGAGACAGCGAAAGAGGGAACATAAGCAGGGGAAGTGGGAGAGGGAGAAGCAGGCCTCCCGCTGAGCAGGGAGTCCGATGCGGGGCTCAATGTGGGGCTCGATGTGGGGCTCAATCCCAGGACCCCAGGATCACAACCTGAGCCAAAGGCAGATGCTTAACAACTAAGCCACCAAGGCGCCCCTGATTTTAATTTCTTATAAAATTTGTATAGCATTTTATAATTTATCATTTTTTCCACATATGTTTCCTCACATGACAATGTGAAATGGATATATTTATTAAAGCCAAATTATAGATGAGGAAAGAGAGGCATAAAAAAAAATTAGCAATTTGGCCAAAGTCACATACAGTAGAGAGTACAAATGGATTCGAAACCCAGATTTTCCAAATTTTATAATAAACAAACTATTAATGAAAGAATATTTTCAAACTATAATTTTAGGGGAACAAGGTCTTTACGATATATACATATACCAAGGTGAAAAGAAATTATACAAGAGATAGGCAAGTGAAACTTTCTATTTCTCAAAGTAAGCTTAACTATTGCCACTTCATAGAATTGAAGGCATTGGGCGCCTGGGTGGCTCAGGCGGTTACACATCTGCCTTTGGCTCAGGTCATGATCCCAGGGTCCTGGGATGGAGTCCCCCATCAGGCTCCCTGCTCATCTGGGAGTCTTCTCCCTCTGCCCCTCCCCCCAACTCATGTGGGAGCTCTCTCTCTCCCTCTCCCTCTCTCTCCCTCTCCTGCAAAAATAAATAAAATCTTTAAAAAAAAAAAAAAAGAACTGAAAGCATTAATAACAAAAGAGGAAAAAGTGAAAATAAAAGGCTTCAAGAATTTTAACATATCACTTACATCCAAATTAACTTAAAGATGAAAAAGTTATATAGAGGAGCACCTGGGTGGCTCGGTCGTTAAGTGTCTACCTTCGGCTCAGGTCATGATCACAGGGTCCTTGGATCGAGCCCCGCATCGAGCCCCACATCGGACTCCCTGCTCAGTGGGAAGCCTGCTTCTCCCTCTCCCACTCCCCCTGCTTGTGTTCCCTCTCTCGCTGCCTCTCTCCCTGTCAAATAAATAAAATCTTTTAAAAAAAAAAAAAAGGTTATATAGAGAAGAAACTGGAAAGTTGAACCAGCCGAAAGTATAGTCACTGAGTAAGCATACTATGCTGCAGTTAGGCAAGTTCTGTGTACTGAATTAGAAGAATCTGCAAGCTAAATTAAATAAAGTAAAAGAGACAACAGTTTGCACCAAATGCATCCAAGGGAACATTTACATAAATATGCTAGCAAATTCATTGAAATTTTCTGAAAAAGATGTATAGGAAATGGTTAACGACGTATTCTGTAGGAAGGGGTGCTGAGGGACTTTGAATTTGTGTTGGGAGGGAACTTACTCTTTTTGTATTCTCCTTTGTATAATGGTAATAGAAATTTTATTATCATTTGTACTTATTATTTTCTGATTTAAATGACTGTTACTAAAAGATGTTTTAAATAACTGCCATTAAAACAAATACAAATTTTAAACAATTTGCATTAAAACAAAATGTGTAACCTGGTTATAGTAGGCCTAATACATTAATGTGCATTTAGAGATGACCAATATAATTATCACAAAGGCAGACTTGTGAGCGGAGCTTTAATTATGGATACAGGTAGACTATTTAGAAATGGAAGGTAATGGGACTCCAGACATAAAGGAAACAATGGAAGATCACATAAGATTTGTTTGAGCGTGAGAGATGTAGAACAATAAAATGAAGTCTAAAATCGTCTTCTGAGCTCAGGTCACGGATGACCTAGAATACTAGACTGAAATGTAGACCTTATTCTGGAGATCAGGGTATCTCAAACGTAAGAATCTGAAGGCCCCAGTTTGAGAAAATCTGCAGTTAACAACAGAGACTGATAGCCCCTTGGCTAGGCAAAGACTGCTACATACACTGGTCACATGATCAGAACAGCCAGCCCCACTCCAGCAATAGTGTGGGGCTCCACTGCGATTCCATAAGAACATTATGGATATATGATAAAAAACCAAAAACCTTGCCTTCACCAATGGTATCAGACTACTTATTTTAATAAAAGTTCCAGGAATGAGCCTAAACATAGAGTCTAACATGATTAAGAAGAATATTTTGCTAAGTCAATTGTGATGCACAGAATTAACATAACCACTATTTTGTGGCTTTAGTCTGCAATACCAGAAGCTATTTATTCTTAGGTGTTTTTCCAGCAATTAAAATATGCTGCCATCAGACATTTAGCTTTGATTATCATTTAGGGGAAAAATGGTATGAATATCCAGACTTTCAGTAAGTGTGAAGTACTCATTTCCATTTTTATTTTTTAAAAAATCATTAAAATAGGTGAATATAAAAGTTTATAATATTTATCAGAATCCATAATTAGAATTAATTATTACTAAAAGAATATGCTAGGTCTTAGCCTAAAATAGAAATACTTAAATAAACATAACACATCCCTCATTAATCCACAATAACTACAGTTATTAAATCTTCCAATTTATTCTCCTAGCTTTGAGTCAAAAGCCTTCACTGACAGACACTATATCATTATAGGTTATATATATATACATATATATATATATATATACACACACACACATATATATACTACGTACATATCAAAAGCATCCCATAATTTCTTCTTGCACGTTATGAAAGGGAGGTACTTACAGTTTGCTTAAATTATAATAACCGCTGTTTAAAAGCATATGCATATATTTTATTCTCTCCATTGATCATCACAGCTTTATGGTAGAACGAGAAAGATTGCTAGTGTTCTCATTTTAAAGACAAACTGAAGCTCAGAGAGGTTACGAGTCTTAATACAAAGCTAGAACTCCAATCAAATTCTTCTAAATTCAGCCTAACATTAGAGTTCTGCCTTTCTAGTTAGCATCAAACAGCAGTGAACAAAAACAGTGAATGAAAGAACAGATTCTTTTCTCACCAAAGCAACTATAAAGAAAATATCCCAGTCTGTGTCCCTCTAATGGTTAAGAAGAGTGAGAATATAATAATCCTGTCAACCCTAGGAGTCTCCAGGCCAGCTACCTCCTTACCATTGCATGAAGTCCATTTGTGCAGATGTCCATACAAATACTGTCATTTTCTCTGTGTTGTGACATGAATAAAGTTGAGAAACACTGCTACTGAGAACTCAGGAATATACAGGATGATCTTAAATAAATTTGTTTTTAAAAATGTAAACTTCATAAACTTTATGAAATTATCTATTTAAAAAGATTTATATCAATGATATAACAGAATCCTGCCTCAAGGTTAACTGCTGATTTTAATTTAGTGTATGGTGTAGTGGTTCTCCAGTCTTATCTATTACCATTCACATAAAAGATAACATTCATAGTCAAAATTCACTCTTTAACACATAATCTGGATTTTGAAAAATCTAAATAAATGTTTCAAGTAATTAACACTGGAGTAATTTTCAATCATCAGTTATTTATCCAATCAGTGGCTTATTCTGTTCTGTAGCATTGACAAAATAGCCCATGGTTTGCATACAATTTCTAGTGCTAACTACAGCCACATTATTCCTTTAACACTCACTCAAGAAAGTTATATAGGAATACAAATAAGTAAGAGCATGTCACTACTGGGATGGATGGCCTTGCATTTGTTATAACATCTAATCATTCACACACTGCAGTACTTATTATCAGTTTACACAGAACTCATAATCAATTGCAACACACTTCACAACTGGTAGCATTTCCACTGAGAACGCTACACTTGTAGAACATTACCCTTAAGCTCCTCTCACTAACACCCTGTCAAACATGTGAACCCGTAGTTTTTTTCCATTCTGGTTACCTTCTAGCTTGTCAATATTAACTCTCATAAGTTTAAATTTTTACACATATATGGAATTCCCACTTCCCAGATGAAGTTTGTACATGTAAAAAATTTGGAAGAAAGCAGTGCAAAGAAAAGTCACATTGCAACTTCTAAATTGAGCTTAATCCCTCTAGATGCCACCAAGCGTTTAAATGAATACCATCAGATTTAATGCCACAGATTTTTATTCTCTGCTAAACATCCCTTTAAAAGTGAAACTAACTTACCAGCCCAAAATACATTATCACCTTCCATCCTCCTTATTTCTGGCATTTCTGCAGTATTAAATGGGGGAGTTGGAAGTTACCATGAGAACTTCCTTTAGCATTCCTTTCTTCCAGATTGATCACATACACCAAAACAGAAGGAAAGTTCATCCCTAACACTTAATTTCTGTTGATCATGCCTTTTTTTTTAAATACCAACAGCCCTATAGAAACCAAATAGAAGTTTTTATCTATATAGTGTTTTATAGTACAAAGAACTTTTCATGTCATTTTGTATTTGACTCTCACAACAATTCTTGAGCTATGTATTGCAAACTTTTTATAACTGTGAAAAGTAAAATAGAAGTTAAATGACTTGACCAAGTTACATAACTAATAAGTAGTAAAGCCAGGACCAAAAGCTGTGTTTCAACTCTTAGTCCAGTATCTTTCCACTCCACTGTGATGTTTATAAGGAAGACACTGTTTTAGGCATAAGAGGATTCCAGATTTTAGGCTTGTAGAAAATCGTGTCATCAACCCATTTATTTCTGTTCACCTTGAAAGAGAGATTTAACTACCTTGTTCATATTCGATCAAAGAGTAAGCATTAGTTTTGAGAGTTCCCACAATTACCTTGCATAATATAGGCATACCTTATTTTATTTGTGTGATCAGTGATCTTTGATGTCACTATAGTCGTTGTTTTGAGGCACCACAAACCGCTCCCTTATAAGCCAGCAAATTTAATCGGTAAATGTTGAATGTGTTCTGACTGCTCTACCAACCGGCCATTCTCTCATTTCTCTCTTTATCCTTAGGCCTCCCAATTCCCTGAGACACAATATTGAAATCAGGTCAGTTAATAACCCCACAGTGGCCGCTAGGTGTTTAAATGAAAGGGAGAGTCACATGTCTCTCACTTTAAATCAATAGCCAGAAATGATTAAGCTTAGTGAGGAAGGCATGTCGAAAGCCAAGAGAGGCTGAAAGCTAGGCCTCTTGAGCGAAACAGCAAGTTGTGAATGCAAAGGACAAGTGCTTAAAGGAAATTAAAAATGCTATTCCAGTGAACACACAAATGATAAAGCAAAACAGCCTTATTGCTGATACAGAAAAAGTTTTAGATCACACCAACCACAACATTCCCTTAAGCAAAAGCCTAATCCAGAGCAAGGCCTTAACTCACTTCAATTCTATAAAGGCTGAGAGGTGAGGAAGCTGTAGAAGAAAAATTTGAACCTAGCAGAGATTGATTCATAAGATTTAAGGCAAGTAGTCTCCATAACATAACAGTGCGAGGTGAAGCAGCACGTGCTGATGCAGAAGCTGCAGCAAGCGATCCAGAAGGTCTCGCTGACATAATTAATGAAGGGGGCTACACTATACACCAGATTTTCAATGCAGATGAAACAGCCTTCTATAGGAAGGAGGTGCCATCTAGGACTTTCCTAGTTAGAGAGAAGGCGATGCCTGGCTTATAGCTTCAAAGGACAGACTGACTCTCTTGTTAGGGGTTAATGTAGCTGGTGACTGAGTTGAAGCCACTGCTCATTTACCATTCTGAAAATCCCAGGGTTCTAAAGAATGATGCTAAATCTATGCTATCTGTGCTGTTATCAATGAAACAACGAAGCCTGGACGACAGCACATCTGTTTACAGCATGATTTGCTGAATAGTTTAAGCCACTGTTGAAACCTTCTGCTCAGAAAAAGATTTCTTTCAAAATATTAATGCTCACTGACAATGCACCTGGTCACTAAGAGCTCCGACAAAGATGTACAACAAGATCAGTGTTGTTTTCATGCCTGCTAACACAACATCCATTCTGCAGCCCATAGATCAAAAAGTAATTTTTTTTTACTTTCAAGTCTCATTATTTAAGAAATACATTTCATAAGGCTTATAGATGACATATAACGTGATTCCTCTAATCTGCACAAAGTAAGGTGAAAACCTTCTGGGAAGAGTTCAGCTCACTATTCTAGTTGCCATTAAGGACATTCACAATTCATGTAAAGAAGTCAAAACATCACAGGAGATTGGAAGAAGGTGATTCCAACTCTCATGGATGACATTGAGGGGGTTCAAGACTTCAGTGGAATAAGTAACTGCAAATGTGGTAGAAATAGCAAGAGAACTAGAATTAGAAATGAAGCCTGAAGGGACTAAACTGCTTCAATCTCATGATAAAGCTTTAATGGATGAGGAGTTGCTTCTTATAGATGAGGAAAGAAAGTGGTTTCCTGAGATGGAATCTACTCCTGGTGAAGATGCTATGAAGACTGAGATTGCTGAATGACAATAAAGGATTTAGGATATTAGGACATTGGGATATCAGGACAACAAAGGATATTATATAAACGTAGTTGATAAAGCAGGAGAATTTGAGAGGATTCACTCCAATTTTGAAAGAAGTTTTGTAGGTAAAGTGCAATCAAACAGCATCACACTACAAGGGAAATCCTTAGTGAAAGGAAGAGTCAATCACTACAGCAACAACACTTGTTTTATTTTAAGAAATGCCACAGCCACCCCAACCTGCAGCAACCACCACCCTGATCAGTCAGCAGCCATCAACATCTGTGCAAGACCCTCCACCAGCAAAAAGATTATGACTCCCTAAAAGTTCAAATGATGGTTAGCGTTTTTTAGCAATGTTTTTTAGGTAAGGCATATACATTGATTTTTAGACAATGCTATTGCACACTTAACAGAATACAGTCTAGGGTAAACATAACTTTTATATCCACTGGGGAACCAAAAATTTCATTTGACTTACTTTTTTGCGATATTTGCTTTATTACAGTGGTGTGAACAGAACCCACAATATCTCTGAGGTATGCCTATATTCACCCTCCTCTTCTAGCTTTCCTTGTCTCCTCATTAGAAAAAGAAAAAGGATTTAAAGGGCACTCTATATAAGAAAGAGCAGAACTTTTTCCAACGAAATATCTCATTAAATATTTTTAAACAATAGACTTCTTAAAAACCAAAGAAATTAATGTAAAATAGGAAAAGCAGCAAAGTACAATGAAAAGTAAAAGCTAAAGAATAAGATAAAACAGTTAAAAAATATAAAAACATTAAATATCTAATGAAAGAAAAGTAAACACCAAATACACCAAAGAGTAAAAGTGAAACAAGGCAAAAATACAAACTCCAAAATTTAACACTTCCGTGCAGATGGTATGAGGTGGTGCAAAACAGGTAGCAGACCTTCATTGGGGCAATTTGCTAGTTACAGATACCAGAAGTGTAAAATCGTCTTTAGTCTTTCTCTGTGCTTCTGGGTTAAAAATATCTGTGTGGGAGGAAGATAGCTCTTAAAGAGCACTGAGCTCTAGCTTAGTCATCTCTTCCAAAGCATAAATCAAGCAAAAGCCACTCATCATCTATTCTCTTTCAACCCTAGCTTTTAATGCAGAGTTTTAACTTAGAATAAGTACTGTCAAGTCCCTTATTAACAACATATAAATAATTTTTGTGTTTTGACCAAATTAAATTCAGTCATATCTAAATAGGTAAAATTCTAGTCATATTTAAAAGTATGTTTTAAAGGAAATATAAATCATATATATTAAATCTGTCATACATACTAAACATAACAGAAATCATAGACTTGCAAAGAGTGAAAATACCATAAAAATATAAACTATAAAACATGCTAAACATAATTTAGTCTTACTATGATGATTTAGAAGGCAATTCAGAAGTATTCAGTAACTTCATTTTCAATACTTTGACCACCATTTTGGATATCTTACAAGTAAGAAAGTAGTAGTATAAGATACAAGGTTTAAAGTAGAAATTTTGATATGAGGGCCATCTCTCTTCTTTCCATATCCATCTATTAAAAAAAAAGTGGTCATTGCCAATCTGGATAATAACTGAGGGAAATGAGTAAAAAAAATTGCCAAAAAGATCTTATAAATTCCCAAATCAAGTAAACCATAAGTAAATGGATTTCATAATGGCTTTATAAAGAATTTTGGACCGCTACATCAGCCTCAAAGGCCAAATTTAGGACAATGACACAGATAAAGTATTGAAGATTCATTTATATCTTCAACTATTAAGCCAAAAATGAAGTAAATATTTACAAATAAAAACTCTCAATTCAAACTAGTATTCAATTTTAGTATTCCCACTTTTTAGAGTGAACATTGTCACTGCAACACAACAGTAACCATTAAGAATTTGGAAACTAGTATTTTTGTACATAAAAATTCTCAGCTTACTATTTCCTCAATAACATATCGAAACCCATACACAGCAAATACAACCAATATATAATCCTGATGAAATTGTGTTACCCTTATTGTCAATAATTATTTTGCAGATATTTATTACCAAAATCACACATTTTACAGCAAAACTATAACTTCAAAATTTAGTTCTCACATTCTCTGTAGAAATAAGGACAAAATAAAAAGAGATAACACATTATTCTCTCAAAATCAAATAATTAACCTCATTAATTGCTTATAAGTGTTAAAACAGTTTTAGCTTATATGAAAGAGTAACAGTGACCAAGACCTTGAAAAAAATTCCCCAAATATTAAACAACTTCCTCTTCCAAGGGAAAAAAAATACCAACTTCCTCTTCCAAATATCATATCCAAAACACACTGGAATCTCGAAAAACAAAAAACAAAAAGCCATTTAAGAATCCTTTCTGAACCACTTATTTATGAAATAAACAGAGGTTTATTTCATAGCAACTGTACTTTAAATGCATAGACCCTGAGGACATACAGGGCTCTACCGTATTAAAACACACCTGAACTTATTTGGGTTTCATTTCAACCAATGTTTTCTATACAAATTCATAAGTTATTTCAAATAATCTTTTAACTAAAATTAAAAAGAAGGCAAATTTTACAATCACCCAGGTGACATTTTAAAGGACAGTTTAATTTTAATTAATGATAAATTTGAATACTACACACATCCTTATGCTTGGTGCATTTCTGCTACCAAACTAAGACAAATTATTTTTGAAATGACTAATTTCTGGACACTTACAAATTTGCAGAAGACCATCAGATGTACTAAACTGATAGCTCTATACTTTATTTTCAGATTCAAGTGATAAATAAGAAGGAACTGAAAGAGGAAAAGGCTCTATCTGATCTTTACCAGTTCTGCTTACTAAGCTACATAGTTTGTGGTTTATCAACAGAGTTCTTTTAAAAAAAAAAAAAGAATGTTTTAAATACAGCATCTATTGCTTGTGATATAAAAATCTACAGCCTTTCAAAGTTCTTTTGAAGTTTTTTTAAGATTTAAGAAATCTAAAATAGGTATTAAAAATACAGTGCAAACTTTTATTAATTTTACTTTAATAACAGAGTAAAACTTAAAAAGTACTTATTGAATATCATATGGAAGACGCATTTTCCTGAAAATCTACAAGAGATCCAAAGAAGTACTGTCCTCAAAAACCTAAAATCCAGTGGTTGGCATAAGTCAGGGCGATAAAGACCAAGTTCAAGACAAAATATAACTGCCACAAGACAGATATCAAAAGGATTATTACTCAGCAACTTCTTTTTATATCTTTTACTTCCGTAGCTTCACTTTTATTTCATCTGTTCAATGGTTGTTATACTTCTAGAGAAAAGATGAATTTAACAGTAAGTTAAAGTCTCAATACCCTTTACAATTTCCATTCCTTTTCTTTAAAAGCCATTTCAATACCTTGGAAAATAGTGCTTCAACAACTCAGTAAGTCACTAAACACACACCTTAGGTCAGACGCTGTTTTAGGTTCTGAGTAAACAAAACCAAACCCGAACAACCTAATCTGCCAGGGCAGATTACACTGTAGTAGAGAGTGCTTCTTCACCATCTTCATTAGATATAAATGTTTATACTAAAAGCAATATATTCTTTACTTTTAGTTATTCATACCAGATTTTGAATATGAAGTTAAACTCCCAACCAACTTCAGAAAAAGATAACAGCCTGGTACCCATCTGAGAGCAGACAAGATAGTATCTAATGGTCTCTCCCTCTATCACCTCAGGACTACCCCTGACTCTCCCCTCTGCCCTCTCTCCCACTGTCCCCCATGCCCCCCAGAGCTGAGTTAGGTGCCCTCTTCAGACTCAGTGCTACACAGTGCAACCTCTCAAACAGCCCTTCCTACACTATTATAATCACTGATTTGAAACTCTGAGAACGTCATCTTTTTAACTGCTTTTCATCTGTGCTTGACACTCAGAAATATTCAATGAATGAATGATAGAGGGCTGAATATCTTATTATGTGTTTACGCTCTTCTTCCCATTAGTCACCTTTTGATGTCTACTAAAAACTAGTATCACAACAACTCTGGTCAAGCCTAGAATTAGCCAAGGATTTCCTAAATGGGTAGCTTTCAAAAATTGCTGAGAAAAATTTCAATGCTATTAGAAAAGGATGACTATCGTGTTTTAAAGACAGCACAGTGTAATGGTTGAGTTCAGGCTCTAGAATCAGAAAAACAGGTTCCAATACCAATCCCACCTCTTAGAGCCGTGGGAAAGCTACTTAACCTTTCTGTGCTTCCATTTCCGCATCTTCATGAAAAGGTTTACAGCTCCTACTGCATATGGTTGTCATGAAGATAAATTGGAAATGTAAGCTCTGAGCACATTTACTGACGTACTATAAATACTAAAAAGCAATTTTTATTTCTATTTCTGTAAAACATTCAGCTGGAAGCCGAATCAGAAAAAAAATAAATCAATAAATAAGGTTTTATAACCATAATGCCATAGCTTTATTAATTGAAAACTTATAAACAAACAAAAACTATCTTAATGAAATTCACTGAATACATAAATACACTTTACACACTTATTAAAGCTATTAATCATAAACTACGAATGGAATGTCAATTCAGATGGGGGAAGAAATGGTAAAAACCTAACTAGAAACTAACAGAGGTACATCTGATCTTTAGTTCAGAGATCTTTCCACTATAGCAAACTGTATCTTTTTAATTAATTCAACTTTACAAGGCTTTCTTTAAAATTAAAATGCTCCCTTGAGGGCTGTCTATCAGTTGTTCACACTTCACTGTGAATTACTTTAGTCAGATAAATGCATTAAGTAACACCACCTACTTAAAGAAATTGTTATTTGAAGAGGAGTGAGAGAGGGGGAGCTTTAAAACTAGTGTGCCTGTCGTGGAGAAGACCTGTTTGACACTCAAAGTGAACATCTTTATGCATTCACAGGACAGCATGAGGACAATGGCACCTGCAGGGTCACAGCAGAGGGGCTGCAGGAATTCTAAGATCCATCAAAGTCAAGTCCCCTCTACTAGGTTGTACTAGGTGCTCTTTAAGGAAATTTCCAGTTCTATTATTCCACTGTTCTCTTCTGCAATGTGCCCAAAGACCCCAAGTAGTACCAACTTCCTAAACACCTATAAAAATCAATTGAGGAGCACTTTTGGCAAGTTCCCACAAAGCAAAAATGGCTGAACCACCATAGAAATGTGAAACAAGAGACCCTTTCCTACAAATAAAATTAAATCACTACCTGGAATAAATCAACTTATACTTAATTTATATAAACTAAAAGTCTAACTATGTCCAAAATAAATACAACAACAGGAAAACCATTCAACTTAACAATATAGGAACACCACAGTATTTCAGAAGTTTCTCAAAGCTATCACTAATGCTTTCTGGTTCAAGTAAAAAAAAATATTTTTAAAAATCTTCAAGTAAAAAAATCTCTTCTAGTTTGGATAATATTACCTGAGCATAAGCTGAAGAGTTTGAAACTGGAAAAAATTTCTGAATGTTAAATATTAAAAAGTATTTCCAGGGAAAAAAGATTCTTCTGGAATTGATTGAGAACATACTTCACACTTAACGCCTTTGGTTTTCATTGTTATTTTAAATAAAACTATGGCTGCCTGCTTAAAGGACCCCCAAAATGCCTATTGCTAATATTGTATATATGCTTTAAAATGTATATTTTAAAAAGTAAATTATTGTCTTGTACATTGCCAACCAAAAATAAAAATCTGGAGGAAAAGGAAGAGGGATATTATTTGAGCATAAGAAAATCCACCAAATGAGAGAATATTATCAAAAGAATATTAGGAACATACTACCTTGAAGGTCAAGGAAACAAGAATGTTCCAAGGAAAAAACCTGAACAAACCTGTGGCACTGTGGCCACACAGCGGAGCCCAAGCACCAGTCCAACAGCACACCACTGTGAGGAGAGCAGCAGCAGAGGTGCCACCCACCCCCCCAGGTAACCGTGGGAATCATCAACATTAAAAATCAAGAAGTGACCTTGGATTAAATCAGCAAAACTAAAGAACATGTGAACAAATAAAAGTACCCTAATGAGACAAGTCCTAATCAAGCTAGTAAAATATAAACTCTGCAGCATCCCTATCAAAGTATTAACCAACAAACACTGGGCATTGACATTTGATTGGCTTCTTAGACTTGCAGGCAGCTATGTCAGGGAGCACATAATGTTCCAAAGCCAAATATAAAAGTACAGCTATTCTTAACTATCTTCTTTTATAAAACCAAAAATGACATATCTCAAAGGTATGGTTCTAAAAAACCACATTAAGTTTTGTTCCTGGTTAGCAAGTATGAAAAATAAAAGTTTCGCTTGCTTCAAAAATCTACAATAAAAAGCTAATACCTTCAGTCATGACGGCTCCAATTTATCCACTTGCATCTAGATTGAGAGGGACTCAGAAAGAGCTCTGTAAGGAACACACAGCTAGAACAAAAACATGGTAACTGCATTTGACTCAGATTTTTCTTCCGTGTTGGGCAATATGTAAAGTCTACTAAATCATTTTATTCTATGTATAATTCATCAATTCCACTTTCTAAATGTTAGCCTTTTTATTGGGTTTTTGGTACGTGTGGATGGGTACAAATGGGTTTTAAGGTAGACTGCAAAACATACATATATAGCAACTGTCCCAATAAACCTTGTGATGTGAGAAGACAGAAAGGTGGGTCCTGAATGGGAAGAGCTTAAGCACAGAGTATCCCTAAACAAGCCCACTGGCCCAAGACACATATGGTCATATATATTTCTATTGTCCCTGCTCCTGTCACATCAGCGCACACTTCAGATCAGTTCTACAACAAGCAGCTCTCAGTGAATTAACCTGATCATTTATTTGACCAGTGGTTGGCACTATGCTAGGTCCAATTTCTATTATTCATTCTGTAAATATTCACTAAACATGCCAGATACCATGCTAAGCTTTTCTCTAAGGATATGAATTAATAAGTCATGGCCCATTTCTTAAAGAATTTATTTTAAGCAGGGTAAACAGACATTTAGACCTAGCTATATGTCTACATATTACTATATCAGACATATCTACAAGAACAGTAAGTGCTAAAATACAGGCAGAAGCAAAATGCTGTAGATTCTGTGTAAAAAGTATCCTTAGAGACAAAAACTATCAAATGCAAAAGCAAGCCTAGAAATACCCTTTCTTGTGCCAGGCATGGAGGTTACTGACTAAGTTAGGATTCTTTGGCCTCGAGTTCTGATTTAAGAAAAGAGTAAGAGGGGCGCCTGGGTAGTGCAGTCATTAAAGCGTCTGCCTTCGGCTCAGGGCGTGATCCCGGTGTTCCGGGATCGAGTCCCACATCGGGCTCCTCTGCTGGGAGCCTGCTTCTTCCTCTCTCACTCGCCTGCTGTGTTCCCTCTCTCGCTGGCTGTCTCTCTGTCACATAAATAAATAAAATCTTTAAAAAAAAAAAAAAAGAAAAGAGTAAGAGGCAGTTAAGCTATTAACATAGCTGAAGATCAGAAAGGTGGATAACTTGATACTGGGTTGGATGAGTTTATAAAAGTGGAAAGTCAGTAGCAAAGGAGGATTTGTTCCCAAGAGAAATTATTCTACATAAAGAGACAGGAATAAAGAAAACAAGACCTAATAAAGATGTGTTGAAAACTACAAATAAATAGCTAGGACTGTTAGATCATGGATTCACTAAACACAGAGATATAAATCCTAAAAAAGATGAGTAGTGAGTGGGGACGGGGGATATACTGAGCCAGCATCGATAACCACAGGGAAAAAGTTCAGTAATTTTTTTAATGTGGAATTACCCTTGATTCATTAATTTCAGAGAAGACACTGCATTCCTTTTTTTTTTTTAAGATTTTATTTATTTATCTGACAGAGAGAGAGGCAGCGAGAAAGGGAACACAAGCAGGGGGAGCGGGAGAGGGAGAAGCAGGCTTCCCACTGAGCAGGGAGCCGGATGCGGGGCTCGATCCCAGAACGCCGGGATCATGACCTGAGCTGAAGGTAGACACTTAACGACTGAGCCACCCAGGCGCCCCACTGCATTCCTATTTAAAAATACATGTACTTGGGGCACCTGGGTGGCATAGCGGTTAAGCGTCTGCCTTCGGCTCAGGGCGTGATCCCGGCGTTATGGGATCGAGCCCCACATCAGGCTCCTCCGCTATGAGCCTGCTTCTTCCTCTCTCGCTCCCCCTGCTTGTGTTCCCTCTCTCGCTGGCTGTCTCTATCTCTGTCAAATAAATAAATAAAATCTTTAAAAAATAAAATAAAATAAAAATAAAAATAAAAATTCATGTACCTGTATAGTGACTAACATAACGTAATAAAATTTAAAAAAATGAAAAAAAGTAAAAATACATTTAAAAAATTAAAAATACATAGACCTGCACCACATATAGTTTAAACTCTAATATTTCCTCACAAGGTAACAACGCAGCCTATATCGAGCTGATTCGAGGCCACTACACAATGAGAGGCAATACAGCAGACTTTTAAAGTTAGATTAAATCTATTTAAAAACAATAGATTAAAATACAGACTCTGGAGCTAGACTACTTTGGGCAAGCTTCTTCATTTCTCTGTGCTTCAGTTTCTTCACGTGCAAAATGAAGATAAACATTTCCTATCTTGTAGGATGTTTGGGGGATTTAAACAGTCCACATACCAGAGCTAGAATTGAGCACAGCACAAGGTGCTATGGAAGCAGTAGCATCGTGCTGCTGCTGCTAATGCTACTATTACTAGCACTACTACCACTAGAGGCAAGGGATCAACAAAATAGAAAAGAGAAAGCTACAGCACCAAAGCCACTGCCTGAAAGAAAAACCCGAAGAGGTGGCATCGTCGGCCTTGTATTGAGGAAGGGTTACTTTTCAGTTCCCTGAAGTCCTGAACCACATCGGGGAACACAGGGGCAGTGTGGTAACTGTAACTTCTGCCATCAGAATTGAGGAGAGGCCAGCACTGCTGGCTCTAACTTCTCTGACTGCTGGGAAGCATGAAAGACAGCAAAGAAAGAGTGACCACAGCAATTCCCTTGGAAATCTACCAGGAAGAGTATTAAGATCTAAATTTTGGCACTTCACTCTTGGATAGTTGTAGCAGAAGTTACTAGGGACGTTGTCCCACCAGGGAGACATCCGTAAAAATAGGGGCCAACCAGTCTGTCAGACACCATCACAACCAGTTCTACTGACACAAGGGAACACGAGAGGAAGACACAACCAACCACCCTCATGGCCATATTTTTAATTGGTGGGGCCCTCCATATGAAACTATTTCCCAGTGTTCTAAAGTGTGCTGTTTTCAAAAAAGCAATGTACTGTCTTTGAAACAAGTCCAAATAGCAATAGATCAGCATTTGATTTCAACTAATACCACTTCAAAACACCAATTGAAACTTAATTAAATAATAATTTGTCTCTAAAGACATTTATGAAGTAAACTACACAGGATAAATGAAAGAATTTAGAAGCTCTCTTAGAAAGTGAACAAGAGAAACATGCCAAATATCTTAATGTAATATCATCAGTCTTAGCATAAACCAAATTTATCCTGAACATGGTATTTTCTATTGGATCAAACAGATAGTCTTCAAAAAATAAACCAGTAGGGGCACCTGGGTAGCTCAGTCAGTTAACCGTCTGCCTTGGGCTCAGGTCATGATCTAGGGGGCCCTCTCCCTCTGTCCCCACACCCCCCCCACCCCGCTCATGCGTGCTCTCTCTCTCTCAAATAAAAGCCAAAAAAATAAAAACTAAACCAATATTTGAGAAATGCAGAAAGCATTTAAATTGATTTCCCAATGTCTATTCTTTGCCAGTTGTTTAATAATAATCAATCATAATAATCTTGCCATTCACCCCTCTACCACTACCTCACCAATGATTATTTTAGGAATGTTTAGGCCCTTGCCAACTTAGGCCACTGGGATCCAAAGTTCTGGAAGATTCTGGGGAAAGAAATTTTCTAGCTCTAAACAGAGTGCCATGAAAAGCCAGTGTCTGTCACCCCCAAGGTCATAAAAGAGAAAGTCGAGTTCCTATAACCACAAGGAATCTAAATCTTCCTCCAGTGATACCAATTACTATGAGTGGCAGAGCTGAGATGCAGAAAGAACCTGGATCTTTGATGACCTACTTTTAGACTTCCTCTTATATAAACTATTAAGTTTCATCATTACTTAAATTGGTTTTATATTTGTGCCCCAAAACACCCTAGTTTACATATTTTGTTTTCCGGGTTTATTACTATATAAGAATGTTATCCATGTTCATTTGAAATGTTAGCAAAAACAAAATCTATCCTACTTTAAACAAACTGATACTCATATCAGACTGATTAAAATAAATAGGTTTTATTGACAGTTAAATAGGAATATTCCAGTAACTCTCTTTAATAATTTCTGAACTGTTTCCCTTTAATATTTATCAATAAATTTGAAAATTAATAAAAACATTTAGAAACATCAAACTCTCAATTTGACAGAAAATTTAAAGCTCAAAAAGGTGTAACTTGTTAGACCCTAAAGTATTAGTCGTATTTATACTATTTAAGTCACAACTAAAAGAAGAAAAGTTGTTTATGCTTCTTATACAGTTGACTTTAGCTTTATTAGAAATCTTGAGAATTTGTTACCCATAAGTCATTATTAATGGACTACATGGGTAGAATGGATTAATTGTAACCTATAGAGAGGCTGAAGTGTTTCTTTTAACCATTTGTTATATACCCAACTTCACTGTGCAGATAAACTATTAAAATACACATGAAGGGGGCGCCTGGGTAGCGCAGTCGTTAAGGCGTCTGCCTTCGGCTCAGGGCGTGATCCCGGCGTTCCGGGATCGAGTCCCACATCGGGCTCCTCTGCTGGGAGCCTGCTTCTTCCTCTCTCACTCGCCTGCTGTGTTCCCTCTCTCACTGGCTGTCTCTCTGTCACATAAATAAATAAAATCTTAAAAAAAAAAAAAAAAAATACACATGAAGATGTTTCTAATGAGTAGTGATTTAAACAATAACAACAGCAAAAGGGCAAGAAAGTAATAAAAGAAGAGCACAAGTAGGAGATAAAAACTGGAATAACTAGTTCCTAAAAATGAAAAAGGGCAAAGGAAGGAAGGCGTAAAGTTTCAGAAGTTTTTATGGGAAGGTCACAATCTGATCCATGTACAGACTGGGTGTTATATAAAGTAGATCGATCGCTAAAGCAATCAAAATTGCTTTAGCATGCATTTTAAATTACAGAGAAATCGTGTTTTCTAAAGGAATTTAGCCTGTTTTACAAACACATCAGGTGAGCATTAATTCACCCACCTTAGCTAATGTTATAGTATAGGCATTCTGAAGATTTATTCATACCATAAATACACTAAAGAACAGATTTAAATTGGAGCTGAAAAAATAATGTATCCATCTGAGTCTTCAAAGAGAATTTGGTTAGGCCTGGAAAGAATGTAAACAGGCCAACTTTAATACATATAGGACAACAAAAGATAACCTTAATTGGAAAAAGCTCCCTACAACCTAGGACCACTCCCTGCCTGGGGACAAACCTGATCACAGGCTATAGTTGGAACAGGTCAGAAATACAACAGGCAGGGCTGGTAGAGTCAGGAACATGCGTGACTTCCTACCTAAAATTAGCCATGCCCATTTTACCACAAGCTGGGTTGGGCTCCTCTATTTTAAGGTGTGCAGCTCCAAATTGCTTAAAAGCATATAATTGCTGGCCAGTTTCTGGAGCTAAGAGTGTCAGCAGACTTTCCACCAAGTCTTTAGAATGGACAACTAGTCTCCATAAAATCCCACGCTTAATCACCATGTTATCTAGCATCTAAGTACACGGCAAGTGAAATCACACACTGGAAATATCCATGAAAACATATCACACAAGGACACATCAAAAAGGAAATAAGCAAGAAGAGACAGCCCTTATTCCTTTCCACTACACCTCCCCCTGATGCACACAAACTATATACGACAAAAGTGGGGGAAAAACTGACAAAAGTGTCCTCATCTTTTCAGGAAATTATATAGAACTGACAGGTGAAACCCTTCCAAGTGATGTCACACCATTATTTACCTCTCTCTGAAAGTGCTTTGCTACTGGAGTAAATCCAACAGAAGAGGCTACTCGATCTGCATTCTTTTTTTTTTTAAGATTTTTTTTTTTTTTAAGATTTTATTTATTTATTCGACAGAGACAGAGACAGCCAGCGAGAGAGGGAACACAAGCAGGGGGAGTGGGAGAGGAAGAAGCAGGTTCCCACTGGAGGAACATGATGTGGGGCTCGATCCCAGAACGCCAGGATCACGCCCTGAGCGGAAGGCAGACGCTTAACGACTGAACCACCCAGGCACCCCTCAATCTGCATTCTGCATTCCGGAAACATTAGAAGGGAATTGGTGTGGCTCCCATTGTACTGGCAAGAGATTTTCACTAATGTTTAAAAAAAGGAACTAAGGTTTCAAAAGCAAATGAAAGAAAATGCAAAGGTGTGCCCTACCGCCAAAACTAACCATCACTCTATCAACAAATGATAAAGCTGAGTTCTAAGTTATACGGTCCTAACGTACACCTGAAATTTCAGCTGCACGGATAATCCTCGTGGTTTCTACGACCTCATGGCAAAAATCCACCATCTACTTTATTAACAGCACCTCAAGACACTAGATGCTAAATATACATTTAGTACTATTATTATCCTGATAGTATCATGTTCTAGCAGTCTACAACACGAACACTTGTTTTGATAGACTGTTATTTTAAGAATGAACAAAACACACATACCTTCATTTTCAGAGGCATGACATTTCACTTTCAATACCAAGTCAAAGGTTCTTTCTGGATTTTCCCTAAAAGAAAAAGAATTTTGTTTTATTTCCTGTGACAAATAAGCACCTCTGCAGAGTTTATATTTTAACACAACAAACTAATCATCTTCTTGTTGCAATGTATTCTATGTAACTATATGAGCACAATGTAGAAAAGAACAGTTTTTTCCCAGTTCAGTAATGTAAGGGGCTTAGGAGTTCTGAGACCTGGGGCAAACATCTAACCTCTGAGCCTGTTTTCTCACCTATAAAGTGCCTTGCTCACTTCAAAGAATAGTTGTGAGGATTATAAATCAACTAATGTATGTGGAAGTATTTTATAAAGTATTAAGTGCTATATAAATGTGAGGCATTGACTTTATCCTATTGAATCAAAATTGGAAAGCCAGTATGCTCCTAAGTATTTCTACCTTTTCTTGCCAAGAAAGCTGGCCAGCAGGTTCTCAGGCTTTTTTTTTTTTTTTTAAGGACTTGCAGTATAAGTGTAAATGATGAATACCTGGTTCCACGTGACACATTCTAGACCACCATAAAACAGTTCTAATGCTCCTAAATTTGACACTTCGCATATGCTTCTCTTGAAATGTAATTACTGCAAAGCAGTTTAGAGCAGCAAACTGTACATAAACTCCAAGGCAACAACAACAACAAAAACCTTGTTTTATGTCAATTATCTTTAGAGAAATTAGAAATAGACATCTACCTTGATACTAGATTTTCCCACTAGGAACAGTAGTTTTTGCTTTGCTTCATTCAGAAGTTTTCCACTTCTTTGTTAACTTCTCACACATTCAACCAATTAACTGGTTTAATTTCAAAAAAGCAAACTGAAACCTACTGAGACACACTTTAACAGTTCTGTTTTAATCTCTTTCTGCTAGAAGATAAAAGATCAAGCAAAATCTGATACCACAATGTCCACGTGACCAAAGTGTTAATCTATCTGTTATTCCTGCGAAGGAGACCTTAGTGTCTTTGTACATTGGCTGTTTTAAATATGTACCTCCTTTAATAAAGAATGCCAGTTTTGGCTTCTAAATAAACATTCATTTTTCTAAATTTATTACAAGAATCTAGAATCACAGGAAGCGACAAGCTATATAAATTAATTTGCAAATATACATTTCCTCAGCCCTCCTACTATTAACTTGTTTCAGTGGAAATAATATGGATTTAGGTGACCTCCTCCCTCACAATCCAATTAATGTCAAAAAGTATACTTTTAAAATAACTTACCCTGCCCCCCACGTCAAACACTGAAGAAAATAATTTTCCCATTTTCCTAATATTTTTGGATATTTTTGGAATCTCTTAGGTGTAAAAATTAAACGATACAATTATATTGTGAAATTTTACAAGCCTTTCACACTAATACAAATATACACAGTATTCATTATTTTAAACTGGGGGGGGTGTGAAAAGGGTGTTAAGGGAAGGAGAAATTCTTTGCAAAGTAAGTTTCAGGAAAAACACACACACACACACACACACACACACACACAAAACTCACACCTCTAAGACCCAAAACAAATCACCACACTTACTCAAATTGCTTTTTACATAATTAATCTTATAATGAAAAATATCCATTGATGCAGACACATAAAAACACGATCTAATTGGATACCATTTTGCAGGCACCATGCATACACCCAGTGCCTATGTAAACACCTATCAGAGGCCAATTTAATTTTATAAGAAAAATTGGAAGAAAACATCTGGGAAACTGATAACTACACTTAAAAATGAAATGGTTATCTTCACGTTAGGGAAATACTTTAAAAAATAATAACCGCTTAACCTCAACGCTGACGCCCTCCCGGACACCAGCAAGACACAGACAACCGACAGTCACGTCTGCCACACTCCGGGAGGAACAAGAAACCCACAGCGGGTGGTGGCAAGAACCGCCGGGCCTCCTCCACTACCTAGAGATGCGGGCGTCGACGCAGCGCTGCCGGCAGCTCCCGGAGGAGCGGCGCCGACCCCGCCGGGCCGGGGACGCGGGGCCGGGCAGGCTTTGCGGCCTAGCGCTGTCCCGCCTGCCGGCCGCGCACGGGGGGCCGGGCCAAAGTCGCCGTCTGGGGGGCCGGCCGCCGCGGGACGCCCCCCCTCCCGCCCGCCCGCGACCCCCACTCACTTGGTCCTGCAGTCCATGGTTACATGTCGGTGTGGGGCTGTCCGTCCCGCCCCCGCGCCGGCCTGGAAGCCCACTGCCCGGCACTGGGAGGGTCGCGCCGCCCCCGCCCACGCTGGCCGCCCCGCGGGGAAGGAGGCTACTCACAGCGGCGGCGGCGGCGGGCCCATGTCGGCGGCGCCCCCGGCGCTTCCCCGCCTCCCACCCCACCCCCCAGAGCCTTTTTGTGACAGCAGCAGCAACAGCGGTGGCGCGACCGCCGCCCCCGTCTTCGCCGGCCGCCTCCCCCGCCGCCTCCGAGGCTGGGGCCTCTCAGTTCCTGCGACCGGGGCCGCCCGCAGCGACTCCTGCACCTTCTGCAAACCAGGAAGTCGCCGGGAGGGGGAAGGGGCGCGCAGGGGCGCTCCTGGCGGCCTCACCTGGGCCGTGCGGCCCGCGGGCGGGAGCCTGAGGAGGAGCCTGGGCGGGGTCCCCGCTCCCAGAGTGGCCAGAGGGTCGAGGGGAGCGCAAGTGTCTGCCCGGATGGCCCACGTACCGCTTTGTAACTGAGCCAGGAACGCAAGGTGCCCCCTGTGTCCTCAGCCCTGGACCAGCCGACTTCCTTTCTGGGTCCAGTCCAGGCTCCAGGGCTACAACCCACCCAAAAAGCAAAGTAATTGAAATAGTACCTCGATTTGCAGTATTTTCCACACCATATGCACACGGAATTGGATCGCTAATTAATAGGTATTGTTTGCTAGAACCTGCGTCGTTTGGGGGCGTTTCATTTCGCTGCAGACTGCGCTTTCGGAGCTCAAGTTGATGCTCCTGGCTCCTGCCTCACTCCAGCTGTGGCCTGGTTACTGCTCTCTGAAATCCAGAGCTGCCCCCCTCCTGATTCAGGAATGTTCAGACATGTGCACCTGCTAAATAGCCTTGTCAAGTAGCAAAATGGTAGCGCTCCGCTTGCCTGCACATATGGAAGCCAGACGTTCTTATACCACAGCACCGCAGCTACCAAAGACTGACTTTGGACACATTCTCCAAGCGGCAGGCCTCACAGAACTGCAGTCTAGGAGGCTCGTGGAGGGCACAACTGAGGGTGAGAGGGGCCAGTATACAAAGCTAAAATTTACAGGGCACTAAAGTACCTGTTAAGCAGGTTATATGCGTTGTCACAGTACTTGCCATAACGCAATGGGATGGATACTTGCATCAGCATTTTTATAGATGAAGAAACAGGCCAAGGTAATCCAGTAGGTGATGGGAAAGCTGGATTTCAGAAGGGGTCTACTTGATGCTGATATCTACTTCTACCACGTACTGCCTCTCCGTATTCTGCTGCCTTGTATCTAGGATCTACTGAGAAGAGATGTAGAAAAAGTCTCATAATGCATATTTAAAAAGATTGTCCAGGATGGGACTTTACACAGAGATCTTCTGGAGAAGGCTTTTCTGACGAACGTTACCACCCCAGACACATGGCCCCAGTGTTTTTCATCCATATAGGGGTTGCTTCAGACTTTATTCATGCAAAAGGTAAGATGATGAGAGGAAACCAAATGTGGTATGAGTAGAGTATGAGTAATGAGACATAAAAGTCATACAAGGAGTCTTGGGAATTAAATAAAGAATTCAGAAACAAAAACCTAACATTAAATTCAGTTACGCAGATCTTAAATGTTCTTGCCAAAGGTAGGGATTACTTGATCAACAAAATGAAATATATTTCATAGACACAGACCTGATAGTCAAAAATAAGGTCAGGACATAAGAGGGAAACAAAAATATTAGATTTAAGCATGATGTGCTGTCATAGCTTGGTTTGGGGTGAGACACTTCAGTTTCTCGGTTCCTAGATTTGTAAAATGGGAATTATTACTTGTATATCACATGAACAATGTGATATTCAAGTTTAAAAGTATTGCACATTGTGTGATCTTTTAAGAAATTATTCTGTGGATTTCAGTTTCACAATTAGGCAATCTATACCACATAATTTATTTCCCAAATAAAGCTTTTTTCTACCTAAGAACTTACCATAGTCCAAAGCCTTGACAAAAATTCTGTAGACTGAAAACCACTTCTGTTCCAAGTGTTACTAAATTTCTCAAACTTCTCCTTTCATTATAATTAATACTTTTCCCAAGAAAAGGAAACGTACCCGGGATGCCTATATCAGGAGTATTTGATCGTGGTAAGGAAATATTAATACAATTGTTTTCCCTATCTATTTGTTGGGATTTAAGTGACAGTCCTACCCCTGCATAATATAAAATGTTATTTTTTTTAATTTTTCTTAAGTACATGAAGGGAAAACACTGCATATGCACACACAAAGCAAATCATTTTAAGCCAGCTCTTAGGCTGACCATGATGAGGAGTTCCATTTATCTATTCTGATATTATTGAGGTAAAAGGAGTAGGAACACAGTTGGACACAATTTGCATTATTTGTTAAAAATTACTAAAAAAGGAATCTTTTTGTACACTTATTTTGGTGATATGTTTCATGAAGCCAGTAGTATTATTTTAGCAATGCTCACTTCATATGGAACTTCCGATATGACTGATAGAGAAGTGTGCAAAGCGCAAGCCTTCAAGCTGATACTATATCTTCACAAGATCATATTTCAGCAGTAATATTTCCTGTTTGACAACTGATACTAACATTTTTCAGGACCACATAGTCAAAGAACATGGTCTACATTGTTACCAAAGAACGTAGAACTATATGCCAAAGAACTATAAACTAGTAGTCTTTTTCAATGTTTTAAGCTCATTTTAAATTCTTTGTATGTTTTCAGAAAGAGTGTATGTTCAGCAGGTCTTGGGCAAGGTGTTCTAAAAATATGTCCTTGAGCAGAACTTGCCTATGGTTTTGCCATAGCTTGCTTGCCCCAAATTGCAATTCTCTGCAATTCCCAAATAAACCCATTTTTGCTGGAAAAATAACTGACAGTTTTATTTTTAAGGTTAACATTACTTTGGTGATCAGAAGTGGGATCCAGAGAAGACCCTCAGCAACTCTGAGGTTGGTGAGCAAACAGATGCCACAGAGTCAGTTGGGCCCGTTGCTTTCTTGCGAGCCCTGGAGATCGAGGGTAAGTTTCTTCCTGGATTTAGAGCTCCGCTCTCTTTGTGTTTGGGCTCTCCAGGTTTTATTCAGGTTCTATTTTTAAGGCCTATCCTTTCTGAGAGTACTTGTTTGTTCTTTGGTCTGACTCCTTTTCAGAACCAGATTGTTTCTAGTGGAACTGTGCCCATTAGAAGTGTGCTACCTTCAGTCCAATTCCTTTTCAGAACCAGACTGTTCCTGGTAGAACTGTGATGGCCTTTGCTTTGATTCCTTCTGGAACTAGGATGTTCCTGTTGAAACTGTGCTGTTTAGGAATTTTTCTCTTTGCTCTAGAAAAACCTCTAAAATATGGAATCCCACTCATCAAAATGCTTTGAGAGTAGTGGGTCCCCCCTCAATTACTGAGACCCTCACGGTTTTATGTTTAAAAACTGTTGTCTCTCTTCAGTGCATTTCTAAACTAAATGGATCAACTTAACCAAAAGTAATTCAGAACTTCAGTGACCACAATGGGAAACTTCATTCTCCCCAAACTTACTTGTTTTACTTTAAATTAGAAAGCTGCAGCTCCTAAGAAAAACAAAACAACAAGCAAACAAAAGGCCTTGATCAAGTATTATGATTGTGTTATTGATATTTCCTATTACTATGGTTATGTTATTGGTATCTTCTATTACTGAATTTGCATCAGCTTCACAATTCATTCGTAGGAGAGATGACTTAAAATTTCCTAATATGATGGCAGATTTGTTTATCTCACCTTATAGTTCCATCAGTTTTTGTTTTAAGTCGTTGAGGCCTGTGTTATCATCTGCAAAGCAGTTTATAATTGTTTTATTTGCCTGGCAAATTTATCATTATGTTGTGACTTTCTTTAACTCTAATAATGCTTTTGCCTTAGCATTTAAATGGCTCTCTTCTGATTAGTATTTGCCTAGCATTGGTATAACTCTTTTCACTCTATTACATGAAAATTTTCTAAGTCATTACATTTCAGATTTATCTAGCGAGTATTAATTTTGACTTTTAGTCTAGTCTAATAATCTTTGACTCTTAGATCAAACATTTAGATCATTGCATGTTTTATGATTGCTGATATATTTAAATTTATTTCTGTCATCTAATGTTGTGCACGGCATTTGTTTTCTTCTGATCTGTGTTGTTGTTGTTTGCATTCACCATTGCCTTCTTTGGAATTATTGACTGTTTTTATGCTGCCACTTCTCCTCCTAGACTCTAGTTTGGAAGTTATATATTCTACTCCTGTTCATTTAGTGGTTATCCTAGACATTTTAACAGGTAAATTTTAACTGATTAAATTCCAAATTTATCAATCCGTCAACCTTCTCCCAGGCAGCACATGGACCTTTAAAACACTTTTAAAACTGACTTTCATCAGTCCTGGAAAATTCTGAACTCCATTCTCTCTCCCCTTCCTTCTGGGACTCTTACTGTATATACATTCTCATTTACCCTCAAAATTTGTTAACATTTCTTTCATAGTTTCTTCCTTTTTTTTTTTTTTTTTAATCTTCCTAGGCTGAATTCTGGATAATTTTGCAGATATCTTTCTGTTCATTAATTCTTTCTGTGGCTGTTACATCTTCTGTTAAAGCTATCCATTTAGTTTTTAATGTATATGATTTTCATTTCTAAAGTTCTGTTGGTTATTTTAAATCTACTTTCTCTTCATTCATATGTTAAGCCTCTCCTTAATTCCTTAATATGTGTTTAACATACAGATTTCCTTAATTCCTTAATATATATTTAACATACAGATTTTCAGTTCTATTTCTGATAAATCCAATATCTGAAGCATCTGTGAGTCTGATTCTACTATCTGATTTTCTTCTGCTGGTGCTTACTTACAGTCTCTCTCTTTTTTTTTTTTTTTTTTTCCTGTTTGGTGATTTCTTTTTATCTTGCCTGATCCTTGGAGTTTTATATGTGGAAATGTAGTGAGATCTGAAAAGAGGAGTTCTCTTGAAAGAATATTCATTTACTGTTGGTAGATGTCGGGGGTGGGGGAGGGTGTCACTACCCAGTCAGGGCCCTTTCATACTACATTCTCAACTTGAAATTTTTCAAACCACCCATGTGAGATCTGGCTTATAGTTATGAATCCTTAAAGATTCTTCTCCTTCCACCTCCAATTCTGCTCCAGTGTTTAAGACAATCAGTTTCACTCGAATCCCTTTGGAATGCCAGGTTATGAGGGCATCTTTTTGAACCCCCCACATTAGGAAGGTCCTCAAGTCCCATGAGGCTGTAATAACAGGTGCTCAAGCTCATCTAGCTTAACAAATACCTTCAAGATGAACAGTGGCTCTGGGGGCTACTTTTACTTATTCCCAACCTGCACCCCCCACACACACTACCACCAAGTATTCCTTATTTCCTTGACTACTCTTGAATGCATTTAGTAATTTTTAAAGTATTTAATAGTAAATTTTTAATTAATTTCAATAGAAGTTTTGACAAGACATTGTGATTGCCTAGTTTTTAATATACTGTCATATAATATATACTAGTAAGAACTTTTTATCTAACTAATAATATCCAACTTGCTTAAGCCATACCCAAATCGTCCCTGAATAATATATTTGTATATACTAATGGTGTGGGGGAAATCTAAGTTCAGTGCCTTTAGTGAGACACCTGTCCTTCCCAATGTACTGGGATAACCATAAAGGTAACTCCTGGTCTCCTAACCCTCATCCATTTGTACAATGTATCCATGTGGAAATTTGCCTTAGACAGAAATGAAAAGTCACTAATACCCAGGAGTACCTGCCCTGATAGCTCCTTCCCTCTTTGGAGTGTGGAACGAGAAAACAGTATTGTAAACTGTAGAATGGTATTTTTTATATAATACTGTTAATAATGTTTCAACTTCAATAAAACTTAACTAGACTCATGAGCTTATATCAAGGTTTTGAGTTCTAAATATTTAACTTAGAAATAAACTTTTAGACACAGTCCCCTCCTGAGTTATAGTCAGCATGTATCCAAATGAGACATTTCCTAGAATCTAACTCTGTATTGCCTCCTATTAATGTTATTAATAGTATCACCATCTTCATTTATTATAGGATAAAAATTCTTTATGTAAAGTACATATAAGTCAAATTTTCTTGAAGTCCTTAGAAAACCATCTTGAAAATATTTTAGCAGGAACTGCCTTTTAGTATCAACTGAGATAGTATTGTTAAGAAGAACATTCTCCAAAAATATTATTATTTTTATACTTAGCAGCAACATATGAATTTGAATCTGAAGGTGAAATTCTACTACAAAATGACATATGAAGTACTTTCAAATAGAGAGATGGTAGAAGAGATTATTTGGGAGCAATATCTTTCCAGAAAGTACGCTTCCCCTGTTTCTGTCACAATTCATGACCTATGAAGTTAGCATTCAATGTTAATTTGAAAGCTAACTCTAAGAAAAAATGTCTTCCAGTTTTGGAGACAAAAAGACTCAGATTAGTCTTAACATCTTTGTTACCAAATCTGAACATATCCAAATATTTATAAAATTCAAGTGGAAAATGATATTTGTTTCTTTTGCTGCTAAACTTTTAGCGAAAAGGATAGTAAAATTCTCAAAAATAATACAGCAAAGATACTCTCTTTCCCCTGTATTTCAGGTGATTTGCCCAAAATTATATAATCAAATTCTCTTACCTCTGACCAGCTTCTGCTAGTTCATCTTTATCTTTATCTTGACAACTCCCAGACATTGGAAAACTTAAAATAGTCCTGGAGTTAAGAAAAAAGAATACCTGAAGCAGACTATCACCCACAGACTATAATCACAGGAGACAAATTTTCTTCATGGACTCCTTGAGGAGCCTCACTTGGGTTACAAGAAGCAGAGCAGTGTTTGTGTAAGCCTGTGTCAGTGCCTGGGGAAGAATCTCCTAACCCCACCCACCAGACACTCCACATAAATAAAAACATCTTTACCATATGGCAATTCCACTCACACCCATTTACTACTCTCAAGAGAATGCGTAATCACATCCAATGAGCCACAACATTAGAATTTACTGGAAGGAAACATATAAAGGCATCTAATATGACATTGGTAGTCCAACAAAATCAATAACCCTATAAGCAACCCTAATCCTAATATAAATAGAGAAATGATCAAAACAAATTCCTGTAAAAAGAAAAAAACAAACACATTCCTGTATGCCAAGTTCTACTTTCCTAAAATATAAGAAAATAACTAGGTAAACATTACATGTACTTAAATCTGATCGATTATAGGGGGACAGGGGGCAGAGTAAAACATTACATGCCAGCATAGAACTCAGTCAAATACCAGGTTAAAAGGTACAATTCCACAACAGATCCTTAGAATGATAAGCAGAGATTCAAAACTTCAAAATATTTGACCACGCCCCCTTTTTTATTATTGCAAACAAGGTCAAGATAAAAATAAACAAGGACTGAGAGGTCTTCTGGGCTTTGGAAGTATGGGATGTCATCTTATCTCTCTGCTGTTGTCTCTAATGTCAGATCCAAGACATAGGCAAGTATTTGCTAAGAAAACCTCTGTATGTAATCTTTTCTGGGAAAGGAGCAGCAGAATGAAACTGTCAAAGGTCTTCTTAGTTTGTTGGGAATTTGCTTGCTTTGTAAGAAGGACTCAGTCGTACCTGCCTTTTCTTCATTCACTATGCACAACTGCAGTAGTCTCCTCTGCCCATCAGGGTAGCTGAACTTGCCTGGAGTGGGTCGGAGGCATCTGGACCCGTGACTAAGCCTGATAGTCTGCTTGCAACTTAGTGGAACCTCGCCGTGTGGACTGACCACTCTTTCTATCTGCTATTACAGCCACTGCCTGGGTCCTCCCTTTACTTCCCTCCAGGTCGAATTACGGATCAGGAACATATGACACTAGTATGTGCACTGTGTATAGTAATTACAATGTGTTCTCACTGTGGTTACTTTAAGAAAACTACCAAATAGAAGCTACTAATTCCTATTCGGTGATGACATAGACCATTGATCACCACACAACCCATTTACTTCCCTAATTTTTTTTTCTTTAACACAAACGTGTTGCCCTTTCCCTTTGAATAAGCGGGTATGAATTCTTAAATAATATATGCACGAATTCATGAGGAGAGGCCTAATAGAATTGGAGGGAAGGCTTTAAATCAAGTGGCTTACTACTGAGTTAGAAACAATTCACTACAGCAAGCCAGCTGGCAAAACTACTTCCAGTTCGTGAAAGAGAAAAAAAGTGGCTTACCATTTGAGTCACTGTATCATTTCACACACAAAGACTTCATGTACATAGCAGAAAGACAAGCCTAACCACATTTGCATGTATCCTTTTATAGTTGTTGTGATTTTGCCAAGTGCTTTATGATCATTTTTATTAGCTAGGGCTCTCAATAGTCCTGTGAGGTATAGATTAGTAGGTAAAACAGGTACTATGCATGATGAAGCAGGAAGTGAACTCCCTAGAGACATTTTATTCCAAGAACGCCTATGTGAAGAATGCACTTTCCCCCGTTTGCCGGAGGCACCAGGAAATAAAGTTGGCCTGCACAATACTACTGAGCCATTTTTAAAAGCCATTTTCTTCACAAAGCACATATATATCTCTTCTCTCTCTCTGCCTCCTTCTCTGTCTCTCTCTCTCTCTCGCTCTCTCGCTCTCTTGCTCTTGCTCTGTCTCACTCACTTGCTCAACAAAAGTGAGCAAAGCTCAACTGGGTTTATGTTTCAATTCAAAAGTATTACCATATGGCGTCTCCCTCACTGATATCTTTACCCAAATTACAAGCAGTCTTAAATATTTCTGACGTCATACATTTCTTTAAAAGTTCTTTGTACAAACTGTAGGATAACCAAAAGCACTTATGTAATGAACTAAACGAGTTTGTTATATAAAACTAAAAGAAACTATAAAAAAAAAACTTGTTATTACTTCCTCATTTTACAAATAATGGAAGCTAAAGTTGAAAGAAACTTTCTTAACATAGTCCATAGACAAATTGTATCTTTGGGGAAAGACAGTCTGGAAATTGGATTTTCTGGTTCTCAAAGATGAAAAAGCAAAACTAAAGTATAATTTTCTATGAACATTCATAAAAATAGAAAATAGGCCTTATATTATGGTTCTTGTTATTTCATGTCATATATTTAGGAAATTAATCTCCATTTGACACAGAGTTTTTAACCTATTACATTAAAATTACATATTAGGAAAAAGTTATACGGTAGGAATTTTTTTATGCAAGATGGGGTCCTAAAAAAAAAAGAGGCTGATGAACATAAACTGTCTACATAGTCAGGCTGCATGTCATAAGAAATGGATGCTAGAAACAGCTGCCTGGGTAGATCTGAATTAGGAATTACCTTATGATGGGTTCAATCACTCACCCCTGAACCAGTGTTCAAATATTATCATCTATTGTGTACCTATTTTGTCTCCTCTGGCTCCAGGCTATGCTACCTTCTGCTGTACATTGCCATTGTCCTGTCCAGATCTTACTCTCTTCCTTTCAATGAACAAAGCCTTCAAAGATGCTCTCCTTTTGTCTCAAGCTTGTACTTTTCCTGTATTTCTAGAGAACTCTGTATCTTGGCTCCCAAACTGACTTAGTTGGAGTACCTGATACATATTCTCTAGCTAGTTATAAAAACTAGTATTACTACTCTTTGGAGAGGTTTAGTTTCTTTGCCTAAGAATTCGTATACTGTGAACCTTCACTATTACCATCATAATATCCAGGAAGACACTAAAGTTCTGGGGGTATGCTTTCAGCCCACCTGTAAATAGAGATGACTGGCATACTGAGAGCCCAATGATAGGTTGAAGTTTTCTGACTCAGGTTATCAACTGCATTGTCTCTCTGGGCTCACTTTAATGATTCATTGCCCGAGAAGACCCTATGTAAAGTGAAAAATAGAGTCCTATTATTTTGGCAATATGCACCAAAAAGTCTAAAACACATAGCAAGAAAAAACATGCATAAACTCAACCAAGAGAAGAAGAGAGCTGTAGCCTTGCATTCACCAGCAAGGTACTAAGATGCTCTCTGGTTGCCTCACATTCTGTGACACTGATTCAGGAGCTCTATAAGAGGAGCCTGGCAGCTTAAGGAGGCCAGGACAGGTTCCATAGAATCACTGAAGTGACTTTTAAGAGCACCCCAACACATCCTGAAATCAGACCTTAAGCCCTGTGAACATATGGGTATAAGTCCCCTCACTGTAATGGATGCACTTGGTTACAAACAATTCCTGCAAGAAACCCAGAGTAGATTAGAGCTCAGTTTCTGTTGACTTACTTTGTCCTAGGTTATCCAGTCAGACTCACACATGTGCTAATTAATGTATTAGGACTGAAGCTTCTTAGGCTGAGATTCTCCATGTAGTTTGTTTGGTAAGCATAGAATTAAGTTTAAGTGGTAAGTTTATAAGCACAATATTAACTGCTACCAAATATTAAGGCATATTACAAAAGACTCAAGTCATCTATGAAAGAAAGCAGCAACATTTCAATGGCAACTTCACTATATGTCTGTTCCTACCTTTTAGTGAGGAAATTCAAAGCATAAAAATAAAATAAAATGATGAAATGTCAGGAAGTCTCTAATGACAGGTTTAGCTATTCCCACGCACCTCAACATCACATGAAATCCCTCTCAGGAAAGGCCATCATATAAATTCAATTTTATCTCCCAAATTTAATCACTCTGGAATCTAAATATATTTAAACCTGGCGCTTTTAGGCCCCAATTGCTGCTGTCCCTAATTTCCCAGAATAGCCAGAATGTATCAGCCAGAAAGTTTGAGAGGAAAGAATATGATAGGGAAAGGATGTGATGTCATGAGGGAATAGGAGTGGCAGTTTGCAGTTAATATTGTGTACATTGCTACTTTTAGTGAGAACTGTCAAGCACATTGCAATGAGATTTTGATTTCGAGATACTTGTAGAGAAATGCACAGAACATCTCTTGTGATGCAAGTGTTTTATTCAATGGTTTACAGGGGTTTAACATTTTTTCTCATATCTTTTTTCTTCTCTTTTCATAAAGAAATATAGTAAGGGTCAGTTTCAATTTACTACTGTTCCCCAGTGTGATTTTCAGTAATGCTCCATTTTAGTCCAAAAAATGTCACAAGCTTATATGATAACTTATGTGGTCTTTTTGAGTGTAGTTGCCTATTTTTTGAGAACTGAGAAAGAAAAAGAAGGAAAGAGGAAAAATATGTGCCAAGAGATTTAGTACATACTTTGAATATACTTTTCATTTCATCCTTATAATCACTGAGTGAGGCCAAGTGTTTCTCCCTCTCTTATGGATTAGACTCAGAAAAATAACTTTCCCAAAGTTACATAAGTAGGCTTCAAACCCAAGTCTCCTGGGTCTTAAGCCATCAAAGCATAGGATTTTACTAGGTGAATCACAGTTAGACTAAATAGTCAGTCAGATAGTAGTAAAAACTAAGAAACAAATTACTCACATTCCTAAAAACTAACCAGCACTCTATTAGCTGTCCTGCCAGGGTGCCTTCTATGTAGAGCCATGGGACCCCCAGCTCATGCCAGCCACAGCTCCAGCCAGCCAGCCAGTCACCAGGTATATATAGTCTACATAAGAGACAACCATATACAAGACCATGTCTTCAAGTTTAGGAAAAGTAGCTGTTCCATCCAGTCCATAGAAACAAGCACAGAAAGTCAAGCAAAATGAGGAGACAAAGGAATATGCTTCAAAAGAAAGAACAAGACAAAAGCTCAGAAAAAGAACTAAATGAAATGAAGATAACCAATATGCCTGATAAAAAAATTTTAAATAATGATCATAATGCTAACCAGGCTGGAGAGAAGAGTGGAAGAACTCAGTGAGACCTTCAATAAAGAGATATATAAAAAAGAAAACAATAGCTGAAATTTAAAAAAAAGATATGCTAGAATGAATCAGTACATTAGCAAATGCAGAAGAACAAATTAGCGATCTGGAAGACAGGGTAATGGAAAGTACCCAAGCTGAACAATAAAAAGAAAAGAATTTTTAAAACTGAGGAAAGGTTAAGGGCTCTCTTGGACAACATCAAGTGAACAAACATTGGCATTATAGGGGTCAAAGAAGAAGAAGAAGAAGAAGAAGAAGAAGAAGAGCAGCAGCAAGAGGAAGAAGAAGAAGATGAAGAAAGAGAAGAAAGAGGAAGATGGGGGGGAAGAAGGGAAAAAGAAGGAGAGGAATAGGGGGAGGAGGAGAGAGAGAGGGAGGTGGAGGAAAGAGTGAGAGAAAGAGACAGAAAACATTTTTGAAGAAATAATAGATGAAAACTTCCCTAACTTAGGAAAGGAAATAGACATCCAGGTTCAAGAAGCAGAGTTTCAAACAAGATGAACCCAAGGAGGTCTACAACATGATACATAATTAAATTACCAAAGGCTAGGGGCCCCTGGGTGGCTCAGTCATTTAAGCATCCAACTCTTGATTTTGGCTCAGGTCATGATCTCAGGGTCATGAGATCAAAGCCTATACTGGGCTCTGCACTGTGCATAGAGTCTGCTTAAGATTCTCTCTTTCTGGGGCACCTGGGTGGCTCAGTCGTTAAGCATCTGCCTTCAGCTCAGGGCATGATCCCAGTGCTCTGGGATCGAGCCCCACATCAGGCTCCTCCGCTGGGAGCCTGCTTCTTCCTCTCCCACTCCCCCTGCTTGTGTTCCCTCTCTCGCTGGCTGTCTCCGTCAAATAAATAAATAAAAATCTTAAAAAAAAAATTCTCTCTTTCTGTTTCCCTCTGCCCCTCCCTGCTCTCTTTCTTGTTCTAAAAACAAACAAACAAACAAATAAATAAAAATAAAATGTCAAAGGTTAACGATAAAGAGAGAATTTTAAAAGCAGGAAGAGAGAAGCAAAAAGTTACCTACAAGGGAAACCCTAGAAGGCTGTCAGCTGATTTTTAGCAGAAACTGTGCAGGCCAGAAAAGTACTGAAAGGAAAAAACCTACAACAAAGATTACTTTACCCAGCAAGATTATCATTCAGATTTAAAGGAGAGATAGAGTTTCCCTGATAAACAGAAATTAAAGCAGTTTATCACCACTAAGCCAACCTTACAAAAAATGTTAATGGGACTTCTTTAAGTGGAAAAAGAAATAGCCATAATTAGACATAGAAAATTATTAATAAAAACATATAAAATATGACAGGATATTCATGAAATGTGGGGGAGGGAGTAAAAAAGAAGAAAGGTTTTCTTTTAGAGTGTGTTTGAACTTAAATGACTGTCAAATTAACATAGACGGCTATATACTTAGGTTGTTATATATGAACCTGATGTCATGATAACCACAAATCCAAAACTTACGATAGATACACAAAACATAATGATATACTATAAAGCGATTGTAATAAAAACAGTGTAGTACGGCCACAAAAATAGACACATAGATTAATAAAACAGAATAGAAAGTCCAGAAATAAACCCATACTTATATGGTCAGTTAATCTACAACAAACGAAGCAAGAATTTATAATGGAGAAAAGAAAGACTCTTCAGTAAATGTTGCTGGGAAAACTGGATTGTTACATGCAGAAGAATGAACTGCTTCAACTTTCTAACACCATAGGCAAAACTCAAAAATCAACTCAAAATGGATTGATGATGTAAATGTGAGACCTGAAACCATTAGAATCCTAGAAGAGAACACAGGCAGTAATTTCTCTCACATCAGACATAGAAACATTTTTCTAGATATGTCTCCTGAGGCAAGGGAAACAAAAGTGAAAATAAACTATTGGGACTATGTCAAAATAAGAAGCTTTTGCACAGCAAAGAAAACCATCAACAGAACAAAAAGGCAACCTATTGAATGAGAGAAAATAGTTGCAAGTGATATATCTGATAAGGGGTTAGTATCCAAAATATATAAAAAACTTCTACAACTCAACACTAAAAAAAAAAAAAATCTGATTAAAAAATGGGCAGAAGACCTGAATGGCCATTTTTCCAAAGAAGATATACATATGGCCTACAGACACAGGAAAAGATGCTTACCATCAGTAATCATCAGGGAAATGCAAATCAAAACCACAATGAAATATTACTCTGCACCTGTCAGAATGGTTAATACCAAAACCACAAGAAATAACAAGTGTTGGCAAGGATGTGGAAAAAAAGGAACCCTCATATACTGTTGGTGGGAATGTGAATTGATACAGATATTATGGAAAATAATATGGAGTTTCTTCAAAAAATTAAAAAGAGAAATACCATATGATCCAGTAATTCCACTACTGGATATTTACCCAAAGAAAATGAAAACACTAATTCAAAAAGATACATGCACCCCTATGTTTACTGCAGCATTATTTACAATTGCCAAGATATGGAAGCAACCACGTGTCCATTGATAGATGAATGGATAGAGAAGATGTGGTATACATATGTGTGTGGAGTGTGTGTGTGTGTGTGTGTGTGTGTGTGTGTGTGATGGAATATTACTCAGCCATAAAAAAAGGATGAGATCATGTCATTTTCAACATGATGGAACTAAAGGGTATTATGCTAAGTGAAATATGTCAGGCTGAGAAAGACAAATACCATATATTTTTATTCATATGTGGAATCTAAAAAAACAAATGAATAAACAAACAAAAAGCAGAATCAGACTTATAAATACAGAGAATAAACTGATGGTTGCCAGAGGGAAGGGGGGTACAGGGACAGGCAAAATGGATGAAGGGAAGGGGGGGATACAGGTTTCCGGTTATGGAATGAATAAGTCATAGGAATAAGAGGCACAACATAGTCAAAGATACTGTAATAGTGATGTATGGCGACAGATGGTAGCTATAATTGTAGTGAGCATTGCATAAGGTACAGAGAAGTTGAATCGCTATGTTGTACACCTGAAACCAATGTAACATTGTGTGTCAACTATGCTGAAATGAAAATTTAAAAAACTAATAAAGACTCTAAATTTCATAACCATGTTTCACACAGAACATCCAGCAGCTCAGCTACTCCCCATTAGCTTCTTTAAAAGTATCCACAGCACACCTGTTGCAGGCACAAAACATTAAGACTAAAATTAATTCCCAAACAATGGTGCCATCTGTCACTGTCCCAAAGCAACATTTCTCCTCAAGTAATATTAGTCTGGTACTTACAGCCTGTCACTTGCTGTGAGAGTCACACCTTACTTGGCTTCTAATGTGGGATGTAAGAAGTGTCAGCCTCGTTTTCCTTCCAGCTTTTATGCCTGTGTTTCTGTTATCCACCGCATCTGGAAGACCCTTTGTCTCCCTGCTAACTGTCCCTCAAGGTCCAGCTCAGTCCTTCATAAAAACTCTGTTTACTGGTTTTGGTCCATAATATCATCTCTCCTTTGTGTTTCTATGGCACTTTTAGACAATTTCCAACTGTACAATGTTTAACTGCTCTTTGCTTTATGTACATATATAATTTAAGCACTTCCAATTATAAATATTTTAAGAGCAGGAACAATGGTTTCTGCTTTGTGTGTGGGGGTGTGGGTGTGTGTATCCCTTCTAATACCCCACATTATGTAGGGGCCATTTGGTATTTGATACATATTTACTGGTTGAATCATGCAATGATGGAATGACCATCACGTCAAGAAGAAAAGAACAATAAACTGTATATTATGTCATTATTCCGGAAATCTTGACTCTGGATTTTATTACTTTCAGGATGGATCCAGATGTAAAATTTTATTGTTTCCCTAAGATTTTGAGTGCAGAAAGATAATCGGTTCAATATATAATATTATGCATGAAAGAATAAAAAAACTAAAAGAGAAAAATGAAAAAATATATCTAATATTAATATTAACTGGAAAAGAATTTTTCTGTAAAAAAGTTCAAATGACTTAGAAGATGAGCGCTTAATTATTTTATTACTCTAATAATTTGAGGGAGGGAAGGAGAAAAGAGGAGTTCCCCTCAAGAAGTAATAGATTTTCCCCCAGAAGTATCAGATTTCATCTAACCTTATCTGATATGAGATTTGGTACTTCCCAGACTCTTCTGCTCCTCCTCTCTCTCAAATTTTACCAAACCTAGTTACTATTTTATTCATTCATTTATTCAACAAATATTTTGAGTGTTTCTTTTTCTAGCTTCTACGTATTTAAAGACAATAGTACAAAACTGCATAGACTTAGTACCTATTTTTAAAGAACAATTACAATTAGTTTGAAAAATATGTTTTCTGCATTTCCATAAATCAGTGAACAAATTGTAAACCTCTCACAATTGGAGATCATCTTGGCACTGCCCCTCAGTCACACCTACAGCTTTCAGCCCGATGAATTATTTTGCAGCAGATGTGGTGAATGAAGAGGTGGGCCTGTTATGAGCATTTTCTGTGTTAAGTGGTGGGGATTCCCCCTGCTGTTCCCTTTGGCTGACTGGCTCCTCTCGGGGTGTTGTTAATGAAATTTAGTCTCCTGTCACATGGTCTTCTGAACTTGCAGCATCTTCTCCCTATGGTTTCTCATGGATAATCATGAGTTTATGGATAGACTAGTTAAGCTCTGACATTTAAGACTTCAGTAAATGATACATTCCTCAGCAGAAGTTTGGCCAATATGACCAACAGCAGTTTTTGCCTTGATCTACATAGAAAAAAAGCCTATCCTTTTCTTGCTAAAGAGTGTACTAAAAGATTACTTTCTCCAGCAATTTACCACAGAGGATCTCCCCTGCCCCTTTGCTTTTATTTAAGCTTTTATTCCCTCTGCAGCACATGAAGGGTACAGTAATCATGATCTCTCACCATGCATTTACACAAGCAGGTCCAACAATTAACACATTTCCAGCACACCTGTTACCTACAGTGCTCGGTATCTATATTCGAAACCCTTGGACAGCTGCTATGTAACTGGCCGGTGGAGTTTTATATTCACATATTGACAAAATGAATACAATCTCTTACCCCATTACCATACAACTTAACTATGTGAAACAATATGTTGGGCTCCTGGTATATTCCTTTCAGTGTTTCTTTTAACCATGACCCCTAAAAAGCAATATTTCTAACAGTGCTTGAACTCACAATTTCCAGACTGAAAATTACCAGTTTTAATACTCTCTTTCCCCTAAAGGATGTTTGTTCTTAGAGTTTAATAATTACCAAGTATTTCCATGGAAATTTTTTTGTAAATTAATACTTTAAAAAAAAAAAATAGCTATGAGGGGCGCCTGGGTGGCTCAGTCAGTTAAGCGTCAGTTAAGCATTTGGCTCCGGTCGTGATCCCAGGTCCTGGGATCGAGCCCTGCATTGGACTCCCTGCTCAGAGGGGAGATTGCTTCTTCTCCCTCTACCCCTCCCTCCTGCTTGTGCTCTCTCTCCCTCTGTCTCTCTCTCTCAAATAAGTAAATAAAATATTTTAAGAAAAACAGCTATGATATTGAATAGTCTAGAAAGAGAGTATGAAGTAGTATTTAAGGCATAGATTATGGAAATTGACTTAAATAATTTGTGAGTCCATAAAATCTTACCATTGGTCTATTTTAAGCTACCTTGGACCTTATCTTTCCATGACCTTGTGTTCTAGTATCATATTTCCAACCAGCCTTTGCCTAAAGACCACTTCGCAGATGTAGTTGTTTCATTATCATCATGTTAAAATCTCAGGCTATACAACATAGTTTATATAGATCAATGTGGATTCAGGCTCCCCTCTAAGTTTCTAAGAGTGGGAATATAGAAATAAGAGGAAAGCTTTCCTTGTTGGAATATGACACATCCTCAAGAATAAAGACTTATTTTCTTCTTTTGGCCCTGCCGCATCAGTTATAATACTCTGCAAAATAGCCAACAACTAGAAGCATATCCATTTAGCTTAGTTGTTAAGTATGAGGGTATAAAAGAAGAGTCATTAAAATATACTCACCATATTCACAAATAGGCAACTTAGATCCCTCGGTCATGTACTCAGAGGCAACAAAAAGCCTGAGGGAAAAAAACCCTACTCCCCTTACCACCCTGTGATGATTTGGTCTGGAAGTCACTTAGCTCAAGTTGTTTAAAACTATTCAGTTTCAACATTATGCACCCTGTTTGGAAGTTCAAGTATACTTATAATTGAACTTCCCACCAAAATTACAAAGTAAGAGGGGATACCAGCTGCATGATGAGAGAAAAGAGTAGGCAGTAGGGACAGAGTCATGTAGAGTTGGTGCCTTGAGAAGAATACTCACCTTTGGTGAGAAAGCTGGAGGGAAGAGCAAGGAGGGCATCAAGGGGAAGAAATATCCTAGTTTCATCTCCCTCTTTGCCTATACCTCCCGTTGCAGCTTCCCTCTGGTTGGATCCAAAGCCAGATTGCACAAGAGCTGAGTTGATGTAACCTGTCCAAGTCAGTCTCCCAAGGCATCCAGCAGAGTGAAGGGTAGAGAAATGATCTGGAAGGGCAAACAGAAGATATTCAACCCATTGTCCATTTTGTATTTATGAATACATTAGACCACTCCTTATCCTTTTGAAGTAGATGAGTTATAAATCCTAAATTCTAAACTGAGGTATACTAAAATAGGACTAAAATAGCAACACATTTACTCACTTAACTTTATCTTTTTTTTTTCACCCAGCATAAAGGTTGGCAACAAGGGGGAAAAAAGTAAAAAGTCTTGTTGGCATGTTTATTCCTATTCTCTTTCTTCAAGCCCTCAGACTCATGAGTCTGACACCTGCCCTTCCTATGTCTGTGTCTTCATGTCTCACATACTTAATTTGAATCACCCAAAGGATGTCAGACATCATGTTATTCACCAATCCGTCCTATATTTCCTCACCTTTGGACCTTTCTTGGGTAACAATTAGTAGCATTGAATTACACTGTACAGCAGACTGGTCACTAACTCTGTGTCCCTATCTTTTCAATGAAAGTGATATTCTATAATGTTCTTGTGCATGTAGCTGAAAGAGTAAGACTCTTTCTCACTGTCCCTCAGACCGTCATTTAAACATGGAAGAAAAGGGAGACATGAGGGAGACTGTCATTTAGTCACAGAAGAAAAGAATTAAGACATATGTTTCTTCTCCCTCCCAAAACCCCAAGGCAATGATGACAAAGAGGAAGAATCACACACACACACACACACACACACACACACACACAACTAGGAAAATACATACCCTCATGCAAAAGAAGAAATCTCCTTAGAAACAGAAAAGAACTGACTTAGCGGTCTAGAGAAAGCTGAAATCTAAGCACCTAATTCCAAAAGATGCAAATCAACTCTCATGACAGATTTGTGGAAGGACAAAGGAATCAGAGGCAATGAGTACCTCTGGAAACAGGGTTGTGGGTTAGGCCGAGAAGAACTATTTGAAAGTCTTTTAAAAACGGGTTTATAACCCTGGTCTCTGCCACCCTATGCAACAAAGCAAATACACCTTCCTAAATAGGAGATATATTTACTGTCTAGTGCCGTTGAACCATAGGCGCTCTAAGCCTCAAGTACATCAGGCATAACTGATAAGGTGGGCAGGAGAATAGGAGAAGCACTGACTGCAGACTTAATAAGAAGACTTTTTTAAAATTGATCTATCAAATGCTGCAATTTCGATTTCCTAGTCCCCAAAACACTAGCAACCAAGGTATACAATCTCCAAGCAGAAAAAGAGGGAGATTATTCTCCAAGAAAATGGACTAGCCCAAGATAAAAGAAGTGCATATACTGACTCTTTTGAGCCCCACATAATGACCTAATGGTAAAGTCCACCAGACGACAAGCTCCATCTGAGCACACAGAGCTTCTAATCCACTTTTTAGTGTCTTACTCTTAAAAAATAATAACTGGATAGCAAAGTGTCATCGACATCTGCAAAAAATCTCTAACATAAAAGGCAAATAATGTATAAACAAAAGAAAGGAACAAAGAAGAAACAAGGAAGAAAAATCTTTTTCAAAAGCCCTAGGACGCCTGGGTGGCTCAGTTGGTTAAGTGGCTGACTCCTGATTTTAGCTCAGTTCGTGATCTTGTGGTCCTGGGAATCCAGCCCTGCATGGGGCTCTGCATTTAGCTGGGAGTCTGCTCCAGGATTCTTTCTCTACCTCTGACCTTCCCTGCCCCCCTACCGCCCCCCCACCAGCTCTTTCTCTAAAATAAATAAATAAATCTTAAAAAAAAAAGCCTTATAATTATTATGCTCAGACAACTTATTGAGTTTCTGAAATAAAAATTAGATACTGTTGAAGAAGAGGAGGAGGAAGAAGAAAGAGCTCTTGGAAGTAAATTACAGCAAAAATAAAGTAAAAGGGTAATCAGCAGAAAGATTGGTAGAAAAAATTGGGAAACTCTCCCTAATTAGCATAAAAAGTCAGAAATGGAAAGAGAAAGTGAATAAACAAGAAAACTAGACTATCAAGCCAGGAGGTCCCACACCTGAAAGAACAAAGAAGTGGGAAAAAGATATCATCAAAGGAATACTGAGAGAAATTTTCCCAGAACTAAAGAGCAAGAGGTTCAGACTGAAAGGGCTCACTCCCAGTTCATTGACCAGAAAGAGACACGTCACATTACCATGAAGATTCGGAATACCAGGTTACTGTGAAGATCCTCAAAGCTTTCAGGGATCAGCAAACAAAACTCACATGGAAAGGACAGGATCCTCCCACCAGCAACCAAGGAAGTTGGAAGACAATGGAATATTTGACGATTCTGAGGAAATGATCCCTACTCTAAAATTCTATACTCAATGAAACTACCAACCAAGTACAAGGAGAAAATAAAGACATTTTCAGAAATGCAAGGTCTTAAACATTTACCTCCCATACACTCCTTTCCAGAAAGCTACTAGAGAATGTGCCCTGAGTGAAATGAGGGAATAAAGCAAGAAAGAAGAAGCTATGGAACCCAGGGAGCAAGGGATTCAACACAGGAGATAAATGAAGGGGATTCCCAGAATGATGGTGAACAGAAATACCAAGACAACAGCCACCAGCAGGCATAGAGAACGACCAGATTAGAACAGAGCAGAGGCCTCCAGGAACAATGTCTCTAAGAATAATATAAGACTGACTGAATGGCTAATATTAGTGACCATGTTCAAAGGAGAATTAGTTTTAATATTGGAATGAGGAGATAATTGGTATAAAAGCCAGGGAAATAAAAATATGAGGTAACTGTTTCCATCGGGAAAAAGAAAAAGTTCATGAACCAAAATATAGTCATAGTGAAGAATGTGACCCAGCTCTGAAAAATTGCTACCTTGTCTGTTTACTGCACGCTGATTTTGTAACTGATTCCAAGTTCATATGCTAGATGCACAGCAAAGCCAACCATGAGACATCCAGTATGCAGCAAAGAAAGGGTTTATTAGAGAGGAAGCCAAAGGAAGAGACTGGAGGACAAGCCACAAATCTGCCCGCTCCCTGGAGGTTTTGGGGTTAGGCGTATTTAAGGCCAAGGGGTCAGGATGTCACCAGGTACCTAGGTAGAATGGAAAATGCTGATTGGATATAGGGAAAAGGAAGATGCCCTCCTTCAGAGTATGAACATTCAGGAATCATGTGTCTTCACGGGACACATGTTCATTAAATGGCGGCGTAAGCATGATGAGTGAGGGGGAGATCTCAGGCTATGTGTGGTCACAAAGGTAACTTCATTCACTCTTGATTCCTTCTGCACAACAGCAACAATTCCATTTTCTCCAGTCTTAGCTTATCTTACAAGTGGCTAGTCAACTTCTGCAAAACAGGCTCATAAATCAATCAGGTTAACCAGAGTTTTCCTAGGGTAGAAGGGTCAAGCATTTGCTAACATGTTTGTTTCAACTTATCTAAAAACGGTAATGTAAGTACATAGAGAAAGTGAAAAGAAAGGAAGCCGTGACAGGTCAAAGGATGGCCATCTCCTACAGCAGGAAGTCAGTGTAGTAATGGCCCCAGGTGAATTCCCCAGAAGCCTCCTCTGAGAGGGAGGTCAACAGCTGGAAGTTTATTAGGGAACGTTCTTCAAAAGGGAAGGAAAAGAGGAGAATTAAGCAGAGGTTGGGTTGTAATGGAGTCTCAGGGAAAGCCTCAGCCGACCCTCCAGGAAGCTCTGACACTAGATAGCTCTTCAAAGTTGGTTTCACCCAAGTCAGGATGAGGGGGCTGGTAATCCATACCCTGTGCATATAACGCTCTGAATGTGGGCCTCCCTGAGAGGAGGCTGTGACGTTGACAGAGAAGGGATTGCTGAAGAGAGCTGACAACCGAGGTTGTGGGCCAGCAGCACCTGGAGCAGCTGTTTCATTCCTAAAGGAACAGCTCATCACAGTATTTGTAATCAGCAATCTCAAAAAAGAAAAACCCAGAAATTTCAAACTAAGCATACTTTTTAGATTTAGGTAAATATACAAGATAAAAAAAGAGGTGCTTCAAGGGATGGGACAGGGAGCAGGGAGAAATGGGGCAGGTGCTGCTGTTTTTCATTATAAGGCTCGAAGTACTACAGGACATTGAAATGAAAAGCTTTTAAGGAATTTGATGTGTGTGTGTGTGTGTGTGTGTGTGTGTGTGTGTGTGTGTGTGTGTCTAAGGAAGTAGCCATGAAGATGTCTATCAGTCTATAGACTATGGTCCTTAATCCTATTAGGACTAGAGGTGACAATGTGGAAAGGGTAAGAGTTTGGGAAAGAAGGAAAATGAGTGATTTAAAGCATTCTGCATAATAATGTGGAGGGCTAACAAGGTGGAAGGCAGGGGTTGATAGCTTTGCAAAGGAAGAGGCAGTTTGGAAGGTGATTTTCTTTCTCCTTAAGGGTTTAGGAAGCTATACACTCTGTTAGAACTAACATTTGCCTTGCTTTAATGGTTACCCTTTGGCCGGCACCCTCTCATACTCAGGTGAAGGCTAGACACTATTGTGAGTGCTCTTCTCCACTCGAGCTTTCTGATGAGATTTGGAGGCCCACAGCCTATCCTGCACTGGCCTGCTGAGGTTATTCTAAAACGGAATACCCAGGTTTAGGGATGTTAACCGCAAGGCAAAAGAGGCTGGATCCTGGGATAATAAACTGTGGTAAGTATAAGATTAGGGCTCTCAAAAGGTAGGTGGAGGTTTTACAGGAATTTAAAATAAAGAGACTGGCAGGGGACAGGGATATAAACAACTTAAGTCAGGAACTGTGAGCATCCTCTAGGGGACTCTAGATAAACTGATCAACTTCTTGGTATTCAAACATGGGAAGTGGTGTTTGAATATTTGGTTCCTTGAACATGGGAAGCAGTTATATCCAAGGAACAGTTTTAAATTTTTCCTTCCTGTGCCGTTATAACTTTTTTATTTTCCCTAATCTTCAGTAAATGTCCATTTTATTGTTAGGAGGCTTTTCTTAGGCTGCCTGGCCCTTCTGGAATCTCTGCCATCACTGCAGATACTGCTGTGACCCTTGGGATACTTTGCAGCCGACCCACCAAGCAAGGCCTCCAAAATAGCTGAATCTTCCAGGTTTAGATCATACTTACGCTTGCTTCATTCTGGTGTAGCAGAGAACAATGGAATGGAAAACCAGCAGAGGGGCTCTGTGCCTCTGTACCTCTCAGACCTGAGAATATCCTATCCATAATCAGCTTGAGCTCCTCGGCTCCAAAACATATTTGGAGCTATTCACAAGGGAACTTGGGCATAGCCAGTAATCTCTAAATTGAGTATCAGTTAAGGTCTCAACAGGAAGCAGATGGCACTCCCAAATTAGGATAAAGTTTAAAGAAGGGTTTATTTACAAAGGGACTAATTGCAAAGGTGTGACAATGTTGGGAAGCTATAAAGCATAATGCAAGAAACTGGGCTGCCAACATCAGAACTGTTCCATTTCCAGGGCCAAAAGGATGAAGACAGAGGGGTTATAGAACCCAGGAGAGAGACTCAAAAGAGTAATATCCTTTAGAAGAGGAATGCAGCCAGCTCAAAGGCCATTTCACAGGGTTAACAATACCCTGTTTCATTCTCCAGTCTCCTATCAGGGATTCCCATTGACCAAACCCATCTGGAAGCCAGAGGGCAGAGGTGCTTGCTGATTTAATCCACTGAAACCCAGCCTCCCAGAGTAAAGAGCAGGGTGACGAAGGGTGCTGAGTGGTATGAAGGGGCCAATGGAAGGTATCCAGCACACCCTAATGCACTTGAGAATTCTGATAACTAAAGTCATGAAGTAGCTTCAGTTGTGAATGATTAACACAAGTCTTAATACAGAGTTTCTCTAACTGAGGTATGTGTCTCCGAACATGAATGCTTTCCAAGGGGTATACAGGGAGAGATGATTGTAAAAGAATTAATTTCTAGGTTTTCAATTTCCACTGAATTCAATTTCATTTCAAGTTGAGAATGAGCCTCTCACTTTTCAAAGAACAGAACTGCACCTCATCGATCCAAAATCTTAACGAACGGTATTCTACCAATATATACAAATTTCTGGGGTACCAAATAAAGGGGGAACTTTCCATTGTGATAAAGCCTCACACACCTCTGGGGCTTCCTGCCCTTTTCCTTCCTACGCTTATTTCTGTTAATATGAAGACAGCATATTTTGGACCATGTTGGGCTAATGTGAATTGAAATATATGAAAGAGTGAGTGGTGGGAGCGGTGACAATTTTTGTTCTATAATTTTGCCTTTTTCTGTGTTTGAACAAAAGCAATTCTTTTTGGCTATTCTCAACATTATCCTTAAAATGTATTATTAAGTTCAAAGAAAGGTACCTTTGAACAGCTGAAGAACCATAGATAGTGATGTTAATTTTATTAATAAGCAGAAATGCTTTCTGTGTTAAGAAAACATATACACACTGTAGAAATAAAGCAAAATGATGATATTGTGCCCTTTTAAGATTATTCTGGAGGATGGCCTTACAGGCCAACCTAAGGGATATATACATTCATATCTAACATATGTTTAGTCTGTCTGACATTTATATATATCAATATCTGACATATATATGTATGTATACATATATATCTGACAAATGATTCATACTGAACATGTTTTAAAATTGCCCATTAATCATTTATTTAAAAAACAAACAATCCAGGGGCACCTGGGTGGCTCCTTGGTTTCAGCTCAGGTCATGATCTCAGGGTCCTGGGATGGAGCCCCGAGTCAGGCTCTGGACTCAGGGGGCAGTCTGCTTGAGGATTCTCTCTCTTCTTCGCCCTCTGCCCCTCCCCCATTCGTGTGTAAACACGCGCACGTGTGCATTTTCTCTCTCTCTAAAATAAATAAATCTTTTTTAAAAAATCAAACAATCCAAAAAAAATGAACAAAAGACTTAAACAGGCACTTCATTAAAAGAAGATATCCAAATGGATAATAAGCACATTTAAAAAGTGTTCAATGTTATTAGTCATCAAGGAAATGCAAATTAATACCACAGAGATTTTACAATATACCTACCATAAGGCTGAAAGTATAAAAAGATTGATAGTGCCAAGTGTTGGGAAAGGATTTGAAACAACTGGAACTTTCATACATTGTTAATGGGAATGTAACTGGTACAACCACTTTGGAAAACTCTTCAGAAGTATCTACTAAAGTTTAACATGGAAAATACCCTGTGACAGAAATTCTACTTCCAGGTATATATCCAAGAGAAATCAGTATACATGTCCACCAAAAGACATGTACAAGAATATTCACAGCAACTTCATCTGTTAGAATCAAAACCTTGAAACAATCCAAATGTCAATCACTAGGACTCTATATAAATCAGTGTTCATATATTCGTATAATAGAATACTACTCAGCAATATAGAGAATAAACCCATGCTATATACAACAGCATGGATCAATCTTATAGATATAATGTTAAGCAAAAGAAGGCACACACAAAGGAATATAATCTGTATGATTTCACTCAAAAGAAGCTGAAGAACAGAGAAATCGTAGTACACATACAATTTGTTTTACATTCATCAGCCTAGGCTTAATTCATACAAAACAAAAGGATGGGGTAGGAGGTGGGGGGAGGATGAGAGAGAATTTCCAGAGCAGCCAATTAAGGTTCAAAGGGGTATCTTTTTTGAAATCGCTTACCTTAAGGGTTAAGCTCACTCCAGTCTGTGGGGGACAGGCCAGTGAATGGTGAAAAGTGTTGACTCCCTTCTTACTCCCATTCTGGGTTGTTACAATTCTTAGAGTGATCATAAGGGGCTAATAGAGCAAGTCTAACTAGGCTGAGACAATTTCTCCAGTTCTTAGCCAAGTTGCTCATGTTTCCAAGAAAATGAGTTTTCTATAACTTCCCAGACCAAGGTTACTTCCAAGAAGCAACGCAGATAACCAGATCAGGCAAGATATATGCATATTGAACCAAAAGATTTATTATCACACCACTTAGCCAAAGTCTCCAGTCTCCCAGAGGCACTTGAGTATGGGACTTCATTTTACTTTTTATCTTTAACTTGAATTTTTCCTTCATGATTTAATCTTTTGTCTGCAGCACCAGGCTCTCTCAGACTGTCTCCTCTACCAAGACTTTCTCCCAAAATGTAGCTAACAAAACCATGTATTGCTCTGCTTCTAATTACTGTCCACTTGCATGTATCTTTTCTTGTTTTTTTTCCCAGCTTTATTGAGAAATAATTGACATATCCTGTAAGTTTAAGGTGTACAGTGTGCTGATTTGATACACTTATATATTGCAAAATGATTATATCACCGTAGCCTTGGCTAACACCTTCATCATGTTACATAATTACCATTTCTTCCTTGTAGTAAGAACATTTAAGATCTACTCTCTTAGCAACTCTCAAATATATAATACAGTATTATAATTAACTATACGCACCAAGCTGTACAATAGATCCCCAGAACGTTTTCATCTTTTAACTGGAAATTTGCACCTTTGACCACCATCTCCCATTTCCACCAATTCCCAGCCCTGTTTGCCACCATTTTACTGTGTTCTCTAAGTTTGGCTTTTTTAGATTTCTCATATAAATGAGATCATACAGTATTTGTCTTTCCCTGACTCACTTCACTTAGCTTAATGCCTTCAAGGTTCATCCATGTTGTGGCATATGACAGAATTTCCTTCGTTTACATGATTGAAGAATATCTATGTATCTATATATATCTCACATCTTTATCCATTCATCTGTTGACAGACACTTAGGCTGTTCCCATTAGCTTGACTATTCTGAATAATGCTGCAATTGTATCTTTTGTCATTTTAATGTCGTTAACAAGGGGGAGAGGGCCTCTGCCAAGGCAACTGAGTGTGGAGGATTTTTAATTCATCCTTTATGGGACCCTTAACCTACTTGGATATTTGTCTCACCTTATCTCTGTGTTTCAAAGAAAGTAAACATACTAGAATTTCTCCCGCTGAGTTTGTCTGTTTCTCCCCCAACTTGTTAGCCCATTTATATTCCTTTGAATTCACATATTCTCTTTCTAGTAATTAACCCTGATACACTGTCTTCTCCTGTTCTTTTTCCTTCTGACCAAGGCTACCAATTCAACAAAAGACATTTACAGCAGGCTTAGATCTCAGGGCTAAGAACTTTGAGTTAATGTGCAACAAGAGCAAATTCAAGAGGGGGAAAAACAGGAAGGAGGATTTTTAAATATTGTTCACCAATTAGAGAAGAATCACATGTTAGGGGGCGCCTGCGTGGCTCAGTCAGTTAAGTGTCTGCCTTTGGCTCAGGTCATGGTCCCGGGGTCCTGGGATTGAGCCCTGCATTGAGCTCCCTGCTCAGTGGGGAGGCTGCTTCCTTTCCTGCTCCCCCTGCTTGTGCTTGCCCTCACTTGCTCGCTGTCACTCTCTCTGTCAAATGAATAAAATCTTTAAAAAATAGTAACTAAAAAAGACCTTAAAAAAAAGAATCACATGTTAAATATATCAGTTACTTTCTAGTAATACTTTTGCAAAACAAAGATATATCAAAGATGTTTATATATATATATGTATATATACATACATATACACATACACACACACACACACACACACACACACACATACACATACAAATAATTACTCCCTAATTTATTTCTTTACAAAATTTTTGAGTACCGTGTTGTCTAACTTTAGGGTTCATCTGTATAACTGATACATTATATCTAGAACTAGGAATACTGTAATGGTCAAAGTATTAGTACACTTACTACTTTAAGACAGTTTAAATATTTCCTGTCTAATCTGTACAAAAATAATACAATATTTATAATATTAAAACTCTTGCTATTTGAGTCTTTGTTACAATTTATACATGGCCTCAGAGTCCCTGAAGTGGATTTGATTTCCCTGGGATAGATCAGATAATCCCTGCTACCATGCTGCTGCTTTGAGGTTTGGGATTTAGCCAGGGGTTGTGGCCATATTCTAATTTAGGGAATGTTGGCAATCAAAATTTTCCTGGACTTTCAGTTAATTCTCATGCTTTTCTTTATTTCTGTTCTGAATCCAAGCATTTAATGTTTCTTTGCTGGGTTAAAGAGGGGCTATGTTCTAGTGAAAAAGGAAGGTCACAGAAGATAGATGGAAACATTCAGGGAAATCAGGGAAAGTTGGAGTCCAGAGAACATTAATAGGTCTTGCTTATTCTTATGCTTTTCCTCTATCTACTTAGTTGATCATATGAATCTTTTTATTTTTTTAATTTAAATTTTAGGTAGTTAACATACAGTGCAGTTTTGGTTTCTGGAGTAGAATTCAGTGATTCATCACTTACATACAACACTCAGTGCTCATCATAACAAGTGCCCTCCTTATTATCCATCACCCATCTAGCACATCCCTACTCACCTGTTCTCTATGGTTAAGAGTCTCTTATGGCTTGTTTCCCTCTCTCCTTTTTCCTCCCTTCCCATATGTTCATCTGTTTTGTTTCTTAATTTCCACATGAGTAAGAGCATATGATATTTGTCTTTCTCTGACAGACTTGTTTCACTTAGCTTTTACTTACACTCTAGCTCCATCCATGTTGTTGCAAATGGAAAGATTTCATTCTTTTTGATGGCTGAGTAGTATTCCATTGTATATATACACAACATCTTCTTTATCCATTCATCAGTCAATGGACATTTGGGTTCTCTCCATACTTTGGCTATTGTTGATGATACTGTTATAAACATCAGGTGCTGATCATATGAATCTTGTCCAAATTTAGATCAAAAACAAGTTTAATTAAAATAGAGATCAAGGAGTTTAATGAAATAGCAATTTTTAAATCTAAAATTTTTTATGTGTTCTATGTCCACTAATTGATTTACTATACCATATTTTAGAAATGTAAGTAAAGGACACTCCTGAATTACTGGCTTCCTGAATTTCAGCACAAAAATCTACTCTTCTATGTCTGATTTTGAGAAGGGCAAACTTTTGCCCCTCCCAAGAAAAAGAGGATAGTCTTGGAATATGGAGTAAACTGTAGAGAGCTTAAAAAATGAGGGGGGCCAAACAAAATAAAGAAAAAGGAACAAATGGAAAAATAAAACTGTGGAAGAAAGGCAAGGTAAACAATAAATATGGTATCACTAAAATAAATGCAATATTTTTAAAAGTAGCATGTAGAAGTACTTAGTTGAAATTAACCTGTGTTTATCAATTCTTATGGAGTAGAATTTAACATACAAAAGATATGTCCTCTTTACTGCTAAAATGAAACTATATACTAAAATAAAACAAGAGATTTGATTTTTTTTAAATGTAAGTAGTACTTAAAATAGCTCATTTTTAAAAGACCACATTCAAGGGAATGCAAACTGGTGCAGTCACTATGGAAAATAGTATGGCGGTTCCTCAAAAAGTTAAAAATGGAACTACCCTATGATCCGGTAATTACACTACTGGGTATTTCCCCCAAAAATATAAAAACACTAATTCAAAGGGATGCACCCCTGTGTTTATTGCAGCATTATTTACAACAGCCAAATTATGGAAGCAGCCCAAGTATCCATCAATAGATGAATGGATAAAGATGTAGTATGTATGTGTATGTATATATATATGTGTGTGTGTGTGTGTGTATACATATATGTATGTATGTGTGTGTGTATATATATATGTGTGTGTGTATATATATATATATATATTAAAACATTATTCAGCCATAAAAAAGAATGAAATTGTTACCACTTGTAACAAAGTGGATGGAGCTAGAAAGTATAAAGCTAAGCAAAATAAGTCAGTCAGAGAAAGACAAATACCATATAATTTCACTTATATGTGGAATTTAAGAAACAAAACAAATGAGCAAAGGGAAAAAAAGGAGAGAGGGAGAGACAAACCAAGAAACAAACTCTTAACTGTAGAGAACAAACTGATGGTTACCAGAGGGGAGGTGGGTGGGGGTGGGTGAAATAGGTAAAGGGGATTAAGAGTATACTTACCAAAGGGCACCTGGGTGCCACAGTCAGTTGAGTGTCTGACTCTTGGTTTCAGCTCAGGTCATGATCTCATGGTTGTGGGACTAAGCCCTTCATCACTGGGCTTCTGTGCTCAGCCAGAGTCTGCTTAAAGATTCTCTCTCCCTCCCACTCTGACCCTCCTTCTTCTCCCTAAAATAAATAAATCTAAAAATTTTAAAAAAGAGTACATTTATCACAATGAGCACTGAGTAATGTATAGAATTGTTGAATCACTATATTGTACATTTGAAACTAATGTAACACCGTATACGGGAATTAAAATTAAAAACTTAATAGAAAATAATAAAATAAAATAAAATATACTTGTGGTAAAAAAAAGAATTTTTAATCATTTTTCTTGGTGTTAGAAATATAATCCAAATTTCATATTTCTCAAAAGACTGCAAAAAAGGTTTAATTTTTTTTTAAAGAAATAAAAGGCCGTATTCAGTATTATATCAGTTTCTTACTGCTACTGTAACAAATTAGGAACTCAATAGCTTTAAGTAACACAAATTTACTATCTTACGGTTTTACAGGTCAGAAGTCTGAAATGGGTCATACAGGGCTAAAATCGTTGTTGACAAATTTGTTTACTTTCTGGAGACTCAAAGGGAGAATCCATTCCCTTGCCGACGACTCTTCTGTGAAGAATATGTCCCCTTTCTTTTTCTTTTTTTTTATTTCTCCCTGATAATATTTTTTTTAAATTAACATGTAATGTATTATTTGTTTCAGGGTACAGGTCTGTGATTCATCAGTCTTACACAACACCCAGCACTCACCACAACATATACCCTCCCCAATATCCATCACCCAGCCACCCCACACCTCATCCCCCTCCTCTCCAGTAACCCTCAGTTTGTTTCCTAGGATTAAGAGTCTCTTATGGTTTGATATGTATCCTTTCTTTTCCAGCTTCTGAGGGTCCCCTGCATTCCTTGGCTCACGTCCTTTTCCTCTGCCCTCAAAGCCAATAGTGCAGCATCTTTAAATCTCTCTCTCTCTGACTTCTTCTTTCCTGTAGATGTATCTCCTTCATGACTCAGAACTTCCTACTTCCTCTTGCAAAGATCCTTGGGATTATATTAATCCCACCTGGATAATCCAGGCTAATCTCCCCTTCTCAAGATCTTTAATTTAATCATACCTGAAAAATTCCTTCTGCTATTTAAGGTAACATATTAAACAGATCTCAGGGATTAGAATGTAGAATTTTGGGAAGGGGGCAGGTGGGGGAATGGTCATGATTTTGCCCACAACAGGTATATTCATATTCTTTTTTTTTAAAGATTTTATTTATTTATTTGACAGAGAGAGAGAGTCAGCCAGTGAGAGAGGGAACACAAGCAGGGGGACTGGGAGAGGAAGAAGCAGGCTCCTAGCGGAGAAGCCTGATGTGGGGCTCAATCCCAGAACGCTGGGATCACGCCCTGAGCCAAAGGCAGATGCTTAACGACTGTGCCACCCAGGCGCCCCAGTATATTCATATTCTTAAACAAAATACAATACAATATGATTTTATTAAAAACTATGAATTTAAAAACATTCAACTCTAGCTTCTTAGGGCAATCAGAAAAATACTGACCTAGTTTTAAAGATAGATTATATTATAGCATTACACATACTCTATGACCCAACCGTCCTACTCCTAGGTAAATACCCAACACATTTACTATTATGTTCATCAAAACCATATACTTAGGGGCACCTGGGTGGCTCAGTTGGTTAAGCGTCTGCCGTTGGATCAGGTCATGATCCCTGGGTCCTGGGGTTGAACCCTGAGTCGGGCTCCCTGCTCAGCGGGAAGTCTGCATCTCCCTCACTCACTCCCCACCAGTTTGTGCTCTCTCTCTCTTGCTCACTCTCTCTCAAATCAATAAATGACATCTTTTTAAAAAGCAACATATACTTAAATGTTTATAGCAGTACTGTTCATTATAACCCCAAACTAGAAAATACCTAAATTCCTACTAACAATTGAATGAATAAGTAGTTGTGTATTCATACAAGGAAGTTTATCTAGCAATGAAAAAATCTGAATCTACAAACAACAATATGGTTAAATCTACAAACAACAAGTATGGATAAAGATGTTGAACAAAAGAAGCCAAACACAAAAATCATATGTAATGCATGATTCCAGTTATATAAAGCTCAAAAACAGGCAAAATTAGTCAGAAGGGTGAGTAACTTCAATAGGGGTAGTGACTAAAAGGGGACATGACAGGAACTTTTGAGGTTCTGGCAACATCCTATTTCTTGATCTGGGCAAAGGTTACCTGAATATGTCCTTTTGATTTATGCATTATTCTGTATGTGCTTTCCCTGTCTATAAAGAGTTTATATAATTTTAAAAGTAATGTTCTATTTTTTCTTAAGATGTAATTAAATACAGATAGAGACTTCTCTCAGGTTGTTAAAATTAATGCCAAAGGTTATCACTTAGACTTTTTTAAATGCTATTTTTGTATGTTCAAATTATATGCATAATACTAAAAGAAATAAACCAATTAGCTATTGCAGTTTCATATTTGTTACAAATAAGGTTACAACTGAAATACTATGTTACAATGAAATTTATAGAAATTCTAAGAAATTTTTAGTAATTAGCAAATAAAATTGGATAGCAGGTTTTCTTGTTGTAATCCAGATATTAACAATTATAATATTAGTATTTATGCAGTAGAACAGAGCAAAGCGCTTTTAAACAACAATATCTAAAAGGACTTAATTGAGTTAATTCATTCAGCAAATAGCTATTGATCTTTTTTTATCTACTAGGCACTATGCTAGGCACTGGGGCTAAAATGAAGAACCAGAAAGATGAGTCTTTGTCCTCACGAAATGTACAGTATCTTTGGTTAACCGTTCTACTGGTAAATTGATTCTCTCCTTTATCACTTATTATTAAAAGATATTCATCCTGGAATTATTTTCTGTAATATAAATTCTTCACTCCATACTATGTCACTACTACCAGCATGTAAATATTAATATTTACCTCTTTCTCATCTCATTTTTAATTTTTCTCTTTACACTTCTGTTAAACTAGTTCTGTTTTCTCTCTCTTTAAAACAGTATTATCAAAATCCATTGTCTATATTGAGTGTCCATTTCCTCACTTCTCATTCTTTTTTTTTTCCTTTTAAGATTTCATTTATTTATTTGACAGAGAGAGAGAGAGAGAGAGACAGCCAGCGAGAGAAGGAACACAAGCAGGGAGAGTGGGAGAGGAAGAAGCAGGCTCCCGGTGCTCCCGGAGCTCCCAGCGCTCCCAGTGGAGCAGGGAGCCCAATCTGGGGCTAGATCCCAGGACCGTGGGATCAGGCCCTGAGCTGAAGGCAGACGCTTAATGACTGAGCCACCCAGGCACCCCTCAAATACATTTCCAAATCATGCTTTTAATCCCAAGACTAAAACTAAACTCTTCTTGTTGGAGGTCACCAATTAGCCCCACACTGCTAAATTCAAATGCAAATTATTTTTCCTTATGCTAATTATATTATCAGTAGCATTTTACTAATCACTTCTACTTAAACACTTTCTAATATTGGCCTCCTTGTTTCCACAATCACTAATATCTTGTTTCCTTTGGTGGATCCTTTAACTGTTCAGAACTTCATTTTTGCTCTTCCTTCTCTAGATATGTGCATTGATTAAGTGATTTCATCTGTGTTTTTGTTTAAATACCATGCATATATTGAAAATTACCTAATTTGTTTCATGAGTTCTGGCTTCTCCCCTGAACCTCCAACTCATATACTCAAACATTTCCAATTAGATGTCCATATGACATCTGATTCCCCAGTTCTAAGGATTTATCTCAACCCTGCTGTACCACCAGTGTTTTCCACCTCAGTGAATGGCATCATTGTTCACAGTTTCTTGAGCCAAAATCATGGAATTATTTTTGACTGCTTATACTTCACCCTAAAGTCCATCAGCAGGTCCCATTGGCTGCATCTTCAAATTTTATTTTAATTCAACCATTTCTTACAATCTGCGTTACAATCACTTTCATCCAAGCCACCATCATCTCTTGCCTTGACTATAATATCTTTCCTCACCAGCACCCAGAGTGATCATTTAAAAATATAGAAAAGATCACTGTCAGCCTCAGAATACTCCAGTGCTTCGCATGATGCTTTGGATGTAACATATACTCCTCACTTTGCCCTACGAGATCCTGTATCAGCCTGGTCCCTGGCTACCTCTCTGATTTCATTTCCTACTACATTTTCTCTTACTCCCCCAGTTGACCTACTGTTCTATCTGGGTATGAATCCTGTCCCTCAGACATAAGCATAGTTTGGGTAAGCCCCTTAAGTAAATGAACAAGTGATAACTAGGAAGTGGTAACAAGTTCTATCAAGTCACCAAACAATGTGCCTAAATCTTAAATGCATATTACTAAGAGAAAGAAGCCAGGTGAAAAGGCTCTATACTGTTTGATTCTATTTATATGACATTCTGGAAAAGGTACAACTATAGAGACAATAAATAGATCAGTGGTTGTCAGGGATTCATGGGAGGGGGTTTAGTAGGTAAAGCACAGGGATTTATTTTTGGGGTGGTGAAATATTATGTATAATATTCTAATGGTGAATACATGGCTCTATGCATTTGTCAAAACCTATGGAACTTTACAGCACAAAGACTGAAACTTAATGTATTTAAATGAAAAAAAAAAACCCACAAAAAAAATTTAGGAGTTCAGGAGAACCAAGATGGAATGCAGAATGTGACTAAAAGAAACTAACTGCAAAGTAAAGGTTATAAAACAACCTCACTGAAAGGGCTGGGGGAAAAGGTCCTGACCTGAGTAACTGAGAATGAGTGAAGCCTGAAGGATTAAAGTCAAGAGGGAGTATAAACTGTACTCTAGTTGATAAAGTTGTTTCCCACAGGGATACGGGCTAACAGTTCTGAAACCACTGTACTTGCATTTACTGCAATTGGAGACTTCAGTAAGTGAGTGGGACCCAGATCTCTCACTGTTGAAGGGGGAGTTTGCAAATAAGCAAGAGATGGAGGCTATAATGAGCTGTTGGTAATGGAATAGAGTTGGAGATAACAGCATGAACTCAATTTCAGCTTAATATAGATACAGATGGTTACATATAGATATATTTATAGTTAATGTATATGTACACAGGTTCATATGCACAGGTATATTTCCTTGCTCTATCAGCTGAGAAGGTCGAGAAGCAACAACTCCCTCCTAGTGACAAGTACACTTAGTGCTCACATCTTAGTTTCTAATACCATTCTTCAAGAAAAGGAACAAAGATTCCTTGGAGAAATGGTTGATTCTAGGAGTGGATCAGAAAAGATACAAGATATGGGGGTGCCTGGGTGGCTCAGTCAGTTAAGCACCTGACTCTCGATTTCAGCTCAGGTCATGATCTCAGGGTCTTGGAATCGAGCCCCCGTCAGGCTCCATGCTCAGCTTGGAGTCTGGGTGAGATTCTCTCTCCCTCTCCCTCTGCCCCTTCCTCCACTTGTGACTGTGCATGAACACTCAATCAATCAATCAATCAATCAATCAAAAAATCTTAAAAAAAAAAGGATTGAAAACTTCTTTAACAAAAAAAAAAAAATATNAAAAAAAAAAAAAAAAAAAAGAATGTAGAAATGTCAAAGAGATTCAAAAGCCAACTGAAAGAGTTCCCAATGGCCAAAGCTGGAATAACTCAAGCAACAAAATAAAGTAGTACTGTGTTACAACCCAAAAAATAAAATAAATATCCATGAGTCAAATCAATATGATAAGTGAATGAATAAATAAATGAGGAAGAATGGGTAGATTTCCCATGTGATAGAATTTCAGGGGTGGGGGCGCCTGGGTGGCACAGCGGTTAAGCGTCTGCCTTCGGCTCAGGGCGTGATCCCGGCGTTATGGGATCGAGCCCCACATCAGGCTCTTCCGCTATGAGCCTGCTTCTTCCTCTCCCACTCCCCCTGCTTGTGTTCCCTCTCTCGCTGGCTGTCTCTCTCTCTGTCAAATAAATAAATAAAAATCTTTAAAAAAAAAAAAAGAATTTCAGGGGTGCCTGGCTGGCTTAGTCTGTGGACCATGTGACTCTTGATCTCAGGGTTGTTAAGTTTGAACCCCACGTTGGGTATAGAGATTACTTAAAAATAAAATCTAAAAAAAATAATAATTTCGAATAATTTGCACAGATACTCAATTCCTTATAATTTGTGTAGTTTAACTCCGTACATTAAGTTTGGCTTGTGTGTAGTGATTTTGTTCAAGAGAGAATAATACAGAAAGGAGGACGGGAAAAAGTAACTATAGTGGAGAAAACTGACAAACACTACCTCAGCCAGGTAATCAAGGTCAATATCAATGCTACTAAGTCATGTTGATCCTGTGTACTCTTTCATTCAATCTGGGGATGGCACTTCATCTCTGTGGTCTTCCTCAAAAAAATTCACGACTGCAATCTAATCATGAGAATCTTCAGACAAATTGCAGTTAGACATTCTACAATATATCTGACCAGTACTTCTCATAACTCTCAAGGTTGTAGACAAGAGGAGCCTAAGAAGGTATGAATACTAAATATAATGTGGTATCCTAGCATAAGTCCTAGAACAGAAGAGGTGATGGTAAAGAATAACAAAGTTTGAGTAAAGGTAGGACTTCAGTTAATAATAATGTACCAATATTGGTTCATTAGTTGTGACAAATGTACTATGCTAATTTAAAATATTAATAATGGGGACAGGGAAACTGGTTATAAAGTACATGGGAAAAAACCATGTACTAAAAACCATGCACTAAAAACCATGTACTAAAGCTAAAAAAAACCCAAAGTGGATAATTGATCACATCATGTATATAAGCTATTTAAAAGCTGAAAATACATCTTACTCAAATTTTCCTCTTGAATATCTTTGGGCACATCTTTGAGAATGATAGGGGCTAACTTAGCATTGGTTGAGTTGAATTAAATTTGTAGGCTGAATAACAACAAGAAAGTAAATGAGCAATTAAAATATTGTGTAATTTTGGGGCACCTGGGTGGCACAGCGGTTAAGCGTCTGCCTTCGGCTCAGGGCGTGATCCCGGCGTTATGGGATCGAGCCCCACATCAGGCTCCTCCGCTATGAGCCTGCTTCTTCCTCTCCCACTCCCCCTGCTTGTGTTCCCTCTCTCGCTGGCTGTCTCTATCTCTGTCAAGTAAATAAATAAAATCTTTAAAAAAAAATATTGTGTAATTTTAAGGGAAGAACAAAATGACAGAGGAACACCTATACCACACTTAAACCTATAACCTAAGGCATTGCATGGACATCCTTAGAAATTCTACTTTAGGCTACTTAACTGTCACATTGATCTTACCCAGTCATCTGTTATCACTTGAACTAATAGTTGCCTGATTTATCAAGAAAGCTTCTTTTGGGGACTTTTCTTTTTTGGGTATATAAGCATTAAGAAAAGTTTTAAGTATTTTAAATGTTTGAAGTTACAGGAAAGTTATTAACAAAATAGGGTGTAGATAAAAATGTGATTGGATGGTCATATTGAATGTGAGATTTCAGGGCTTTTCGATTATATAGATATGGAAGCAGTGTATGCATGCATTGGTTATGGAACCCCCAATATGGAATATCAAGACAAGATATCATCCACAAGAAAATTTTAGAGAAAAGAAAAAAAATGAAAATAATAAAAATGGTTTCATTATTATATAAGACCAGTGCATGATTATGTGAATTTTATATAAAAAAGTGAGCTAGATATATTCTTAGGTAATCATTCCTGTCAGTCAAAACAGTACTTAGTATTTTAAAATTGAGGATTCATATACTGGATCTTTTAAGATGCCTGCATACACATATACACACCTTTCCTCATGCCACTGTAAATTAATCAGATATTAGTAGTGGCTGTCAGGAGTTGACCTGGGTGAGGTGGAGGAAATCATCCCTGCCAGCTCCATGCCTCCCCTGCCTGGTCCTGGGAGAACTCCAGAATTCTAAATCAAGGCCTATGAAACATGATTTTGATCTCCACCAGCGGGGATATCCAAAAACTACGACAGGTGGAAATGAGTGGTATAATGGAGTGAAGGTTTATGTCCCCCCCAAAATTCGTATGTTGCAATTCTAACCCCTGAGATGATATCAGGGGGTGGGGCTTTAGGGGTGATTAGATCATGATGGTGGACCCCTCATCAATGAGATTAGTGCTTTTATAAAAGAGACCTCAGAGCTCCCTCACCCCTTCCGTCATGTGAGGTTACGGCAAAAAGACAACCTTTAAGGAAATGGGCTTTCACCACATTCTGAATCTGCCAGTGTCTTGATCCTGCATTTCCCAGCCTCCAGAATTTTGAGACATAAATTTCTATTTTTTATGAGCCACCAGTTATTTTGTTTTAGTAGCCTGAAGGGATGAAGGCAGATGGCTTTCCAAGGAAGAAAAGATTCTTGTCACCAGAGGGATTTCAGAGTCATCATCCCATCAAAATCTGTATTCATTGGTGTGGGGATGAAGCCATAGTTGGCGGACCCTGATATTAGCATCTAGAACTGGGATGAGTCAAACTGAGTTCCAGCCAAACAGAAAAAGTAAGATTAATGGTTCGTAACCAGGCTCCTGGACCAGAAGAGATCTGAATTTAAATCAGAATTAAGAGAGTTATTGAAATTTGCCACTTGAAGTAGTCATTAGATAAGGAAGCTTTGGGTCACTGTTCCCACTAGTTTCCATTACCTCATAGAGGTAATGTATGCTGTGGTAATAATAACATTAAAAATGAAGACACATGATAGTAGCTAATATTTATTTATCAATTACATAATAATAATAGTTATCATTTTTTGGGTGCTTTCTATATGCCAGGCACTGTTCTAAGTGCTTTACTTATGTTCGCTTATGTAATACTTAAAATACTTACAGTCTATAAGGTAGACAGTATATATCACTCCTCTATTGCAGATGAGGAAACAGACCTGAAGAAGGTAAGCAACTTACCTAAAATCAATGGACAATTAACACAGAATTCAAACTCAGGGGGCGCCTGGGTGGCTCAGCTGGTTAAGCATCTGCCTTGGGCTCAGGTCATGATCCTGGGGTCCTGGGATCGAGCCCTGCATTGGGCTCCTCTGCTGGGAGCCTGTTTCTTCCTCTCCCACTCCCCCCACTTGTGTTCCCTTTCTCGCTGGCTGTCTTTCTGTCAAATAAATAAATAAAATCTTTAAAAAAATAGTAATTATTGTTTTAAAAAAAATACCAACAAGTCCAGTTCCACTAGCCTTGGATGTTGGGCAAGGAGTCAATGGAGCCTACAGGGGTCAGCATCATGGGTTCTGAACAAAGCCAGGGCAGGCAGTCTGTGTCATTAGATTGAGAATCTCAATATCGAATTCTAACTAATCGGTTAAACATTTTATATTCTTTTGTTTTGACCCAATTTTCCACACTGTGTAATTTTTTCATCTTGATTCTACTTTCTCTCCTATTAAATTATCCCTTCCAGTTTTGGATCTTCTGAACCTTTGATTTATCAGAATTTGAATTTGCATTCAAAAACAAAGAAAAAAGAAAAACTTCCCAAAGATTGTATTTTCATTAAAATTTCTACAAAAGTATTATCAGCCACTCTATGGAAGAGTCATTCCTTTTAAGATTTCTCTTTCAACTTTTTTCTCCTCTCTTTTATATGGGCTTCTTTTTTCTTCCCTTCCCCCTCTCTGTTCATTTTGCTAGTTCTCCTCATCGTACCGCTGTCCCCTGAAGCTGAATCCAGCCAGAGTGAGTCAGACAACAGTATTTCTGGCTTTACTCATGACGAATAACATTTCCCTGAGGAGGTAACTTCCTTCTTTATTTTGTTTTGGTTTCTTGATCTTAAAGATGGCCACAAAAACACTAGAAATTCTAAATATCTCACGCAACAACATGCAAAACAGAGCCCTTGCATACAAAGCAGCATTTTCTCTCATAGATTGAATTCAGCAGGTGAGCCATTGTGAAGCTCCGCAAGCTGCCTCTGGGGTCTGTAATATTCCATTTTTAGTTTAGCTTGGAGCGGAATAGTCATTGAATGTGATGAATGAGTTAGAACAAGCCTCCACTCAGTTATGAGGCCAGATTCCTTTTTGGTTTTTTCCCGAATCAAAATGTGGTGAATTGAACAAAATTGAATTAGGATCATTTCCGTTAAACCCCTTACCCACTGGTGCCTGAACTGTTGCTTCATGTTCTAAGCCTCTTCTTTAAGAAAGGAAAGGAAGAAAGAAAAATCTCTTGTCAAACAATTCAAGTTTTGAGTAAGAAACCAAAGCAGTATGAAGAGAAAGAAAGAAAGAAAGAAAGAAAGAAAGAAAGAAAGAAAGAAAGAAAGAAGAGAAAAAAAGAAAAAAAGGAATTCTTTAAGGTTTGTGTATACCAAGAGACACACTAAATTTGAGTCCTTAAATTTTTTTTCTGTCTGTCCTCAAGTTATAGCATATGTTGCATGAAATTCTCTCTTTTCCCTCTGCCAGCCCCCTGATAAGAAGATTGCTATCAGTTTTCTGATAGGCAAGAGAACTTAAATAGGAATCAGAAAACTTTGATCCTGCTTTTTTCCTAGATTCTCCATTAGCCAAACAGCCGTGTTTTCAGATTCAGCTACCACTTTCTATGATTTTCTATGTGCCAGTGACATTTTATTATTTAGGATCCACAAAAGCAGGATTGGGAACCTCCATTATCAGGTGCCAATCTATACTCCACTGTTCCTTCTTAACACTTAGGAAATCTGTTAAATAACGAAAATTCAACCCAGTGCATTTTAAAGATCCGATTGGCTTTACTCATCTATTCATGAATTAGGGAGTGTCCCATCTAGCAAGTAGAGGGGAGATGCAGAGGGTTACAGAAAGAGCAAGGTTTTTGAAGGTGGAAAAGGCATGGAAAAAAGGAAATACTTAAAGAATCCATTGTTTTAGGCAAGGTTGCCCTCCTAAGGGGAACGGAAGGTGTCTATCAGTAAATTTCCTAGGCTGACCAGGCAGTTCCTATGTTGACTGGTTAAAGATTACATTTCTGGGGGGTTGAAGCTGTGATGCAGGCACCAGGTCTGGCGACTCTGAGGGGATCCCACAGGACCACCAAGAGGGAACCTGGCTTTGCACAGGATAGAAATCAAACTCCAGCCAGCAGGTGGTGAAAGGACAGTTTATTGAAGGTATAGAGGGAGTGCAGGTACAGACTGTCCAGGAGACTCAGAAAGGACCCCCATCTATACTCAGGATCTGCGGCTTTTATTGAGGATGGAGGTCTGGTGTATGTGTCCTATCAGGCAGCCAGAAACTGGTTAGAACAAAGGTGATGGCCCAGGTGCTATTCTGACATATGATAGTTTCCTTGGGTTATTCTCACCTGGTCCTTCCTGAGATGTTATCTTTTCTAAAGAAATCACAAACTCCTTGTCCCTTACAAGGGGGACATACAGTACTTGCATTACGAGGCATGTGCACGTTGGGCGTGCAGGTGCTAGCAAGATCAGAAACAGGAAAAGAAGCAAAAAGCAGATTTTTATAGTCTTTCAGTTTCCCTATCTCAACTGCAGTCAGGTTAGGTAGTTAAGTCTTGACTTGGGGCCTTAACCTAAGTGATGCCATTTTGGTCCTGTCATTTTCTATTTAACAAAACTATAATCAACTAATTATTAATGTTTTGTGTATATTTGTTTAGTGTCTATTTCTCTCCAGGGGCTATAAGCTTCATGAGGACAGAGTTTGTGAATACAGTGTTCATTTTCGTAACCCCAGTGTGGAACCCAGGGCCTCCCACAATAGTAGATACACAATAAATACAGCTTGAATAAGTGAGTTAACAACAAGCAAATACCTGAGTCTCAGAGGTTAAGGTTGCCCACTCCCAGACTGTTAAATGGCAGAGCTGTAAAACTCTGGTTTTAACTCCAAGAGGCGTTTCTGTTCTCAAGTTATTTCCACACCATTTGCTTTTCGGAGCTCAATTGAAAAAATGTGAGTATACATGGAGGCAAAAAATGAAATCCCTACATTGAAAAAATATGAAATGTGTCTCTTATTCTGATTACCTAAACTCCAGGTCACAATCAAATCATTTCTAGAGTTTTACTGGGGAACACTAATTTCTGCTGGAGAAAGACCCTGGGATTTGTACTATCTATTTACTATAGAACAAGGTGGAATTATTCAGTTTCCCTACTATATACTCTGCCCAAAGGAATAAGTCAGCAAAATGCCAAAAGTATTTTACTTATCATTTACCTCTTTCTTCCACTCTGTGGGGGCTCTCATTATAGGAGGTTTCAAGTCAGGATGACTTGCTATACCAATTCTATACTTGAAAATGGAAATGTTTACACTGCAAATATTAGTATATTCTAAGTTGTGTTTTCCATTTTAAAAGCATTCCACAGAATACATTTTCAGTATTCTTTCTTTAAAAGCAAAATCTTCACGGTGAGAAGAAAGAATTTAATAGATAACTTCAATAGACAGTATACAGTAAAGTCTAATATTGTTTTATAGCATAACATCCTTCAAAGTCATTCAGGATTAATGTTATGAAAACTTTTCTGCAATTGTGACTCAGGGATAAGCACATGAGTAAAACATACTGTAAAGGAGTTTGGAGGAAAAAATACTGCTATTTTGTTCTGGGTTGAGATTCTAAAGTATTTTCATTCACAGTAATACTTGCCAAAATACAGGGTCATTTTCCAAGAAATTTATGTTTCTTGGACTTTCTGCTCCAGCTGGTGTATTGATTTGACAGAGCTCTGTTCCAAATCTCAGTTCCAGCTCATTGCCCATTGTATCCTGTAGTGATTACAAAAGATGGTGGTGCTGGGTCTTGAGGGGGTGGAGGAGGGAGGAGGTAGGGAGGTGCAATCCACCTTAACTTTGAAAAGCCCAGTGTTGACCTGCATTTTTTAGGGTGATATAGTCATTTAGACATGCTGATTGACTACAGATCCTCCCTGCTTCTGGTTTTTTTCTATGCAAGAGGAGACAGGCTGTTTTTGCAATAACCTTTCTCGCTTCTGCCCACACGAGTGGCTCCATTCCATGCTCTAAATCATTGTCTTCATGAGGTTTAAGTAAACCTCCTTCCAATGCTCTTCAAATTCAGTGGCATATTATAAATCACATGCTGGCTTTTTCAATTGCCTGGGCATTATTTTGAAGATTTTCGGCTATTTTTTTTTTTTAAGCAGCAGATTTGTGGTAAAAGCTTGGCTGAATTTTCTTTATCATTTGCCAGATTTTTAATTTTAACTGTAGAATTTCCATCTATCTCAGTTGTAGTTTAATGGATGTGCTGTCTCACTAAATAATTGTTTCAGTTAATTAATTATAATATTGTCCTTTGGACACTTCTTGGGGACTTATAATGGCTTCGTATTGGCTCCGAATCCAGTTCAGACTTTCCATATGGTCTTTTAAAGCTGAGCGTTATGAAGTGAAATGTGAGCTTACCTCCCTCCGCTGCAAATTATCTTCACTCCTTTCGGGACCACTGTCCTCAATGTGACAGGTTTCTCCTACTCTCATGCTTTTCTCATGGAGTTTCTACAGCATTCTAGAATGCCCTCTGTGCCCCCTATGCGAGTGCCACCACTGGGGCCCATATTCTGTTCCAGTTCACGTTTCTCTCTCTTCCTATCCTTCTCTTTGGCCACTAACTGTGTATCGACTGTGGCAGCAGACAGACCTGTTCTGTCACTTTGTTCACATTATTTCACATCTTGCCTTTACTCAGCATCTTCATCTATAACAGGAGAAAAACAATAGATCATTATGAAAATTATGTGTAGCATAAGCAAAATACATAGCTCATATTAAGTACAAAATGTGTTTATTCCATTCTGTCTTGCCCTATCATTTACTTTAATGTTTTTGTGTGGCTAAGCCCTGATAATTCAATAAAATCCCCGGAAGGAATTGCACTGTATACATTTCTTTTGCAACCTACAAAAGCCTGTTCTATATTGAGGCATATAGGACCTGAAGGAAAAAGATAATCAACTAGAATATAAATTGTTGTACTTCCTGAAAACAGATGAATGAATTGTGGTCAAATCTTGTGGACACTTGAGTGTGAGCTCTCATTGAGAGGAGCGCTCCCAAATGTTGATTGTTAATCCTAGTGTGGGAACACGGTGGGTTAGTTAAGTCTCTGTAGACACACTGCCTGGATGGTACTGGATGGTACTAGCTGTGTGCCCTTGGGCAGTGCCTCTGTGGTTTAGTTTCCTATACCATGAAATAAGGGTAATAATGGTAAATGGTACCTACTTTATATCTGTGTTGTATTAAGTGAGTACACACACACACACAACACAGGTGTATAAATGCCTTAAAAGTGTTTGCTGCTGTTATCGTTATGTCATTGTTATTCAGAGAGGTGGGTAAGAAGAGGCAGCCATTGTTGTCTTGAGAGGCAGTGTAGCATACTGGAAAGAGCATAGAGTTTGGACTCAGACAGACCTGCATTCTGGAAGGCCTTCCTTCTTTCAAGGTAAGATCTCCCGGTCTGTTTTCTAATACATAAGATGAAGCTAATCCTCCTACATTTTTGCGAGGGTTGTATTAGATAAAATACCAATTGTAGATCACCTAGCACTGTGACTGATACGAAGAAGGTCCTCAAAAAATGCAGCTGATATTATTATTATCATTATTACCTTTCACTTAATATATTTTAAAACAGAGCATTATTTTATTTACCACCAAGAAAGAAAGAAATATGGCCACTTACATAATAACGGGCCATCAAGATATGATATATTCGATGTTCAGATAAAGATGTGAGAAAACATGTGTTTTAAATAGGTGAAAAATATTAGTTTTGCTAAGTGAGGGATCATGAAATAGCTCATCTCCCAGGAAGGCTCCCTGGTGTGGGAGATGGAGACAGTGTGAAGAAGTGTGTAAAGGGCAATCCCTTGGCTCGTCAGGGGTTTGGGGGTCTGAATTCTTAGACGTCAAGCCTGGGTGTGTGAGAGTAGATCGTTTCAATTTTCATAAGCTCTACTGAAGGCTACTAGTAACCCATGACTTTGCCTGCTTTCCTCCTTCTTCCTCAAATATCTAGCCATAAGTATTTCAACAAAATGCAATTAAACTTAAACTAGACTATGAGATGTTTTTATGATTGCCTTTTCTCAGGCTTCTCCACTTTAAATTTAAAAATAGCTCAAACACAGAAATTGCATAGAGGTTTTCTTGCTCTTCAAGGTTTTTCCGTTTTAACTACAGCCGCACAAGATTTTCATTCCATTCCCTCTGAGTGACCATGAGAAAAATCTCTCCTTTGTCTTTTTCTGGTTCGAAGACCCTAGAGAATAAATTGAGTTTTTGGGACATTGCCAGATGTGTGATAGGTCTACAAAGAAAACAATAAGCAATCTTTTCTGTTTGCAGAGACTAAATTCAGAGACTACTGCCCTGACAGGTTACATATAAAACTAGCCCTCGCGCCTCTCCCCCAAGCCCCTCTTCTGATTAGCTTTTCTTTGAAGGTTGAGGGAGATGAGTTAGAGTGTCTTTCCTATTTCAGATCCAGTGGATGTGGGGGGTGTTGCAATTTACACACAGAACTAAAAACTTTGCGATGCCAGATTCTAAATCATCACTATCACTGAGTTTAGTCTAGTGCCGCTGGCCTCATCAGACACATATTTCTCTCTGTCATAAGGGATTGTTGGCCAGTTTATTTCAAAGTCTTAGAACACAACTGTTTCCTTTTCATTCCTACACATTTTCCGCTCAATATCAATCTAAATAAGTTTTTAAAAATTGTATATTATTTCATTGCCAAGTAATGCTGCAATGTTCATTCCTACTCCTATTTCTAAGCATATGGCGCTCATCTTCTTGCCACTGTAGGGAGGAAAGGGCCAACTATCAGAGATCAAGAAAGGGACCTCAGAACAAGACCATATGTGGTAGGAGAAAAGTACTCCCTGTATGTTTGTGCAGCCTTTCTATTTATAGTTGCAACATTTATAAGCTGCCCGCATCGGAAGGGGACATGACTTATATACATTTGGTAGTGCCAGCTAACTAGCTAAGTACTGTAAGAAATTTTCCCACTCACGCAATAGTTACATCCTAGTGCCATTTTGAAATAAGACGAGAAAGACCCTTTCTCACCCCAAAAAAGGATGATTTCTTCCTTTAAGTAAATCTAGAGAATAATTTTCTAGCTGTGACGATGCTGCCACCTAAAACTGAAACATCAAAAGTTTCTCAAAGTTGATTTGACCAGAACAAATTAAGATAGAATATGATCAATCAACCAAAACAGCCTTACCGAGTGTCTCCTGCCTTGTTCTCATTTGTGTGATCTTTCAGACCAAGGACAATCTTACTTGGATTTGAGTCTTCTACTGTTTAAAACAATGCCTGGCAACTTGTAGGTTTTCAACAAATCTTTGTTTAATCTCACCACACAAAGACAGCTCTCTTAACATTTCAACAAATACACCCTTTTAGAACCTAGTCTGAATTCAGTGTAAGAATTCCAAACTGTATACAAGCCATACCATGATAGGCAGTAATTCCAAGCAAAAAAGTGTTAGATTCCTATTGTAGAACCTTTTAGCTAGTGGAGGGAAACATCCTTTTCTAACTCAAAGTCATAAAGATTGTTGCAGGTGGCGTCCCTAAAAAGAAGCAGACCCTGAGATGAAGTCAAGTGTGAGAAAGTTTTATTAGAGGGAAACACATAAAAAAGAAAAAAAAGGAAAGAAAACAGGATTGGGCAAGGAGCTGTCAAACCGCAGTGTAGATTTGACAGCATCTATCAGCACGACAGGAGCTCCAGAGCAAAGATTGCCCATCCAAGCCGTTCCTCATTGGGTGGAAATGGCTCGAACCTTGAATTACCACCTTGCTCGGTCATCGGGTAGCAGCGTCCCCAAGAACAGCATGAATTTGGGCTAAAAGCTGAGGTAGATGCAGACGGCGCTAACAGCGGGAGGCTGACAGATATCCACGTGCGTATAGCTAGCCAATGAGTCCTTTCTTGAAAATGGAGCTGGGTGGTGCCTTTTCTTGTTGGCCACAAAGAGATTCACTTATATTTTCTTTCAAAAGAAAAACGCTGTGTATCAAGAGCTTTGATTTATGAGGATTTTATTTTTGAGTATGGTCTCTAACTTGTGCTAGCATTCCATGAATGGTCCATCACTTCTCAAAGAATGTTAATGGGACCATTGAATGGGACATGGGATGTGTTATTGGATAATTTTTTTTTTAAAGATTTTATTTATTTATTCGACAGAGATAGAGACAGCCAGCGAGAGAGGGAACACAAGCAGGGGGAGTGGGAGAGGAAGAAGCAGGCTTACAGCAGAGGAGCCTGATGTGGGGCTCGATCGCATAACGCCAGGATCATGCCCTGAGCTGAAGGCAGGCGCTTAACCGCTGTGCCACCCAGGCGCCCCTATTGGATAATTTTTTAAACATTGGAAGAATGTTTCAGTCTCGGCTATGCACAATGTGAGGACTGTAGACACAATACACTTTTAAGGTTAATCTGCACTGTTAACTTTTTCCACTTACTTTCTTGAAGTAGACCATCCACAAAACAATAAATTAAGCCCTGATTTGTAGTAGTGTCCAGTTTCTGTGGTGTGAATACTCCCACTGTGGCTGATTTCAAGTTACCCATGTGGTGCCACTCGGAGCACAGTTGGGAAGAGATAAGCAGCATCATGCTATTATGTAGTATTTCCTCCATACAGATAAAATAGATATAAATAACCTCAAGAGCATAGATAATTGCAGTACATACAAAAGCATAGTAAATTATAGCAAAATAATTAGTAAGTGATGAACCTTGGGGATTTATTACTTTTGGTTTTGATGTAAGTTACTTAATTGTAAGTTTATATAATTTAATTGTTAATAATGTCTGTGTTTAAAAACTAGTTCACAAAATTTTGGAAGTTGAACAATAGGCTCTCATGAGCTGGCACAAGCCAGATCCAACACAAACTAGAAATTTCCCTTTTAGGTTCCTTCCCTGGAGAAACTTGAGTATATAAGCTCAGTGATGTAGGTATAAGAATACTTATTGCCCTGGTGTTTATAACAGGGAAAAGTGAAAAGGACATACCTGCCCATAAGCACATAAACTGATAAATAAACTAGGGTTTACTATGATTCGATATTTAAAGGTAGTTAAAAATAAAATACATTAGATTCTCATGTATCAACATAGATCAATTCCCAGAGAAAGCTGCAAGTACCTTCATGCATTGTGATACTAATTGTGTAAAACTTTAAAACATACACATTTTAAATCTAGTTTATAAAAATATGCCTATATAATTAAGGTATAAAGCTATTTATGAAAATGAAACACACAAAGTTCAGGTAGTCGTTACTTCTGGGGAAGAGATGAGGGATGAGCTGCACTTTAAGTGTATCTGTAACACTTAATTTCTTTAAAGGGAAAATGATAATCTGAGCAGTACTCATAAAACAGAGACAAGCCAACATTATATGCTCCTGGTAGGCATACACAAGATACCTGTGAAACACTCTTGCCAAAAAAAAGAACTTATATCTGCTTAAACTTCTACATACAATTCCCAATCTATGGAAAAACAAGGGACAAATAAAAATATTGAATGGAACCACTGGGCTGCAATCAACAAAGTCTGGAGTGTAGGTTTCTTCAGCATATAAATTGCAAGGAAGAAAATAGAAAGAAAAGTAAGGAATCTACAGACTCAAAGAGAGTTAAGAGATCTATCCATCAATTGCAGTGAATAGACCTTGTTTTGGTTCTGATTCGAACAAATAAACTATTAAAAATTAGGGGGAAAAACAGTAAAATTTGAGTACTAAATGAGTACTCTAGAATAATAAGGAATTGCTATTATTCAGGTAAGACAATCACGTTGTGATTATATCTAAATAAACCTTTTGCTTAAGATATTAATGTTAAAAAGAAGTATGGGTGAAGTGATGGATGAAAGGCGGGTAGGACTTGCTTCCAAATAATCTGGGGAGCTGGAGGAAGTGGGCAGAGGTATGGATGAAACAAGATTGATGTTTCTTCTTTTATGTGTTCAAAATTTATAAACCTTATAAATAAGGTTTCTTTTTGGAGAAGAAGAAGGAAGAAAAAAATGGAAGCAAACAAGAAAAAAAATAAACACCTATTAATTAGGTGGTTTAACATTCAACTGGGTGTCATTTTATTTTCTGTGTATTTTGGTAAGTTTGAAATATGACATGATTTACATTTTTAAAAGATTTAAATTTGTATAAATACCTCCTTGGTACCACAAACATAAAATATACTCTGTATTTTAAATACCACGATCCAGCTTCAATGGAAGGAGAGAGATAAGTTATCAGCAGTGAGACTGGGACTTCCCACAGCCTGCTGCTCATACGTGCCAGACACTTTTGATTTACCCTCCTACCAGATTCCCTCGGCCCCTCCTGAGATAGTGGACCACCACTATCTGGTGCCATGAGCCAGAAATTAACTCTTCGTGTCCACTCCAACAAGCCATCGTTCCGCTGCTGCACACCGTGTGAGTAGCTGGCTGTCACATCTAGTTAAATTTCCTTTCCAATTATTTACACTTTGCTCCCTGGTGAATGTTGTAAGAAGATAAGTTCATCAAAGACAGTGTTTGATTTCTAGCGTTCACCATGCCTTGTTCTTGTGTAGGTTAAGAGGGTATTTGATGATCTATTTTGTTTATAATGTTATCAGGCCACTTAAGTGTTGCTGAACAGTTTCAAACTCTTGAGAATGATTTAAACATTCCCCATGCAAATTGTGTGTTCTCCCCACTGCCCACATGTGCATGCACGTGCACACACATATATGCTCTCATATTCATTAGTACATATTAAACCAAGGACTGTAAGGTAGTCTCCTGTTGGCCCCTCACAAACAACATGGGGGAAGTTGGGCATCTTCAAAATTAAATGAATTAAAAAGAAAACAATACTGATCTGAGGCAGAGAACAGTTTCCACATTCTTCTAAAGACATTATGCTTGATATGTTTTCTAAATGTAAATCTTTTTTTTTCTGAACTCAGAATCTTCAGACCTTTTAGTTGTAGTTTTCCAGTAAATACAGAATTTCTATTAATCCACAGATATAAAGAGGGGTCTGAATGCATTTCCACGTGAACGCCAAAAGGCACGCAGACCATTGGATCAGCCTCCGCAGCAAATGACTTGCTTACTGGAAAGCCAATATGGTGTTATGAAGAGCGTGGACTTTCAAACCAGACTGCTTGTGTTCAAATTCCGGTTGTATCATTACTAGGTGATAGACCTTGGGAGAGCTACTAAACCTTCTTGTGTCTTGGTTTCCCTTCTTTAAAATGGGGATAATAGGGACGCCTGGGTGACTCAGTCAGTTAAGTGTCTGCATTAGGTTCAGGTCATGATCTCAGGGTCCTGGGAAGAACCCTGTCTTGGGGTTCAGGCTCCCTGCTGTGTAGGGAGCCTGCTTCTCTCTCCCCCTCTGTCCAACGCCCCCTCACGCCCCGCACTCATGTTCTCTCTTGTAAATAAATAAATAGAATCTTTAATAAAATAAAATGGGGATAATAACAGTACTTACCTCATAGGTATGTTGTGTAAAAATTACATAAGTTAATGTATGTAAAACACCTAGAATAATGATTGGCCTGTAATAAGTGCTACTGAAGCTATTAGCACTTGTCATTTAGCTATTGTCATGTAATCAAACAACACCCTTTTACAGACAAGGTTAAATAGCTTGCTGAATGTTGGACAGTTCATAGTAGCAGAGCATGGGTTAAATCTGGGTTTTGTCCAAAGCCTGTGTTCTTCCCACCACACACCCTCCTTCACGTGTTTATGAGACATATCAAGCTCCTGTGTTAATAAGAAAGCCATGTGTATAATGGGACGTGAAATTTAACCTAAAGCCTATGTGACTTAGGGATATTTCAGAGTAAGGAAATTGAAAATAGTAAGATATAATTGTCTGATTCCTATACTGAGAGATTTCAATCAGACACGGAGAGGAATTTGGAAGGTTAGATTGGAGTATTGGATGATTAACATCATAATGTAAATGTTCGGAATAGTTAAACTAGTTCGTGTTGTATTGGTTTAATTAGTTAAGCAGTGGTGTCGCATATACCGACAATAAATATTAATGGTTCCAGGATTAACTATGAAACAATTATGAATCATAATAATTACTTTCAAGTCATCATGAGATGTGAAAAAAATGGCATCCTTGAAATCAAGTGAGAAAATATGTTACAGCCATCTATAAATTGAAACGTAGTAACAAAAACGTAGTTTTACATATTGCTATGGGGAATTGTGCCTCCCAAAAAGAAGTCCTCACCCTGGATACCTGTGCATAATGTGATCTTATTTGGAAAGAAGATTTTTGCCTACATAATCAATTTAAAATGTTGTCAAACTGAATTAAGGTGAATCCTAATCCGATATGACTAAGTCCTTATAAGAAGAGAAGAGACACAGAGATGGACACAGAGGGAAACGCCCTATGACAACAGGCAGAAATTGGAGCGATGCATTTACAAGCCAGGGAATGCCAAGGTTTTTGCAAAAACTAAGAGGGAAGCATGGAGCAGGCTTTCCCTCAGAAACTTCAGAAGGAACCAATCCCGCCGACTTTGGATTTGGGACTTCTAACCCTCAGAACTGTGGGGAAACACATTTCTGTTGTTTTAAGGCAGCCAGTTCGTGGCACTGTGTTAGAGCCTGTGTGGGAAACAAATACACATGTATAGGTTAATTCAATGACCACACCAATAAACAATCGATGATTTAATAGAAACATTTCTGTGCTGATAATCTTTAGCACATTATTTTTAGTTGTTTTCATTTGAAGTAAGTCAAAATAGTTTAAAATACACGGATGCACACACAAACATCAGATTGTATTCAAAGAGCAAAGAAATGACAGAAAGTATGATTTGGCATTTAACGTGTTAAACACGCACCACTTATCAAATAAGTAAGACATGCTGAGAAGAATCACAGGCACAACATTCTTTTAGAGTCCAAAAAACCTGCTGCCAGAAAGTATTCAATTACTTGGGGATGTCTTTTTTTCCAGTTTTATTGAGATATCACTGACACACATCACTGCATAAGTTTAAAGTGTACAGCATAGGGGCGCCTGGGTGGTGCAGTCGTTAAGCGTCTGCCTTCGGCTCAGGGCGTGATCCCGGTGGTCCGGGATCGAGCCCCCATCAGGCTCCTCTGCTGGGAGCCTGCTTCTTCCTCTCCCACTCCCCCTGCTTGTATTCCCCCTCTCGCTGGCTGTCTCTCTCTGTCAAATAAATAAATAAAATCTTTTAAAAAAAAATAAAGTGTACAGCATAATGGTTTGACTTAAGTATATTGCGAAATGATGTCCACGTAGGTTAAGTTAGGATCTATCACCTCATATGGGTACAGTAAAAAGAGAAAGAAAAAAAAAAGAAGACGACGAAAAAAGAAAAGAAAATTTCCCTAGTGATAAGAACTCTTAGAATTTATTCCCTTAACTTTGCTATACACCACACAACACTGTTAGCTATAGTCATCATGTTGTATGTTACATCTTAGTCCGTATTTATCTGGTAGCTAGAATTTTGTACCTTTTGACCATTTTCCTTCAATTCCCTTCCTCCCCCCACCACGTTTGGTAACCACAAATCTGATCTCTTTTTTTATCAGTTTGAATTTTTTTGTTTTGTTTTTAGATTTCACATGTAAGTGAGATCATACAGTCTTTGTATTTCTCTGTCTGACTTATTTTCCTTAGCATAACGCTCTCAAGGGCAGGATTTCCTCAATTTTTATGATGAATAATATTCCATTGTATATATATACCACCACTTCTTTAAAGGATGCCTTTTTTTTTTTTTTTAAGTAGTCTCCATGCCCAATATGACCCTGGGATCAAGAGTCAGATGTTCTATTGACTGAGCCAGCCAGGCACCCCTAAAGGATGCCTTTTGAAACAGAGGTTGTACATACTCTTATTTAAAAAAAGGAAAAAAAAAAAAAGCTTACAAAAATATAAATAAACATTGAAAGAATAACTTGGACCTAAAGAAGATTTTATCAGATCATCTATTGAGCATTATCTTAAGTCATTTAATCAATCAGTCATTTGAGAGATTGTTGACATTTTGTTTGCAGCCTCGGGGCAAAAAGAAAAACATTTAAATATACTATGTGTCCTTAAGAGGCATCATTCAGATTAGATCCGTACTTTGTTTCCTGTACCCACAGAACCTAGGCTATACCCAGAGCCTCTTTAAACGCAAATACATAAATTTGTTGTTTTTTAATATATCACTTCCAGATGCATGTGGCTACTTGCAGCGAACATGAATGTGGAAAACAAATGCAGTAAACATAAAAAATCTACTTCTGAGACTTGCTTTCGGTCTTTTATATGTACACTCTTTTGCATCAAAATAATTCTTTTTAAAAAATTTATTTTTATTGAGATATAATTGACATATAATATTGTATCAGTTTTAGGTGTACAACATAAGGATTTAATATATGTATATATTGCAAAATGATCACCACAATCAATTTAGCTAGCATTCGTCAGCACACAGAATTACAATTTTATTGTCTTACAATGAACAGTTTTGAGATCTACTCTCTTAGTAACTTTCAAATATGTAATACAGTATTGTTAACTGTAACTGCTGTACATTACACCTCCCCATGTTATGTGTACATTACATACATTACCTTATAACTGGGAATTGTACCTTTTGATTACCTTCACCCATTTTACCCACCCACCCCCAACGCCTACCTCTGGCAAACACCGATCTGTTATTTGTACCTGTGAGTTTTTTGTTTTGTTTTCTTTTTAGATCCACATGTAAATGAGATCATGCAGTGTCTTTCCCTGACTTATTTCACTTAGCATAACACCTCAAGGTCTGTCTTTTCCATTACATACCACTACCCTATTCTATATATATACCAATTTTCCATTGTATACCAGAAACCATTCCATATATACACACCACATTTTCCTTATCCATTCAGCTGTTGATGATACTTAGGTTGTTTCCATGTCTTGGCTATTGTAAACGATGCTATAATGAATATGGCGGTACAGATATCTTTTTGAGACAGTGATTTCATTTTCTTCAGATAAATACCCAGAAGGAGAATTGCTGGGTCATATGGTAGTCCTATTTTTAATTTTTCTGAAGAATCTCCATACTGTTTTTCATAGTGACTGCACCAATTTACATTCCCACTAACAGTGCACAAGGGTTCCTTTTTCTCCGCATTCTCACCAATACTTGTTATGTTTTTGATAAAAGCCATTTTAACAGGTATGAGGTGATTATTGTGATTTCATCAAATCAATTCTTTAGATGCTTATCAATGAGCCAGTGATATCTAAATTTTCAATAAAGAAATAGAAAACTCATAATAACAGGGGGCGCCTGGGTGGCTTAGTCGTTAAGCGTCTGCCTTCGGCTCAGGGAGTGATCCTGGTGTTCTGGGATCAAGCCCCACGTCAGGCTCCTCCGCTGGGAGCCTGCTTCTTCCTCTCCCAGTGCCCCTGCTTGTGTTCCCTCTCTCGCTGGCTGTCTCTCTCTTTGTCAAATAAATAAATAAAATCTTAAAAAAAAAAAAAGAAAACTCATAATAACAAGAGGGAAAAGAATTTTAAACAAATACCTTATGGACTCAAATCCAATTATAAGTATGGAGATGTTGGGTTTGTGGACATTAAAGGATAGCAGAATGTAAATCTAAAATCGACATAATCTTCATTTTAGTAAGTATTACAATCTCAAGCAAGAGCAGGTGCATGTGAATGTCCTACGCAATTTAAACATCATCAACATATCAGGAATATTCAGTTAAGAAATAATATGAAGAAATCATTATGTAAATGGTTCTTCTGAGATGACAATAAAAAAGCTGAAAATACATAGTTATTTTCTTTTTTCCATTAAAAGAAATGAAGCAATGTTAAGCAGATTAGAAGTATATGATTAATTCTGAAAAAAAGATTCTCATAGCATTTGCACAGTTAATTTACTCTCTTACACTTGATAGCATTTGCATCAGGTTTACTTGGTGAATGTTTAAATAGATATATAAAAAAGAGTACCTTTCTTAGCAATACTGATTTTAAAAACAACTGATAATTACTATGTCTCTTGGGTCCTCCAGGAAGCAGATGCTGACGTGGAGATAGGAGAGTGAACAGTTTATTGGGGAATAATACCAGTGAGAAATAAAAGGAGAGGGATGCAGAATTGGGCAGGGACAGCTGTCAGAACCTGGTGCTGATCTGATACCTGTGAAAGTTTCGGGAGAGAGGAATGAAAATTTGGGAGGGGGAACGTCAAAGCAGCAGGCAGATCTGACAAAGTCTTGGCCAACCCAATGGGGAGCTAGCTTGGAGAGCACACTTCCCTGTTAGAGGAGCCCCATGTTGGGCAGACATGGCAAGGCCTTAGTACCCACTTAGTGCTCAGCTACTAGCTGGAGGCTCCCCAGGAAGAGCATGGCATCAGTCCAACCACTGAGGTATATCCCGAAGGCTCGGCAACTGGAGGCTGACAGTTAACAGCGCTCTCTTTATCTGAATTGCCTGTTTTCTCAAAGGCAGATATGAGCAGAGCATGACCACTACTTATATGAAAACTGAACAGTTCTCCTGCCCACACAACTGGAGTGTTGATGTCACACCTCTCCCCTTCTTGCATCCCCTTTCCGGCCCCACCTCATTATTTCACTTGTCTCATTTTTCTGCAAATGTTGCCATCAATGCTGTCTGCTAGGGAGATCCCACTCTCCAAGCCCTTCCATCCCCATTCTCTCTCATGCATAACCATGTTGAGAAGAATTGAAGCTCAGATAGGCTCTCAAGAATTAGAAGCAGTACCACAGTGAACTACTTAGGGGTTAAAAGGATTTTGCCAGATGGTCTAACATTGCTCTTTTGGGAAAGATATAGTCTAAGCTACTAATATGTGACAACAATTTTGTACCAGCGTGCTTGCAAAGTAGGGAGAAAAAGCGCTTTCTATTTCCTACATCATCTCATTTCTTTTTCACATAAATTTATTTGTATCACCACCAAAATAACTACCTTTTGAAATAAATTGGAATTAGCTCTCTATTTTTTAAAGAAGAGCTCTGACTCTGAACTAATAACTGTAGTGTTTTACTTCCTACGCTAAGTGAAATAGGCTGAGAAAGACAAAAACCATGATTTCTCTCATATGTGGAACCTAAAAAACAAAACAAATGAATAAACAAACAAAAAGCAGAATCAGACTTGGGAAGACAGAGAACAAACTGATGGTTGCCAGAGGGGAGGGGGGCGGGGGATGGGCAGAATGTGTAAAGGTGAGTGGAAGATACAGGCAACCAGTAACGGAATGACTAAATCATGGGAATAAAAGGTACAGCGTAGGGAATCTAGTCAATGATATTGTGATAGCGTGGTGTGGTGACACGTAGCTACACTTGGGGCGAGCGTAGCAGAACACGTAGAGATGCTGAATCACCGTGTTCTACACTTGAAACTAATAACATCACAGGTCAACTATACTAAAAAAAAAATGTTTTTAAACAAGGAGAGCTCTAACTTTGAACTAATTACTATAGTGTTTTACTTCATAAAGCAAGTGAGTTAGTCCTACTCTGCTCGCTCCATTCCTCAGACCATATCAGAGAAGAAATCCTCACTTCATCATTTACACAGTAGTAAACTGGTGGCAGAGTAGATTATCTCATAATGTCCGAATCATAGTTTCCATGTCCTACTACCGATGAATAGTCTGGCTTTCAAAATCAACTTGTATTGTTAAAATCTTCTATATATTTACCCACTTTCTCCAAGCTTCTAAAACTGCAGTACAGGTAGGGGAGGAGTAGAACAATCCCTTTTTTTTCTTTTTCCTAGTTATTCTGAAAATAGAGGGGTTGCAGATTCAGAGGCTCATGAAACCTGTGGGTATCTCAAAGCAGGCAGTGGGGACATGCGGGCCATGGTGAACTGGACCACAAAGACTCCAGTCTAAAGGCTGCTGCTCTTGCTCGATTGTAGTTCATTGATATGTGGTAAGAATGTGGGCCCAGAATGGCCAAACTTCCAATTTTCCAGGAGAAAACCAAAATATGGAATTTTTAAATGTGGCAATAGGAAGGCAATTCGGTACCCTATCAAATTATAAAATGTTTATACTCTTAACGTATTGTTAAAAAACAAAATTCAACCGAGTAAATGTAAAGGTCTAATTGGCTTTATTAAATGATTCACGAATCAGGCAGCATCCCATCTAGCAAGTAGATGGGAGCTCTAAGAAGTTGTACAAAATGGTAGGTTTTAATAGGAAGGAAGGTGGGGCGAGAAACTTATAAACAGAAGAAAAGAAGGGATTGTTCCAGGCAAGATCACCTTACAGTAGGGGGAAGGGCAGGAAGTGGGAGGTCTTATTAAGCAGATTACCTCATCTTCCCTTGGGGGTTGGAGAGGGCCCAAGTGACAGATTACCCCAGTGGTGCTTATCAAAAAATTCCTGATTGACAGGTTGAGACATTTTTCTGGGGGAGGTTGAAATTGCAATTAGGTCAAGTATTAAGCTCTGATTTGGTAACTTGGACTGGCCCAAGTAATGCCATTATGGCCCTGTGGTTTTCTTTTTAACAGTATCCTACAGAAAAATCCTGTCAGTACACAAAGATATATGTAGAATTGCAGTTATTTGCAGTAGTGAAAATGGTGGTTGGGGGTAGAAGTAAAGGGTCATCAATTAAGAATTGAGTAAACCAATTGAGTACATCCACAAAATGGGGAAAATATATAAACATGCCTGGCAAAGCATCTTTAATCTGTTTTCTTTTTTTCTTTCCCTTCTTTCTTCTCTTCTTCTTTCCTCCTTTCTATCTGTCTATCCCTTTTCTAGCATAGAAAAAGCAGCTAAATTTCACTCCTTAAAGCATCTGTAATACAGACCAAACAAACAAGCCAAAAATGTTGCCTTGAAGCTAATTTCACTCTTCAGTGTCCTTTGAGCGATACCATTTAGTTATGCAAATGGCTGGCAAGAAGGCCCCGCCTCTGGGAAAATGTAACAGCATCTTTGGTTTGGCAAAGCTGCCCATCCCTTTGATATATTAAAAAAGAACAATTTGCTTTAATAACACCTCCAAGAGGGAATGACCTGGAAATGAAGGGCCTTGCCCCAGCATCTGAGAGAGTGGCCAAAGTTTTGGTTGGATTCTCCATGCTATGGACTCGACCCTCCGAAATAACTACTTTTTCAGAAAGGAAAATGCCAGTAGACTAGAACATAGGAAGATATTTTGAAGAAGCTTTTGGGCATTTGAGCTGAGCTCAACAATAATTATCCTGGGAAAAATATTTTAGCTTTATGTCTTATGTAAAGCTTGACTAAAATAAGGGAAAACAACCACGATAAATAAAATTCAATAAATATTTGTTGAGACAGTTACTGAATCTGCTAAGCATAGAGCAGTATACTGGGCATGGTGGGACCTATTGGGGTAAAAAAGAGATCCCAAAATGGTCCCCAGCCTCAGGGAACTTACTGTCTAAAAATGGGCTGTCCAAGATGTACCCACTGGGTACATGTAGCTGTTTAAATTTAAATTAATTAAAATTAAATAAAATGTTGGGTTCGGTAGCTCAGGCACAACAACCACATTTCAAGCGTCCTGTAGCCATGTTTCCATCACCTGGTCTAGGGGAGGGGTTTGCAGTGATTTTCAGCCTTGTGAGTCGTACAGTCTCTGTCATCTACTCAGATCTCTTGTTGGCGGGGAAAAGCCGCCATACCCAACAAGTGAGCAAACGGACACAGCGGTGTTCTGATAAACCTGGGTTTACAAAAATAGCCAGCAGACCAGATATGGCTTGTGGAGCACCGTTTGTTGAGCTCTTGTCTAGAAGAAACCATTAACTCTAGTGTAAGGCTTTCATGTGGAATGGAGAATAAAGTAATTGCCTTTCTGTAGAAATTCAGATGGTCTTTGTGGATACGTGACCTAGAACAATAAACGGCTTTCGTTTTCAGCCACTGACTTTTGGGAAATGTGTCACAGAGCAGTACGTAATGGATACACTTCATCCCGTTACATCTCTAATACTTTGCTCAAACAACGTTCTGAATACCAACCTGTACTGGATTTAACCATATTTTTCTCTCTTTTCAGGCTCAAAATCCACAGGTGGAGACTTTAACAACTTCTTCATGCAAAGCTTTCGGTCTCTCCTCTAATGGCCATAGGCATTTTAACATCTCTATTGCCACATGCTGAATTCTGTTTGTTATATGCTTCTCTCTCTAAGTAGATAAGTAAGCTGTTTAGGAACAGAGTTTGTGACTTTTTCATCTTTGACTCCCCAACATCTAACACAGTTCAGCACCTAGTAGGTGTTCAATAAATATTTGTTAAATCAGTATAGCCATGATTGACATTATTGACAACACCTTCAGAGCCTATATATTTGGCATTTTTATAAAAGTTATGTGTTCTAGGTATTTTATAATGTTTGTTTAGCCGCTGCTTAATCCTTGCATAGCTCAATATTGTGTCTGTACAAAAATTCACTGAAGCTACGAGTTTCTACACATAGTGTTTCATTTATCTAAATTTTCAACCCAGAACCCTTTTTGTTCACAGATGTCAGGATCTCCAGACAGATCAGTTACTTGTTTGTGCATATATACTTTTTTTTAAAAAAAATTATGGATATTCATTTTGCAAAACGGCATGATTTTCATTTTTGAATTATGTGAAAGGCAGTTGTATTTTCACCTAAAGCTGCTGTGAATATATTTTTAAGTGAGTATAATTTGCATATTAAATTTGCATTTTTATGACCGGGGGTTGTAATTGAAAACAAGGGAACTGGAAACAGAGAAAATGAACAATTATTATTATTATTTAATAATCCAACTGTATCTAGTTAGAAGTCTTTTTAACAAGGAAGAAACATTCATAATAGCAGATCACAAAATATTACCAGACTGAAGTGTATTTTCATAAAAACTACACAGGTAAATGACTGCATTCATCTTTCACAGGGGAGAAACCTATTCTGCTATATGGAATTGCATTATGTTAAAGGTCTAGAGAAATAACAACCAGATTTTTTATTATTCAACACAAATTACCTCTGCCCTAAAACTACAGTGTTTCTCAAAATTGATAAGGTTCCTTATCTGTCTGATGGAACGTTTTATTTAACAGGTTTTAAAAAAAAATCAAAAAAATGAATAAAAGCAAAAAAAGATAATTTATATTGTAAGAGTTACATTTTTTTACACTCATTTAGTTATCATTTCAAAATAGATATTAAAAACAGCCATTCATAATGGCCTTCTAGAGTCACCCAGGAATATGAACCAGATGACATAAAAGTGCCCTAGATTGTATTTATTTTCGATATGTTAAATTCAATTATTATTAATTTGTATCAAATGTCATGTACTCCCCAAACTTTCAAATTAATGAACAAATGCATCAGAGAAGAAAACCAGTAGAGAAGTAAAAATGTAAGTATCCAATTGTCTAAAATTCCTATCACATGTAAATGTTTTATATAATATATAAATCATTGTTTTCATTCATACGTGGCTCCGATTATAGCAGCTGCTACGGATGTGTCTTTTTCCTGGAACAAATTGATACCACTGGCCCATGGTAGCCATTGAGGTGGTAAATTTTTTTTTAATGATTTTTTATTATATTATGTTAGTCACCATACAGTACATCCCCAGTTTCCGATGTAAAGTTCGATGATTCATTAGTTGCGTATAACACCCAGTGCACCATGCAATACGTGCCCTCCTTACTACCCATCACCGGTCTATCCCATTCCCTCACCCCCCTCCCCTCTGAGGCCCTCAGTTTGTTTCTCAGAGTCCATAGTCTCTCATGTTTCATTCCCCCTTCTGATTACCCCCCTTTCTTTATCCCTTTCTTCCCCTACCGATCATCCTAGTTCTTATGTTCCATAGATGAGAGAAATCATATGATAGTTGTCTTTCTCTGCTTGACTTATTTCGAGATGCTAAATATTTTTGCTCTATGCTAACAATCAGAAAGCACAGAAACAGTTTATATTCACCTGGCAGGACAGCAGGACACCTTCACTGTCTTCCTCCACAGTGGTGACAACGCAGTGGTTCGGTGCCACTACTGAGTCCACAGAGAGACTTATTGTCTCATCATCCCATAAGAGTTCATACGGTCCCCTCTATTGATGACAACATGCTGGTCAGGGTCTAGAAAGCACGTAGTGGCAGCTGTGCAAGATGCCTTCATAAAATACTTGTGTGCCAAGGGATAGGATTCAGTTCCAGTAAAATGCAGAGATTTGCTGCTTCAGTAAAATTTCTGGGGATCCAGTGAAATTGAGCATGTCTATATACGCTCTCCAAAGGGAAAGAAAAGTTCCCATACCTTTTTACTGTCTACCATAGAGAAAGAGACACAGTGTTCAGTAAACATTTTTCTATTTTGGAAGCAACATAGATCACATTTAAGCATACTGTTCCCTTCCATCTAACAGACTTACCAAAAGGCTGAATACTTTTAATAGGTCACAGAGCAAATGAAAACCCAACAAAAATGTAACTCAAGGGTCCTTACTCTCCAGAAGCTTTGATTGTACTCAAGGGCCTCTGATCAGTTGTGATACTTTTGTCAAACACTGGGGAAAAAAATTCTCAGGTTGGCTTCCAAGTTCTTAGAGCAAACCACATATTTTTAGCAATAACAATCTTCTTTGAAAAATAGCTCTTGATTTGATCTGTCCTTGGCAGAGAATGAAAGTCTGACTTTGGAACATCAGGCAATATGATGCCACTGTTGTTATCATGAACTGAAAGTTACCAGACTTTTTAGTCTTAGAGTTAGGCATACCCATGACATCCCATTATTCAGGTGGAAATAAAATATATGAGTCCAGACATAGTAGACCTTGAAAGCACATGACAAAAATCTTAGCCTTATTTGTCCCTTTATTTTAACTAATTCGTATATTTTATTCTTTTTTGCCCTTGTTCACATAAAATCAGAGTCAAAGGATTTGACTTTTCTTTTAGAGCACTGGCCATTATTGCTTACCGTAAGAAGCAACAGTGCTGCTGCCCTTCATATCTATATCACATATTGTATATATTACATGTTTATAATACATATCTTTTTTATATTTATTTTAAATATATATATTTTTAGGCATGTTGTTTTTGTGTTCTGTCTGCACAGCATAATCAGGAAATTCCATTTCACTTGAAGTGGCAGGACTCCACTGATGGGGGGAGGAGACAAGGGGGATTCTATTCTTCTGCTTAAAAAGAACTTTTGCAGGGGCGCCTGGATGGCACAGCAGTTGGGTGTCTGCCTTCGGCTCAGGGCGTGATCCTGGCGTTATGGGATCGAGCCCCACATCAGTCTCCTCCAATGTGAGCCTGCTTCTTCCTCTCCCACTCCCCCTGCTTGTGTTCCCTCTCTCGCTGGCTGTCTCTATCTCTGTCAAATAAATAAAATCTTTAAAAAAAAAAAAAGAACTTTTGCAATATATACTTAGTGCTTGAGATGAAAAGGGGGAAAAATGAACTGCTTCTTAATACACTTCCAGTTTGGTAAAACACTTGACTTGTATAAGTTTCCATTTCCACAAAAATACCTTTGTTCTTTTGAGGGGAAATGGAGGATGAAAAGGGACAAGAAAGGAAGTGGGAGGTTGGGAGAAAGAAAAAAAATGAATAAAAAATAAAGTAGGAAGGGAGAGTAGACATACCTTTCTCAAGAAATTTGCATTGTAGGTACATTTTTATAGTTATTAAGTCCTTCTTTAATTAAAACTTTTTAAAAGTTTTTTTTTCATCGAAAGCAATATGTATTATGTAACAATGCATTAACATATATAGAAAACAGCTGATTCCTTCCTTGCCCCAGACATTGTGACCAGTGTCTTCTATCTGCCATGTGATCATCCTCATCTCTCCCCTTATATATATAAAAACATTCAAAAGGTATTTGGAAGTTTTTTGTTTGCTTGCTGTTCCAAATATTAGATAATGCTGTATATATTGTGTTGGAACTTACATTCCTCACTTCATGATACATCATGGACATCTCAAGTCAATAGAAATTGAAATCATTCTTTTAAACAGTCACATAATATTCCTTAGTAAAAAAAAAATAGTAAAAAATACTATATTTAACTATTGCCCTGTTGATAGACAATGAGATTGTATCCATTTTTTGGCCACCACAGTCAGTGCTACACCAAATATTGTTTAATGTGGCCTTGAAAAATGGTGATTATATTTCTAGAAAAGCTATTCAAAAGTGGAGTTGGTAGGTCAAAGAGTATATGTATTTTAAATGATAATAGACATTGCCAGATTTATGTTGCAATTTATACTCCCACTGACAATATAGTACTGTGTCCATTTTCCCATTTATGTCTTCCCAACAATGAAAGTTATGATGCTTTTTAATTTTTGCCATCAAGTAAGAAAGATTCTAAATTATCAAAAGAACCATTTCTTAGCGTTTTCCCTGAATCGAATTCGGTTTATTTGCTTCGGTCTCTGGCATCTATAGTTGGTTTGTTCCATGAAGTCAGCATGGAAACTGGACAGAAGCAGTGATGTTCTTTGCCCTCCTCTGTGGTCATAGATTGCCCATAGGAGATTGTACCATTCGAATTGTACTACCGGAAAAAAAGTATGATATACAAGTTCATCCCACCTTTGTCACGTATGAAAGATACCTTGATATTCACTGGAAACAAAATAATAGAAACAGAAAATCTCAGGGGTTGAAGGGGCTATCCAATGCTTAAATCTTAATCTATAAAACCCCTACGAATTTATTATTCCATCTCCGCTTAAATTCCTCTGATAGGAAACCTACAAAAGCAGACAGCCTATTCCATAATAAGAAAGCTAACTTTTACTGAACGTTCATTCTGTACCAGATACAATTGAAAGTGCTCGGCGGGAAGCATCTCATTTAATCCTTACAAAAACCCTATGGGGAGGCATTACTATTACGCCTATTTCACAGAATAAACCAAGGCACAGATCACAGGGCTAGGACGTGGTTATAGTGGATCTGAAGTCAATGGGAAGCCATACTCAACCTCTACACCCTACTGCCTCCCAGAGGCAGGTTTATAAAACTGTGAATGCCAACCCTTTCCCTTTACAGACCTGCACATCTCTTCCTGGACTTCTGTTTTACCACTCCTACTTCTACTCGTCTTATTTCCGTGAATCCTCCTAAAATCTTTTGCACATGAAAATGCTAATTGAAAGTAGCCATGAGGTTCTTTTTCTATGGGTCTTTAGTTCTAAAAACCAGAGTGTACTTAATGGAAGCTTAAGAAAGATCAGCTCACAGCACTCACCCAGCGGCAACAGTGAGAAAATGATAGTGTCTATATCCCTTACTTATGACAGGCCCCAAATCAAGCCAACTGTGAATCTTTATAGGAAATAGGGCTAAAACTTTCCAGAGGAAGGATTAAGTACCCAGTGTTAAAATACAAAACATTAATAGGAAACACTAACATAACACCATTATACTTTTGAAGTCTCATCCATCAGTGAAATGCATGCTCCTAAAAAGACTCCCACAGAATACCTCACATACCTAAGGATTAAGTCTTTTAAGAATACAATGACAAAAGAGAGTATGGCACAAGAAACAGGTTTAATAATGTTCCAGTTATAGGTGTTCAAAGATAGTGGAAGATACAATAATAAAATTAACATCAAAACCACCAAAATTTTCCACATTTATCCTAAGAGGATGGATTCAGTGAAAATTCAAATAAAAAGCAAAATCCGATGGTACAATGGAAGTAAAATATGCCATGATGAATATCTAGTATGTCAATCAAAGGTTAAGCAAGGATATACTAACATAAGGTCTTTAACTATGTTCCTTTCACTGTTTAGAAAACCTACAATTTAGGTTGTAATTCCCATTTATAATCTCTTGTATCAGAAGATTATTTTTTCTCACTTTTTCTCTATCCTTTGCACTTTCCGAAAAGGCAATAAAATTAGTTGTTTTCTTGAAATCCAAGCCATATTAACATTATAGCTCTTTTATTTTGCTAAGTTATTTGCACACATGTGAGGTCTGGCAATGATGGAGCTTCATTCCTGATGACGCCCCTACGTTTTCCTCACTGCTTGTTTCTCAGTGCATTCATCATCATTTCTTTAAAGGCAAGATGCCAACCTATGTATTGTTGTCTTGAATTGAAATAATTTAGAACCCAACACTAAACACTACACCCAAACAGTAAAAATAAAAATTAGTGAAGAAAATGTAACTTCACTGGGTGATTATGGGATTTTTTGTTTATTCCATTTCTTACTTGCAAATTGTAAGCAATTTTGTATAATACTTGCCTAAAATCTGGTTTTACATTTTTTAAAATTAATAAACTGTTAAGATCATTGTTAAATCTATCTGAATATCCCTGTTATTAGTTAGCTTTGAACTAGATTATTAATTATTAATTGAATAAATTGAAGATAATTCAACCAGTTGTTAATACTTTGGAGACTTAATATTCTGTTTTTCTAAATTTAAGAGAGGTGGATGGGCTATTTAAAGATGTGGACTTTAAGAACAAACTGGTGGTTACCAGGTGTGGGGTTGGGTGAAATAGATGAGGGGGATTAGGAGTATACTTATCGTGAAAAGCACTGAATAATGTATAGAATTGTTGAATAACTACATTGTACACCTGAAACTAATATAACACTCTATAGTAATTATACTGGAGCTAAAATAATAATAATAAATGAAAATAAAATGTGTTCTTTAATGAAAATTAGTTAATAGATAAACTTCTGAACCACTGTATTATAGATAAATTACATAACCATTAGTGTGCCTATTTATTTGAATTTTTCTATCAAATATTCCTATAGAACATATACAGGGGATTGGCTAGCTTTGGACATTTCTTTAATTGATATGTAATTGGCATCTAATATTGTATTAGTTCTAGGTATGCAACATAATGATTTGACATATATGTTTCTGTAAAATGATTACCACAGTAAGTTTAGTTAACATCAAGCACCATGTATCGTTACAGATTTTTTTCTTGTGATGAGAACTTTTAAGACCTACTCTCTTAGTGACTTTCAAATACACCATACAAGTATTACTAACTCACCATGCTGTGTATTACATCCCAGGACATATTTAACTTATGACTGGAAGTTTATATCTTTTGACCTCCTTCACCCATTTTGCCAACCCCCCAACTCCCACTTGAGGCAATCATCAATCTGTTCTCTGTTTCTATGAATTTGGTGTTTGTTTGTTTTAGATTCCACATATGAGTAAAATCATAGTATTTGTCTTTCTCTGACTTATTTCACTAGCATAATGCCCTCAAGGTCCACCCAAGTTGTCACAAATGGCAGGATTTCCTTCTTTTTTATGGCTGAATAATATTCCATTATTTACACACACACACACACACACACACACACACACACACATTTGTACCACATTTTCTTTATCTATTCATTCCGTCACTGGACACTTAGGTTCTTTCTATGTCTTGACTATTGCAAATAGCATTGCAAAGAACATGGGGGTGCAGGCATCTTATCAAGACAGTGATTTCATTGCCTTCAAATAAATACCCAGAAGTGGAATTACTGGATCATATTTTGCCCTATGTTGTTTAATTTCCACAAATTTGTGAATTTTCCACTTTTCCTTCTGTATTAATTTCTAACTCCATCCCCTTGTAGCCAGAGAAGATACTTTGTGTGATATCTGTCTTTTAATATGTTGTGAGATTTAATTTGTGGACTAACATATGGTTCATCCTTGGAAAATGCCCCATATACACTTGAGAGAATGTATATTCTGTTGTTGAGTAGAATGTTTTGTACATGTGAGATCTAGTGGTTTGTAGTGTTAAGTCCTCGACTTCCTTATTTATCTTTCATCTGGTTGTTCTATCCATTACTGACAGTGAAGTACTAGGTCTTCAACTATTACTGTAGTTCTATTTCTCCGTTTAATCCTGTCAATTTTTGTTTCATATATTTTTGTGATTTGTTATTATGTGCATAAATATTCATAATTGTTACATCTTATTGTTGTATTGAACCTTTATTGATACATACTTAAGGTGCACCTGGGTGGCTCAGTCATTGAGCATCTACTTTCGGCTCAGATCATGATCCCAGAGTCCTGGAATCGATCTCCACATCCGACTCCCTGCTCAGCGGGCATTCTGCTTCTCCCTCTCCCTCTGCCTGCCATTTCCACTGCGGTGCTCTCTCTTTCTCTCTCTGTCAAATGAAAAAAAAAAAAAAAAGGAAAGAAAAGAAAAAAGATCTTAAAAAAGATATATACTTAATACATTATTAATATATAATGTCCTGCTTTGTCTCTTGTAAGCTTTTTTGAATTAAAGTCTATTTTGCCTGACATTAATATAGCCATCCTTGTTCTCCTTTGGTTACTATTTTCACGGTATATCCTTTTCCACACTTTAACTTTCAACCTGTTCATGTCTTTGGGTATAAAATGAGTCTCCTGTAGGCGATATACAGTTGGATCATCCTGCCATCCTTTTGACTGGAGGTTAATTCATCTACATTTAAAGTAATTACTAGTAAGGAGAGACCTCTGCCATTTTGCTTGTTAGTTTCTATATGTCTTACAGATTTTTTGTCCCTCATTTCCTGTCTTCTTTTGTATTTAGATTCTTCATAGCGAATTGTTTGAATTCCTTTATCATTTTCTTTTATGTGTATTCTTTACCTGTTTTTTTGTGTGGTTACCTAAGGATAAATTTAACATCTTAAAATTATAAGACTGTCTTTTGAATTTATATTAACTTAAGTAATGTACAAAAACTATGCTCCTTTAACACTTCTGTCTTCACCCCTTTCAGTTGTTGATGTCCCAAAATTACATATTTATATGTTGTGTGTCCCAAAACATAAATTAATAATTTTTAATGCATTAGTTGTTTGAATGATGTAAAAACAAGAAAGCAACAAAATAAGTTACAAACCAAAATTACAATAATAATTGCTTTTAGACCGATAGTCTTTTAAAAATGAGTCTCTTAAATCATGTAGACAACAAACAGTAGAGGTAAACACCATTGTTACAATAATTACAACTTTATAATTACTCATGCATTAACTTTAGAGAGATCTTTGTTTCTTTATACAGCTTTTGAGTTGTCATCTTGCAAGGCAAGTGTAGTGAAATGCATACCCTCAGCTTTTGTTTATCTGGGAATGTCTTAATTTCTCCCTCATTTCTGAGGGACAGTTTTTACAGATATAGGATTTGGGGTTGACATTTTTTTCTTTTAGTACTTTTCTATGTATTAGCTTACTTCCCTCTGATCTCTAAAGTTTCTGATGACAAATCTTCTGACAATTATTGAGGATCCCTTGTATGTGATAAGTTGTTTCTCTCTTGCTGCTTTCAAAATTCTTTGTCTGTCTCTTTTGATGTCTGACTATAATATGTCTTAGGGTGAGTCTCTTTCAATTCATCTTACTTGGATCTCGCTGAGCTTCTTGGACATGTATAGTCATGTCTTTCCTCACATCTGGAAAGTTTTTTGCCATTATATCTTTAAGTATTCTCTCTCTTCCTTCTGAGACTTCCACGGTGCATACATTGGTCTGTTTGATGATATTCCACAGGTTTCTTAGGCTCTGTTTATTTTTCTTCAATCATTTTTTTTCTTTCTGTTCCTCAGAAATCAGGTTTAAGGATTCTTTTTTCTGCCTGTTCAAATCTTTGAATCCTTTTTGTTTCTTTGTAGGTTTTCCATGTTGTTATTGATATTTCCAGTTTGTTTGTACATCTTTTTCTTGACTTTCTCTGTTTTCTTTTAGTTCTCTGAATATCTTTAAGGCAGTTATTTTAAAATCATCAGCTAGTGGATCTACCTTCAAGTCTTTTTCAGGGACAGCTTCTCTTGGCTTTTTTTTCTCCTTAAATGAGCCATACTTTCTTGTTTCCTTTGTATCTCTTGTGATTTTTTGTCAAAAACTGGACATTTCAATCTCATAATATGGTAACTCAAAATTACATTCTCTCAATGCCTTCCCATCTCAGTATTGAGCTCCAATCCTCTTACCCAGATTTACAAAGCCCTACAGGATCTTCATCCTGCCTGCCTGTCTCTCTTATCACCATTAAGATCACTCTCCCGTCACTCACTCTTCTCCTTTTATCTTCCTTACGCTCCCCAAGTTCATATTTGCCTTAAGCATTTACATGAGATAGTCTGAGCTACTTTGAGAGAGGGAGTGTAAATTGAGAAAGGGAGTGTAAATTGGTCCAACCACTTTGGAAAATTCTAAGGGCCTCTTGAACTCTGAAGTGAATCTCTAAAAGGCTTTTTTTTCTGCAAATTTTCTCAAAAAGATCTTCCCTGACCATTTAATTCAAGTACCCACCCACTCACTCCATCTGGTCACCTATTTAAAGTTTTTTGTATAGCACAGATTATTATCTGATTCTTGGTAGTCACTTTGTTTGTTTTTTATTATTATCTGTCTCCTCCCCACCCCAGAGTTCCATCTGAGCAGGAACCTTTTATGTCTTTTTCAATCCTGGATCTCCAGATCTAGGAAAGTCGCAAGCATATATTAGGCCTTTAATAAATGTATGTCAAATGAATGAATGGATTTGACAAAGCTGTATGTTTTATAACTTACTTACTTCTTCAAAATGTATGTTTATTTTAACCAGATTTTACCTATATGAAAAGGTGATTGGCAAGAGAATGGAGAGGAGGAAAGTTTGGGAAAGAGTCCTACCAAAGAAGAAAGATATGTATTTTCTGTGTTAATAACTAATTCAAAAGATATTTATTAAAAACCTACTATAAACATAATAAAGAAGAAAAACTGCCTACTATCAGAGATATTACATTTTAATGGAGACTACTGATAATAAGTAAACAAATACATAAAAATATGTAGTAATAATTGCTGTGAAAGAAATAAACCAGTAAGATAATAGAAAATGCTAAGGGGGAGAGGAGTCAGTTTTGGAGAGAAGGCTTAGTGGAGTATGGGGCTGAGTCTGGGAAGATGTTGGGTAATAGCACTTCAGGCCTAGAGAACAATAAAGGCAGATTCCTAAAGCTTGGCTCTGAGTAAGAAGAGCAAGAAGACTAACCTGTATAGGTTAGTAAAGTAAGTAAGTAGAAGTAAAGTAGTAGAAAAGGGATAGAAGAGCTTGGCAGGTTTTAAATCCCCAGATCATGAAAATATATTGAAAATAGAACCTTCTTTTTTTCTGGATCATTCTACATTTTAAGTCTATAGCAAAAAGACCCATTTCTTCAAATATCCAAATAAATAAATTAAATTAAATTAAATTAAATTAAATTAAATAAATTTTTATCTCCAGGGAAAAACCATAAGCTCTTGGAACTGGAAGGCACAGAGGGGAACAAGTCCAAGATTCTCATTTCAAAAGATGTCCAATTACTGATATATTTGGGGTAGAAAAATCCTATTTTCCTGAAACAACCCAATTAAGAAGCATTTCTATCACATTACAACACAGCCTTTCTTTTAAATGTCAATTAAGACTGTTGGAAAGATGTCTGAGGTGCATTTGGGCTTAAGTGATATCAGGCAAGTCATCTAATCTCTTTAAAACTCAGCTCTTCATCTGCATCTGCACTGTGGTATAATAACATCAACCTTAAGGTATTTTGTAAGCATGTAAGTGTATTAGTTCAGGTTGCTCCTAGAAGCAGCTGTCAAGACAGGATTAGACATGCGAGAGATTTATTGGGGGAAGGAACAGATGCTAGTTTGACCTGAGTGGAAGAAGAGAGAGAGAGAGAGAAGAAGGAATGGGTGGGAAGAGTCTCAGACTATAGCTCAGTTCCAAGAAAAGCTCAGCCAGGCAGATGGGTTGTCCTTGCCCAAAGTCACCTGTTAGAGGAGTTTCTTATCTCACTGAAATGGGCTAGTATTCTCATTATGCTTAGCCATTGGCTAGGAGAGGCTTGTGCAAAACATGGCATCTATGAAAACACAGGGATGGACCCAGTGGAGCAGCAAGCTGGGCCATCAGTCAGTTTTGCTCCTTGTCCCCGGAGATCCTAGTAGCATGTTTCCATGATTGTGTCAGTCCACCTTTGTGCTTCAAATTTCTACCACTCCAGGCAATTTTAGGAAATAGCTAGCTTCCGTGGTTTGTGGAGACTTCTTTTCCTGAGGGTAAACTTAGTAAAGGGAGGATGGTGGGGCAAATTATACCTCCCATTGTTGTAGTTGTTTGGCCTCTTGGTCACACTGGTGGCTCACAGCTCACTTTCTACTATACGTTCTAGCGGGTCCTCTGCTTATGGTCCCACTTCCACACCTCCTTCACTGTGAAATGGGTCCCTGGATTGGGTACTATTTGTATGTTATTCCATGCCTGTGGATCAGACGTTCTTTAAACCCTGGATTATGGGGCTGGCTAAGGGTCTGAGGGCAGGAATGCAGGCTCCTACCTAGAATAGGAATATATTTCCCTGTGAAGATAGACCACTGACCCTTTCAGCATGGAAAGGTCCTGGTGGAGTTGAGTTGTCACCAAGTGTCTGGTTGGTCTCCTTGAGGGATATTGCCACATCAGGAGCTCAGTATTGGTCTCTGTTGCTGAGAACAGTGGATATTCAGAAGCAGCAATAGCTAGATTAGTCTTATAAGTGGGAGTCTATCCTATTGAGCCTATGTACATAGCCTCCCTCTCTGCCAACATGTCATTCATGTGTCCATCATACCAACTCTATTAACTGGGTAAGTCATTTTGTCTACTTGGTTGTTTTTGTGTCTCTTCCATGGTAAATCCTCTTCTTATGGTTATCATAAAAAAACCTTTGCACTCTCTGCCTGCTCTCATATGTCCATTGCCTTTAGTTCAAACTTCACCTCCAATCTTCTATTCTTTTTTAGTTTTTTAGTTTTTTAGTTCAAACTTCACCTCCAATCTTCTATTCTTTTCCTTCCCCTGACTATATGGCCAAGTCAAGGACCTCTGTCCATGAGTCAATATACATTCTAACCTCAGGCTGCTTCTCTTTCCACACAAAATGAATGACCAGGTACACTGCTAACAGCTTTGCCCATTAAGAAGATTTTTCCATTTTACTGTCTTTCAAGACCATACCTAAAATGTGGCTAAATGCAGCCACCATCCATTTTCTGTCTACACTCACAAGCTTACCCATCTGCAAACTAAGCACAGGCCTTTTTCCCCCCTGCAGCTGGTCCTATGAACCCCTCCATATGGCCATAGGTATGAGCAGTGGAAGGGGCAGTGGCACAAATGTTGGGGGTAGCATGGGGTCTGGGATGTCTGTTCATGCAGCTTACCCATGCTCATTGGCCCTGCTTAAGTTTGATTTCAGGTGTGCCATCACCATCTTATAACTTACTGTCGCTGGTCCCATCTGACTTTATGACTTGGTGGGTCTGATATAACATAGATTGTAATGGGCTATTTTAAATGCATGGTCTCTTAGTACCCCATGTTCAAGTATTACTTCTCTATCAGAGTCCAGAAATGTGTCAGAAGCTGTTTTTCAAAATCATATCATGCTCTGCTGCAGATGCTGCCTTGTTCCAGAATCCCAGAGGGCTATGCTGTGATTCTCCCCCTGGGGCTTGTCATTAGCACCACATGGCTTTTTTCCCCTCTACTGACACTTGTAACACCACAAGGTTTGCTGGGTTGTATGGCTCAAGTGGTAGGGCTACTGCCCACATGGTAGCCTGGACCTGCTATGGAACTCTCATGCTATGGGCCCCAACAAAGCAAGAAGTCTTCCAAGTCACCCAACATATTACCTGGATAGGTATCCTTAGATGTGCAGTATGTTGCCTCCAGAAACCCAAGAGATCTGTCAGCTATTGTGCTTCCTGCTCTGTGGTAGGGGATGCAAAATGGGACAATGTGTATTTTATTTTGGAGGGGATATCCCAACATTCTCCTGATTACTGGACTTCTAGAAACATCACCGAAGTGACAGGTCTTTGAATCTGCATAGGGTTTATGTCCCACCTCTTGGAGTAAATGTGTCTTACCAGGGCCTCCAGATTACTCACCACTTCTTGTTCATTTTGCCCAGTCACCATGATACAGTCATTGTAGTGGATCAGAATGACATCTATGGATGTTCAGGAAGTCAAATCTTTTTGGACTATATTATGATGGGAGGTGGAAGAGTTAAAGAGCATCGATGCAAAACTGCACATTATAATTGTTGTTTGTCCCATGTCAATTTACACTGATTCTGGTCTTCTTTTCCAGGAGTCAGCAAAATTTTCTACAAAGGGAAATAGTAAATATTTTAGCCTTTGCAAGCCATATGGCCTCTGCTGCCACTACTCAACCCTGCCATTATAGTGTGAAACCAGACAAATAATAGATAAGTGAGTAAACATGACTGTGTTCCAATAAAACTTTATTTACAAAGATATAGTTATAAATATGACCAGAATTGATCCACAGGTTGTATTTTTGTTATTCCTGCTTTATTTCTAATTAGAATGGAAAAGAATTTATTCACTACTTCGATTGTCAAGTATCATTTACCCATGACCTTACTAATCTGTTCTAACCTTGGTACCACATCTGGCATAGCAGCACAGTTCAGGCCTGTTAAGTTTATAGTAGTCTGTAGTCATTCTTCAGTTTCTATAGGAGCCAGACTGCTGATATGATATGCTATGGAAAGTTACCCCTGCATCCTTTAGTCCTTTAATGGTGGCATTAACCTCTACCATGACCCCTGAAGTCAATAATGGTTTCGGTTGCCTATTTTGGTGGAGAGGCCTGTTGTTGCACAGTTTTCTCCTTAGTCTTCATCACTGTAAGAGTTTTACCCCATAGGCTTAGGACCTTACGTTGGGGTTACTCCAATTGCCAAGTATATCAATACTGGTGACACATTCAGGGCTTGGGGAAGTGACAACCGGGTGGGTCTGCAGATCCATCATGTCCACAGTAGGCCAGACCCACTGGGAGCCAGAAGTTTATTTGGGGAGAAAACTTGTGAGAAAAGGTGGAGGGGGAGCCAAGAGAAGCTGGGAGAACCAACAGACCAAGGTGTAGTTCTGACCCCAAGTGAAGGAGAGGGGGCGGGAAGGTCAGGTGAGGTGTCAGCACTGCAGTTCTAAGCAAAGTTAGGAAGGACTGTCTGGGCATCCTCACCTGAAAAGTTACCTGTAATGGGAGCCCTGCACCTCCCAGGAATGGTCCTGCCTCAGTATCTCTGCCATGCTTAGTCATTCACTGGAAGCACCCAGGAAAGTATGGCCTCGGCATGAATATGGTGATGGATTTTAGGGCTCAGCACCTGGGCCTGTCAGCCAGTTTTTCTCTCTAGTCACAGCTACTACCCTGCTTTAGTTGAAGTATTAAAGTCAGCTCAGACTCTGCATCCAATAGACTCTCAGATGTCTAGATATCCACCTCTTTCCATTAGAGAAGAACCAAGGGAATTATTACACTCTATGCTTCCCATGGTGTTGCATGGTTCTACTTCCTAGGAACCTGGCAATTTCTTCATTAATGGGTTTTGGATCCAAAAATTGATCGATTAGACATTTCACTGGAGTGACCATCCTGGGGATTATGTTTTCCCACTCTTACCGTTTTTTGTTGTTTGTACATGTTAAGTAGCAGTTTCTTGGCTTCCTCCAGGAGGCTATGCTCTATTAACTATCTCCACAACTTCCTGCAGTTCAAACTCTTGTCTGCCCCTCCAACCTAGCCAGACACTACAGTAGTTCTGACTTTCTGGCCTCTGGTGCTTAAGCATCATCACCTGGTCTCTGTTACATCAAAACTCCATCACGTCCATGAATCTCAGCAAACGCAGTATCATGATTCTTGCCTTCTCCCTGGCTCATAGAGGAAACACATCAGTGATGATGTTGGTACCTCTCTCACCAGTGAATTCCCAGTGGGCTCAGTGAATAGTATCTCCTCTTTGACATTCATTGAACATATTGTCATAGACAGTTTTCTGGCCTCACAAAATGTGTCCATTCCCAGCGTATTCACTTCCCTTAACATCTGTATTCCTTCTTCCTTTCCCTAGGCCATCTTGAGTGTTTATACTTAATTCAGTGTTCTTTATTTTTTTTTCAGGTTTCTGAAAGCTACACTAGCAGTGAGTTTGCCAAATCCTAGGATCACTGACAGGGTATTAAATTCCAAGAGTGATCCTGCAAGTCCAAGAATTCTTATTTATTCAGTCTTACTTTCCTGCCATGAAAATCCAATCAGGATACTCACTGACTCCTCCTGGTATACCCTATTAATAATTCTTGTACCTCCTTGGTAGATAGTCTCTTTCCTCACTTATCAGGCTGTCCTCAGTTGGGTTATGCTGAAATTTAACTCTAGATATCAACCAGGCATCCAGAAAAGGAAGCAGGGGCAGCTCCTGAGGAAGGCACTTGTCTTGTAGAAGAGAAACTCCTAAGGCATTTTTTTCAGCACAAGAGAATTGCTAGCTCTTACTAGAGAGCTCTGAGGCTTCAAGTCACTCTACAGAATATCAGGGGTACCCATCTAGACATCTCCACCCCATGTTTCAAGTTTCCAGGTTTTCCCAGCCAGAGTAATGACATTAATATGTCAGACCTACCTAGGCTTAGTGTCCAAATGGATCCCATTAGACGACCTACAGTCTATTGCTCAGCTACATCTGCTTCCTACTATAGAAGATAACAGCCTCTTTATAAGCTACCCCTAAGTCCCTCTGGTTCTCACACCTAGCCTTTAACTGACTGTTAATGGTTCTCAGTTTCTCATTTTCCCTCTGCAGGGTACCGATTCAGCTTAGTTGTAACCAGCCAATTTTACTGTCTATAAGTATTTTCCCCTAATATCTTCCAAATACCTTAATCATTACACCTGCAAGAGCATTCTCCTCCACTGGGATGTTTTCTTGGGTCACTACTGATGAAATATATACCAGTTAGGCTCCTATCTTGTGCCAAGGACTATCCGTGCACCATTTACCTACCTCCTTACTCCCTAGTGGTGAGTGAGCAAGCCAGTCACAAATCCCCATCTTACTATCTGTTTTTCTCAGACCACTGTTAGTATTTAGTTTTAGTATTTAGTATTAAACCACCATTTAGTTTGAATCTGCTGAGAAGCAGATACCATGACAGCATTAGATGGACAAGATGTTTATTGGAAGAGTTAGTAGGAGAAAGCAAGGAAAGCTTTAAGACCTTGTGCAGATCTGACAACTATGGAAGGAGAGAGGGAAGGAAAGATCAGGTAGGAAAAATTTTGTATGGTGCAATTCTAAAAAAAGTTAGGCCCATTGAAAGAGTTCTACATCTTGCCAAATGGACCTGCTTTTGTGGTGCTCAATCATTGTCTAGGAGCAGTCTTGGTCTCCATATGGATCCAGAAGGTGCAGTGGTAGGAGCTGTCAGTCAGTTGTGCTCCCTGGAGATTTGAACAGCACAGTTGTATGGCCCCTATATTAATTAAGCAGGGAGAGTTTTTTATATGGTATATACAGAAACATAATAAAATATATAGATAATTAATAATTATCACTTCGATTTAGGTTCTCCGCAACAACTCAATTCTCTGAGCTCTCAAATGATTTAGCAAATCAAATAATTTAGTGTCTATTATATCTAATTCATAAGAGTTTTTGGAGACTCAAATATAACACTTCATTTAAGGATGCACTTGAAAGTTTTAAAGATAAAAAATAGTACTAGTAAAAGGTCTATACAACTAAGAACTGCTCTTAATTTTCCCCTTTTCCCTAGGGGAACAAGATTGAGATCAGATAAGGAGATACGAAGCACCAGCCCCATAAGCAGCTGAACTTGAGTAAATCTCTAAATACCAGTTTAAATCAGAGAGCTAAGTATTTGCTGACCAAATATCCTGAAGAAGTGCATTTAAAGTGTATCTTATTGAAGGTTTCAAATTTAAAAATCCTAAAACTAATGAGATTACTTAAAAGAGTCTTCATCTGTTAAATTTAAAAAGCAATGACAATAAACTGATAAGATCTTTCACTTAAGCAAGTGCAGGTGAATAGAGCTAGAAATGAGATTTAACAATATGTGTACTAATATGTAATGATCTGAAGCATGTCATAAGGCATTGCTTTTCAAATTATTCCACCAAAGTATCCCTAACTGAAAAGGAAAATAAATTCAAAATCCAAAGAAGTATTGCTTGGAAAAAAACTGTTCAACTGTTAAGTAATGGAATGTAATGGTGAAGTGCTATGAGCCAGCACTGCATACATACTGAGTTGAAACAACCTAATGTTCAGCAATAATCTTCTCTTCTAATTTTCTTTGACTGTTTTTATTATTACAAAGGCAATATCATAAAATTTAATCAGAAGAACAACCTGATGAATTCATATAATCCCACCCACCTTGAGAAAACTCAGTCAATACCTTTAGATCTTTTCCTATGCATTTACGTTCACGTATGCATATATATGTGTGTGTCTGTGTTATTTTATTTTAAAAATGGGGCCAGACTACATAGACCATTTAAAAACCTGCCGTAATTTCAGTAATCCAGAAACTGTTGGGCAGTTAGGGTGTTCCTTCTTATTCTCTACTGTTATATACGTAGGTTCTGTCCTAATTTTCATAATAAAATCAGGAGCAGGAACAATGGGTCAAAATAAGCCAGAAAATGTTTAACATATAAAAATCTTAAAAATTAGAGAAACGGGCTTTAAAAATGCTTAAATAAAGACAGTTATAAAATCATGCTGTGTTGCATCTTACCATTTCTTTAAACAGCAGTGATGGGGTATAGTGGTTTTTAACTGAACATTCTCATACCATAAATGTTTGTTTTTCTTTATAACCTTTGAAATATGTGTTCGTACCTAAATAATATATTGTTGATGTTGCATGTTTTTGAACCTTATTTAAATGGCTTTACATGTATATATTCTTCAGCTGTTTTTCACCAATCTTATGTCTGTGAGCTCCTTCCCTTTTATGCCTGCAGTGCATTTGTTCCCACTGTTGTGCAGTATCCCATTGCTAGACCATCTCACTATTGTTTTTTCTCTTGACAACAAATATCTGCATAGTTTCCAGGGTTTTACTATTACAAATTGACATTAGGAACATTCTTTTACAGGTCCACATATGCCATCAAAAGTGAAATTATTGGTTGTCAGATATGCATATCTCCAACTTCATCAGAGTGCCAAACTGTTTTTGAAAGCAGTTGTACCAACGTCTACTCCCAACCCACAAAGTGTAACTATTTCCTTTGTTCCAGTTCCTGGACAATACTCTGTACAACACATTTTAAAATTTTTTTATTATAATCCGTTCGGTTATAAAATAATATCAAATTACAGTATTAATTTAGATTGTTCTGAGGAATTTAGGTTGAACATCTTATTTTTTCCTTTGTGATTTGTGATTTGTTGTGATTCTTGAAGTAACTATTCATGTATTTTGACATTTTTATTATTTTCTGTTGCTTTTTATTGATTTGTACAAGTTTATTATATATTATTATATTTTCTGAACAATAACCTTTTTTTTTTAAAGATTTTATTTATTTATTCGACAGAGATAAAGACAGCCAGCGAGAGAGGGAACACAAGCAGGGGGAGTGGGAGAGGAAGAAGCAGGCTCCTAGCGGAAGAGCCTGATGTGGGGCTCGATCCCATAACGCCGGGATCACGCCCTGAGCCGGAGGCAGACGCTTAACCGCTGTGCCACCCAGGCGCCCCTGAACAATAACCTTTTGTCATATCACACATTTTTTTATATATCACAGATATTTTCTTCCTGTTTCTGACTTGTCTTTTTCCTTTTTAGTGGCACATTTTGAAGAACAGAAGTTTAATTTTAATGTAGCCACACTTATTCATCATTTTATGTTTTGTGCTTTTTATATCTTGTTTAAGAAGATTTTCCTAGGGGCGCCTAGATGACCCGGCAGAACATGTGACTCTTGATCTCGGGGTTGTGAGTTCGAGCCCAACTTTGGGTGTAGAGCTTACTTTAAAAAAAAGAAAGAAAGAAAAGGAAATTTTCCTAACTTAAAGTTCATCAAGTAATCCCTCATATTGCCCAAGAAAACTTTAAAGTTTTGCTTTAAACTTTGAAGTATTTTATTTATCAAAAACTGACTTTTGCATATAATATGAGATAGAAATCCTACACTTACCTAGAAGTCCTAGGACTAATTATTGAATAGTTGACATATTCCCCACTGATATTCCATGCCACCTCTGCATCGTATCAAGTTTCTGTATATGTGTAAATCTGTTTATGAGATATCTATCTGTTCTCTCCTGTGACTATAAGTTTATCTAACTCAATATGTATGCATGTCCTAATTGCATTACTTTTACAATCTGGATATCTGATATCTATCTGTTCCATGTGCATTTTTTTTAAAGATTTTATTTATTTATTTGACAGAGAGAGAGACAGTGAGAGAGGGAACACAAGCGTCCAACTGAGCAGGGATCCCGATGTGGGGCTTGATCCCAAGACCCTGGGATCATGGCCTGAGCGAAGGCAGACGCTTAACGACTGAGCCACCCAGGCACCTCTCCATGTGCATTTTAAAGGAATGTGTGTTCTCTACTGCTTTTGGATGGAATGTTCTATATATACCTATTAAATCTATGTGGTCTAATTTGTAATTTAAGGCTGACATTTCCTTATTGATTTTGTGTCTGGATGATGTAAGTGGGATGTTAAAGTCCCCTACTATTATTGTATTGCTATCAGTTTTTCCCTTTGGGTCTGATAATATTTGCTTTATATATTTTGGTGCTCCTATGTTGGGTGCATATATATTAATACATGTTATATCTTCTTGCTGGGTTGACCCCTTTATCATTATGTAGTGCCCCTCTTTGTCTTTTATGACAGTCTTTGTTTTCAAGTCTACTTTTTCTGACACAGATACAGCTACACCAGCTTTCTTTTTGTTTCCACTTGCATGGAATATCTGTTTCTATTCCTTCACTTTCAGTCTGTGTGTGTCTTTACTTCTGAACGGAGTCTCTTGTAGGCAGTATATAGATGTGTCTTGGTTTTGTTTTTTGGTTTTTTTCAATCCATTCAGCCCCATCGTGTCTTTTGATTGAAGAATTTAGTCCATTTACATTTTAAGTAATTATTTATAGGTATGTGTTTGTTGCCATTTAGTTCATTGTTTTTTGGCTGTTTTGGTAGTTTCTGCCTGTTTCTTTTATGGTCTTTCTCTTCCCTTATGGTTTGATGATTTTTTTGTATGTTATATTTAGATTCCTTTCTCATTTCCTTTTTGTGTGCTTACTTTAAAATTTTGCTCTTGGTTACCTTGAGGTTCACCAATCTCATCCTTTGTGTATAATAGTCTATTTTTATTTGATAGCAACTTAAATTTGAACACATTCCAAAACCCTATATTTTCACTTCCTGTGCCATGTTTCACATTTTGATGTCACTTTTTATGTATCCCTTAACTATTACTGTAGTTATAGTTAATCTTTTTACTTCTGTCTTTCAACCTTTTTAGTGACTTTATAAGTGATTAATCCACTACCTTTACTATATATTTACCTTTTCCAATGAGATTTTTTACTTTCATGTGTTTTCTTGTTATTAATTAGTGCCATGCATTTTTGCTCAAAGAAGTCACTTTACTATTTCTTGTATGGTTAGTATAGTAGTGATGAACTACATTTGCCTTTGCTTACCTGGAAAACTCTTTATCTCTGCTTTAAATCTGAATGATAATCTTGTCAGCTACGGTATTCTTGATTGGAAGTTGTTTTTTCCTTTCAGCACTTTGAATATGTTATGCCACTTCTTTCTGCCTTATCACATTTCTGCTGATAAATCTGCTGAAAGCCTTCTTGTGTATCCCTCGCATGTAACTTTTTCTTTCTTTTTCTCTTGCTGCTTTCAAGATGCTATTTTTAACTTCTGACATTTTAACTATAACGTGTGTTGGTGTGGTTCTCTTTGGGTTCATCTTATTTAGAATTCTTATAGCTTCCTGAACTTGGATACCTGTTTCCTTTTCTACATTAGAGAATGTTTTAGCCATTCTTTCTTCAAATAAGTGTTCTGCTTCTTTCTCTCTCTTTTGTTTTTGGGACCCCAATAGTGCAAGTATTATTCGGCTTGATGTGATCCCAGAGGTCCCTTGAGTTATCTTTATTATTTTTAATTCTTTTTTCTTTCTGCCACGGTGTCTGGGTGAGTTTTATTGATTTATCTTCCAGCGTTTTGATCCATCCTTCTGTTTTATCCAGTCTGCTATTAAACCCTTCTAGTATACTTTTTAGTTCAGTTATTGGGTTCTTTAGCTCTATTACTTGTGTTTGGTACTTTCTGATATTTTCTATCCCTTTGTTAAAGTTTTTACTGTATTCATCCTTTTTTTTTTTTTAGTTCAGTGAGCATCTTTATGACCACTGCTTTGAACTCTTTATCAGATAGATTACTTATCTCCATATAATTAAGGCTTTTTTGTAAGGTTTTGTCTTCTTTCATTTGGAACATTTTTCTCTGCTTCCTCATTTTGCTTGACTTTCTGTGTTTGTTTCTATGTATTAGGCAAACCGGCTAGCTCTCTCAGTCTTGAAAGGGTGGTATTGTGTAGATGATGACCCTTCTGATTTAACCTTGCTTTAGCTCTTGGCTGTCTCTTGACCCTTTGTGATTGTCTAAACTGCCCAATTTATTCTTGATATGTCCCCACTGTTGGGGTTATACCAAGACCTGTCAGTGATGCAAGGGCCTCATTTATCATCTGGTGTTGGTTGATTAGAAGGCAAACCCACAGGCAGCAACTTTTAAAGTGTGCAGTTATATATGGACTGTGGAGATGCAATTGTAATTCCTGCCAGCCTCTAGACCAGGAGATACGGAGGTGTTCCCTGTGTGATTGTTGCAAAAACTGGGGCTCCAGACAAGTGTATAAGCTCTTTTCCGGCAAGTCTTATCAAGCTGTAGCAATGTGAAGGGGGTGCACAAGGATGGTGTCACCCTGCTTACATTCCCTGGGAGTACCTCCTTAGTCTCTAGATGTATGGGAAACCTGAAACTCCAGGCTAAGTGAATAGGCCTTTTGCACAGAAAGACTGGGGTATGTGTTTCAGTCTGCTATATTTGCAGTGCCCTGGGAGTGGTGGCCTGCAAAAACTGTCTTTCTGGTTTTTGGAGCCCTGTTGACCTCTGGAATGCCAGCCCTCTTGGCCACCAGGGCCAAGTGATCAAGGGGGATCCCCTGTGTGGATTGTATGTGCCCACTGGCTTTAGCAAGGCAGCTGGAGTGTGTATGAGGCAGGGCACACTTGCTGGTTTTAGAAAAACAGTGCAAAATGGCTTGACTGCCTGCACCCGCTGGTTTCAGCAGGTGGGGGAGTGCCTTGCTTGAGCGTGTACACCAGCTTTAGTGGGAGTGAGTGGGAGAGTGCTGCTACCGCTCGTGCTCACCAGCCCCTCCATGGGATGGGAGAATGTCTCAACTCCATACACTCACAGATTTTAACTAGGAAGGGGAAGAATGCTTCCAATGCTTACGCTTGCCTAACCCAGCCAGAGAGCTGGGGAGCACTGCAACTTCTCATGCTCTGTGATCTCAGCAAGTGCCAACACTGCTCCCTTCTCCCCATTCATCCCAGCAAGGTGATGGGATGACGTTCCATCTGAGGTTGCTTGCCTATGCTAGCAGATCACGGGGAGAGTACAACAATAGCATCGGCCAGTGCTTCTGTCTCCAGGGAACATCTCAACCCCTACTGCCAATGTCCCCAGATCAACAAATGAATCTCCCTCACACAGTGCATTTCAAAACTGCTATTTTATTTGGGTCTGGGGGCTGGTGAGAGCATACTAAAGCCATCCAATAGGGGAATCTCAGTTTCTTACAGCACTTTGCGACTGCCAGATGTCAGCCCCATTGGTTTTCCAAGCCAGACATTCTGGGAGCTCATCATTGTGGTGTGGATCCCAGAGGCCAGGGTGTCTGATGTGGGGCACCAACCCGTTGCTCCTCCAAGAGAAGCACCTGTCTAGTAAGATCCCTCCCTGTTGCGAGTTGGAGCAACTGGGGTGGAGTTTTGTGGAAGACTGTCTCTGCTTCTCCTACCCAGGTCAGTGTAGTCCTTTTATCCTTTGTTACAAAGAACAGTTCATTCTGTTTTCAGATCTTCTTTCACAGGGTTAGGATGCATATGTAGCTGTAGATTTTTTTTTAAGATTTTATTTTTAAGTAATCTCTACACTAAACATGGGGCTCAAACTTACAACCCCAAGATCAAGAGTCATATGCTCTACCAGTGAGCCATCTAGGTGCCTCTGTAGTTGTAAATTTGGTGTGTCCCTGGGAGGAGGTGAATTCAGGATCTTCCCAAGCCACCATCTTGGATCCTCCCCCCTAATGAGTTTTTAATGTTAGTTATTCTGTTTCTCATTTGTGAATTTCCATTTAGTTCCATTTAGTTAAAAAGTATTAGGCTTAAGCGAGGTCATAAGGGTGAGGCCCTAATCCAGTGCGGCTGGTGTGGTATAAGGAGGAGAAGAAGAGCCACCAGGGAGGCCTGTGCACAAAGGGAAGATCATGTGAGGATAAGGGGAGAAAACAGTGATTTGCAAGCCAAGGAGAGAGGCCTCAGAAGAAACCACACCTGATGATATCTTAATCTTGAGTTTCCAGCCTCCAGACTGTGAGAAAATAAATTTCTGTTGGTTAAGCAATCCTGTCGGGGGAATTTTATTATTGCAGCCCTACCAGGTTAATAAACTAGGAAATGAAACTTTTAACCTCTAACTCATGGGTAGGCAGACCTCTCTTTACAAATTTTCAGAGGAGTCCAGGCAGAGACAGACAAGTTTCATTCCTACTCTCACTACCAGTAGACAGATTTGTTTTACAGTCTGCCATTCACTAAGGGCAGAGCTGTGAAGAGGGTAAATTAAGTGCCTTGCTGGCTTCACTGTAGTCCTGGCCGTGACTAAGGGTAGCTTAGCTTTTTGAATGTCTAAACTATATAACAGAATCTTGGCTGAAACTACTTATCTGGCCCAGGCTGAGGCCAAATCTCCTGACTTCATTCAGCCACTAAAACTCAGCATTATGGTTACCAAGACTGACAGATTTCTCCAGAGCAACAGTAGTGCCAGAGATGAAGTACCACTTTGAGGTTAAGCTCAGTTTTTGGTTTTTGCTACCCAGATTTTTTTACTTTTTCAGATTTAACTATTCATTTAAAAATACATTTAAAAATTTTCCCATTTAGACTATGAGAAACAAACTGAGGGCTACAGAGGGGAGGGGGGTGGGGGAATGGGATAGACCGGTGATGGGTAGTAAGGAGGGCACATATTGCATGGTGCACTGGGTGTTATACACAACTAATGAATCATCGAGCCTTACATCGAAAACCGGGGATGTACTGTATGGTGACTAACATAATATAATAAAAAATCATTATTAAAAAAAAAATTTTCCCATTTAGATTTTTTGTAAAGTGTACTTTTAAGGATATCTTCTGTGCTATATGCCTGGAAACCAATGTTCCTTTTGTTTTTTATAAGCCTAAGAAAACCATTCCCAGAAGCCCCCCTGAAGAAATTCCCCCACGTCTCATTGGCCAGGAATTTGCATAAATCAATAAATGCAGGAAGAATGGGATTTCCAAGATTGATTTAGACTCGTCAGAATTTTTCTCAGGGGCCCATAAGGGAGGAATGGAGAGCGAAACAAATTTGGGAAATAGGAAATGAATAACTGTTGTGGAGACAAAGTAGGATGCCTACAACGTGGATAATTTAGGGGCGATTGAGTAGATTACTCTGACAGTACTGGAGTGTAACAGGACATAAGACTAGAAAGGTATTCCGGAGGTCAAAGTATGGGAGTACCATAAATGCCCAGCTAATGAGTCCATATTTTATCCTACATGTAAAGTTGTGACATTAGGGTTTTTTGAACCAGAAAATGACTACAAAAATAGTGTGTTAAGTACTGTTATTTTGACAACAGTGTTAAGAAATAATTAGGGAAGGAGGGGAGTAGAGGCAGTAGTTATAATTCAGAAGTCTTTTGCAATAACTTAGGCATACAGTGACAGTGACCTAAACCAGGTAAAATTGCAATAAGAATTTAAAGGAAGGGAAACACATTATGAGAGAAGAATGAATAAAATTCAGTGACTGAATTGGATATAGGATAAATTAGGGGGGAAAAGGCAAAGATTTAGTTTTCTGAAATAAATATATCTGATAGCGTGATAAAGACTTAGAGTCAGGTTATTGGGTTTCAGTTCCAGCTCTGCCATATCCTAAGCAGTAACTTTGGACAAATTACTTAGAAATTTTGATCATCAGTTCTACAATGTGTAAAAAGAGATAATTATATATTTACTATCCTAAAATTTTGTGAGAATTAAATGAAATAGAGTTTCTGAATGTACACTGAAAATTATATAAGACTATAAGTGTTTACTAGGGCATCTCTACCATATACAACATTTAGATTGGGTACTGCAACAGAATCTAGTAGCTATGACTCTCTTCTTTAAGGTTATGGCTCCATGTGGAGAGAAGGGACACATAATTATTCATGTCCTAAGAGGGTATGAAGAACAAAGGGCTATAGGGATAAATCAGAGATTGCAAATATAGAATTAGATATGTTTCCTATCTACTTTACATCTTGGTAAGGCAATATGGCTAGTGAATGAAGTCACTTCCGGGCTGAGATGGTCAAGTACCTTTCAATGAACTTAAGAGATGATATATTAGAAAATAGTGCACCCAATGACGAAAGAAGACTTAATTCCTGGATCACTACTTGAAGGAGGGCTGACCAGGGGATCTGACTGACCAGAAACATCCTAGTGGGTTTTACGTGAGTAAGAAACAAATTTTCATTGTGTAAATTCACTTAGATCTTGGTATCGTTTGTTATTGCAATCAGCCTCCTTCGACTAAAACGTGGAGTTTAAGAGAGTGTTGCAGTTAACCGCTGATGTCATACAAATTACCTCAGTATTTAGAAGGCTGAAACCAACAGCCACTTAAGTTGGTCATGACTCAGTGGGTGGCAATTTGGGCAGGCCCAGTTGAGCAGTTCTCTTCTCCCTGGAAATCACTTATGAGACTGTATTCATATGACAGATTTCCTGGGGCTGGATGGTCTAAGATGGCCTTACTCACATGACTGGTGGTTGGTGCTGGATGCCAGCAAGGGTGCTTCGATTTTTCTTCTCGAGACCTCTGCAAAAGCCTAACTTGGGCTTGTTTGCATCACAATCTCAAGCTTCCAACTAAAAGAGGGGAAGCTCAGTGCATAAATGCTATTCAAACAGCTGCTTGAGTCACATTTGGCAAAGTCACACACTGGCCAACGCAAGTAGTATAAAAGTTCCAATTCAAGTGGGAAAGATGAACCCCACCACTTGGAGGGAGGAGATGCAAAAATCACGACGTGAGGGAATATGAGCATATGGATGGGGGGATTTATTGAGGTCAGTTTTACACACAAGCCATCACAAAGATCGAGAGATCACATTATTTATATATGTGTGAAATTTTTGAAGGGAGAAATGGTATTTTAGGTGGACCCACAAAAATATTTTATCAGACTTAAAACAATAATTTACTCTCTCACAGTTCAGAGGACTAGAAGTCCCAAATCCAGGGTGGCTGCACTCCCTCTGCGGGTTCTAAGGGAGAATACATTTCTGGCCTCTTCCAGCTTCTCATGGCTGTGCCAGCATTCCTGGACTTATGGCTGTATCACTCCATGCTCACATGGCCTTCTTCTCCGAATGTCTCTTATAAAGACACTTGTCATTGGATTTAGACTCTTCCCAACCCCCAGCCCCCTGATAATCCCGGATGATCTCATCTTAAAATCCTTAGCTTAATTACTTCTGAAAACACCTATTCTCCCCCGCCAAAAGGTAACATTTACAGATTCCAGAGGTTAGAACATGGACATATATTTTGGAGGCCACCATTAGCCCACCACAGGTCTAAATATCAGTGAAAAGCGGAGGTTGTGAAATCAGATTTTTAAAAAAGACCCAACTATATGATGCCTATAAGAAACATACTTTAGACACAAATATGTTAAAAGTAAAAGGATAGGAAAAGACACACCATACCAACACTTATCAAAAGAAAGCTGGAGTGGGGCGCCTGGGTGGCTCAGTTGATTAAGCATCTGCCTTCAACTCAGGTCATGGTCCCAGGGTCCTGGGATCGAGTCCCACGTCAGGCTCTCGGCTCAGCAGGGAGCCTGCTTCTCGCTCTCCCTCCACCTGCTGCACTGCCTACTTGTGATCTCTCTCTCTGTCAAATAAGTAAATAAAATCTTAAAAAAAAAAAAGCTGGAGTGATTATATTAATATCAGACAAAACAGATTTCAGAAGAAAACTATCAGAAATGAAGAGGGGCATTATATAATGATAGTGGGCTCAATTCATCAAGAGGACATAACAATCCTGTATGTTTATGCATCTAATAACAGAGCTTCAAAACACATGAAGCAAAAGCTGAAAAAATTGCAGGAATGGGCAATCCAAACATATTGTCAGAGATTTTAATACTCTTAACAATTGATGGAAAAGGTGGAAAATTATCAAGCACATAGAAGACTTGAACTCGCTAATAATCAGCTTGGCCTAATTGATATTTATTGACCATTCCACTTAACAGCAGAATACACGTGCTCTTCAGATGTGTGGTCAAAGGAAGATTGGGAGGAAGGGATTACAAAAGGGCATAAGGAAACTTTGGGGTAATGAATATGTTCATTATCTTGATTGTTGTGATGATTTAATGGACATATCTTATCAAATCGTGCCCTTTAAATATGTGCAGTTTATTGTATGCCAGTTATACCTCAGTAGTGCTGTTTAAAAAAGAGAGAGAGAGATAACCAGACCATCACATACCTAACTGATAATAATTATGTCCATATTTTGACTTTTGTAATAATGCGGCAATGAAAATTGGAGTGCAGACGTATCTTCAAGATAGTGATTTCATTTCCTTTGGTTATATACCAAGAAGTGGGATTGCTAGGTCCATTTTTAATTTCTTGAGGAAGCTCAATACTGTTTTCTATAATGGTTGTATAATTTATATTCCTGCTAACAGTGCACAAAGCTTCCCTTTCCTACACACACTCTCCAACACTTGTTATTTTTTGTCTTTTCGATAATACCCATCCTAAAAGGTGTGAGGTAATATCTTACTGTGGTTTTGGTTTGCCTTTCTGTGATGATTAGTGATGTTGAGCAACTTTTCATATATCTGTTGGCCATTTTTATGTCTTCTCTGTAAAAATGTCTATTTACTCCTTTGCCATTTCTTAATTGTGTCTTTGGGTTTTCTGCTATTGAGTTGTATGAGTTTCTTACATGTTTTGGATATTAAAGCCTTACCCAGTATACGGTTTGCAAATATTTTCTCCCACTCCATAGGTTGTCTTTTCATTTTTTTGATCGTTTCCTTTAGCTATATAGAAGGTTTTTAGTTTGATGTAGATTTTTCTTTTAATTAGTTGAAAAATGTTTAATTATGTACACATCTAGGAAGTTTCTATCATTTACTAGGAAAAAGTAATAATTATTTGGGGCACCTTGGTGGCTCAGTTGGTTAAGTGTCTGCCTTCGGTTCAGGTCATGGTCCTAGGGTCCTGAGATCAAGCCCCACATTGGGCTCCCTGCTCAACAGGAAGCCAGCGTCTTCCTCTCCCTCTGCTGCTCCCCTTGCTTGTGCTCTCTTGCTCTCTCTGTCAAATAAATAAATAAAATCTTAAAAAAAAAAGTAATAATTATCCAACCAAGCTAATAAGCCTCATGCCATAAAGGAATGATAGTAAAATAGCAACAGAACTACTGAGCAGCTGGGAGCTAACATACAAGAGGACTGAAAACACACAAGTGCTTTCCTAGTTCAATGATAACAACAGAATGTGAGCCTGGCACCATGCCAGGTGTTCTATATACAATATCTCATTTAATGTTCACAATAATTCAGCTCTGAGATCATTTTCACATTCTACAGAGGAGGAAACCCAGGGCTGGAGAATTGAAGTAACCTCAATGTCACAGAACTAGGAAGTAGGTAGGTTAAGATTCAGTTCTAGGACCTCAAAGACAACACTGCTTCCACATGCTACCACTCAAGGATTTATTCATTCACAGAATTATGGGTCAAGTGCTGTTCTTAACAGCAGAATAAAATGGCAAGCAGAATATATATGTTCCTACCATCACAGCATTTAGACTGGTGGGTGAATTACCTGATTGTGTTCCAAATGTACCACTATTGCAAAAAAAATCACAATATGGCCAGAGCACTGTTACTTTATAATGCTCAGTCAGCCGTGATACTTTGATTTTTCTGTTATTACTGGTCCCACGACGTAGTACAAACAGGTTTAGCTCACAACAATGCCATCCAAAATGTTCCATCAAAAAATATCATCAGATAGAACAAATGGTGTTGATGACATCCTTACAGATTATACAAATATGACAATTCACATAGCAATATTACAGTTTAACTGCACGTGAAAGATTCACATTCCACAGGATTTCAAAGATGCATCAATTTTACACCTGTAGAAAACCTAAAGGGGCTGTGCGTGCTGTGTTGATCACTGAGGCATATCACTCGTGCCCACCACTGGGAAGATATTAACATGTATCATACTCAGTAGACTAGTCATACACGTCAATGTCATGGATATTTGACCTGAAACTCAGTGTGCCTTTCATTGCAGTCATGGAACAGTGGACATGCTTTTCTCCCTCAGGCAGCAACAAGAGTGCAGAGAACAATGCTCTGACTTGTATGTTGTATTTATGGCCTTAACCAAGATCTCTTTACAACTGTGTTGGTATGTGGGAAATCCTACAAAACAGTGGCTGCCCATATCATTTGAAAAGCGCAATACTAACCCATTGTTTGTAACAGGTAAAAATGGAATTGCATTCTTGTTGGGTTTTTTAAGTAACATTTTTTGTGGGGATTCCATTGTTAATATTGAATATACATAAGAGTAGGTTTCATTTCTAATACTTGCATAACAAAAGGGCTTGCAGTAATTAGTCTGGATATTTTATGTGACAGTGATTGTGTGTGCGTAGTTTATAATTGGAATGATTGTTCAGGGTTAACAAAGCTGTACTTCACGGTCAACGTAAACTTACTTCATTTGAAATGCAGCCCATACACTGCACTTACCATTAATTCAATGACCGCTTGGGGGGGACTTAATAAATAGATTGCCAAATAAAATCATAGTTACCTTGATATCTTAGTATATTGTGTCTCAGAACAATATCCTGAGAACAACTGATGTGTTGATAAAACCAAATACTGGGGCGCCTGGTTGGCACAGCGGTTAAGCGTCTGCCTTCGGCTCAGGGCGTGATCCCGGCTTTATGGGATCGAGCCCCACATCAGGCTCCTTCGCTATGAGCCTGCTTCTTCCTCTCCCACTCCCCCTGCTTGTGTTCCCTCTCTCGCTGGCTGTCTCTAATAAATAAATAAAATCTTAAAAAAAAAACAAATACTGATTCATAACTATGAAATATTAGGGGAGAAGGCATTTGTACCCTTTCTTTACTATCCAACTCAAATGTGGGGTTTTGTTCCCATTATTCATTCTTCCACTCATTTCAACAAACATTTTTTTTGCCTTTCTTATGTACTTGTACAACTAGATAATTACAAAGATAATTAAGACAGTCTTCACCCTTAAAGATCTTAGAATCTGGAAATTGAAAAAAAACCCTCATAAACATAAAACTATACAATAAGAAAGCACAGTGTAAGACATGATTTGGATACACTGGGAGCACTGAGGTGGTGCACCCAGCCCAGCCTGCAGAGGAGCTGGGGAAACACTAAGCAAGTGAGCAGTCAGGGAAGGTTTACTAGAGGGGTCAACATAGGAGCTGAGGATTTAAGGACAGGTGTAACTTCACCACTCCAAAAAGATAAGATTTTTTTTTCCAGAATAAACAGTACATACAGCGTATGGAACAATAAGTCTCCAGCATTCAGCAGAGGGTCCTGATACAGAATAAGTCCTCATTATTTATTATCTATATCAATAAATCATTCTGTTCTAGTTGTAGTCATGGGGAAAGAAATGATAATGAACTGAACTAGAACAATGATGGAGGCAACGGAGGACCAGTTTAGACAGAGATAAGCAAAACTGACACTGGTAAGACTTGGTGATTGGAGGGGAAGATGTGGGAAGAGTTAAGGATCACTCTAAGATTTCTGAGTTAGATGAATTGTTGGACGGCGGTACCTTTACAATAGAAAACAAACAGGGATGATTTCAAAGGGAAAGATGACTAAGTGCATTTTGGATAGAATGAGTTCGGCGTACTTTTAAGTGTGTATGTCCAGCAGGTGGAAGGATAGATAGGTGTGTTGCTCTCATACACACTGACTCTGAAGCAGACCCCATCTGCATATATGTAACAGATTTAAAACACAGGCACAGATAAACTCAGGGAAGTATTTTACGGTGAGAAGGACTGAGGACTACTGAAGAAGGGGAGACAGTCAACTGCTGTAAAAGCAGCATGAAATTTTAGTCGGGTAAGTACTAAGTGCGCTGGATTTAACCATCAACTCATCCCTGACGCTTTAAGTTGACAATTGGGGTAGAACACAGAACTACTATTCATTAAAGGATGACAGAGGGGATGGAAGAGGAGGTAAATGGCTAAATGACCTCATATTGTGTAGCCCTTCTACAGCTCATCCAAGAAAACAAAAACAAACTAGGAACCTAAGAGCCGAGTGCAGTCGTGCTCTGGGCATGTGGCATTGGTAGAGGGGCATTCGTTGTGAAGTCAGCAGAGATTCGCTGGGCTTGCAGATAAAAACGGTTATAATTCCCCAAAGAATTTCTAAGACCAGCTCTGTGAAACAGAAGTGTGCTCTTGGATGTCCGATTAAATGAAACAAAGATTCCCTATAGGCAACCTTAGGGGCATGTAACATTTGCTCTCAATCATAGGAATTGATAGTGAAAATGCATTCTACGTGGAGCATGACATGTCATAACACACCGTTCGGCGATTTGAAAAACATCAAATACATAAATTGGTGTCCAAAAAGAACCGTGCAAAACAGGCAGTATATGGACAAGAAATCTGTGCGTAGCTCTGTGACTCCAGCACTAATTTGTCCACTAATAGGACAAACCATTCATAATTTATTAAAAGATAACACTTAGTCATTTAGAGGCAGCATTTCAGGGGCTTTAGATCAGATAATTTGATGATGTTTCCTGTTTATCAGTGAAATGACCCCATGTTCTTTAAGAAATACAGTTTAATAAGATTTTGGAGTCAGTGTCTTTATCAACTAGATTTTTGAAGTATTTATTTGCAACAACTTATATAAATATTTTCAAATCTGCCCATGTATAGAATGTTAATTTTAAAATTTCGTATGGAATGTTTGCCCAGTAGTTAGGAATATGGTGTTTGGTTTTTTTTTAAGATTTATATATTTCTTTGAGAGAGAGAACGCACAGGAGTGGGGGGAGGGGCAAAGGGAGAGGGAGAGAAGCAGACTTCCCCCTGAACATGGAGCTCCACCTGGGGCTCCATCTCACCACCCTGAGATCATGACCCGAGCCCAAATCAAGAGCAGGACGCTTAACCAACTGCACCACCCAGGCACCCCTCAGTAGTTAGGAATATGTATTTGAGAATGAAGAATCACTGACGCATTTATCCATTTGAAAATTCATTATTTATTATTCACTAGGTGTCACTAAGAGGGCCTGTGGAGATACAAACATGAAAATGACATGTTATCTACCATCTTGTTTATGATCTATTGGGAAAACAGTGCAAAAAAAATTCATAGGAAAAGCTAAAATGTAGCAAATAATTGTGGGAGATCAAAGGACGTCTAGAGGGGAACCAGAGGAACAATGAAAACATGTTTTAAATGACAAATACTAAATACTAAAAGAACTGGGTGAGCTGGTAGCATTTATTTCACCTTTGCAAGTCACACAGTTGTGGACATTTGTTAATTGTGCCCCCAGTATCAGTACAGGCCATTCTCAGCCATGGGTTTGGGTGGGCCTGCACAGAGGCAGTTCAGGGATAGGCCCCTTTTGGCTTATGGATAACATGTACTCATAAAGATTAGTTCAGGAATGCACACATGGTGAAGAGATGGCTGTTAGGACTTTTGGGGGCAGAAAGGCTTCTTCTTGTCTAGGAGCTTCATAACAACTGTGTTTTTAAGTGGACAAGAGTGAGAAAGGATGAAGCCCTAGGAGCTGTTTGCAGCCATCTTCCACCAATGAGAAAAGAGCCTGCCTCAAAAGGAATTAGCACTGAAGAGGCATAGCTGAAAAATGGAAACACTGAGCCCTGCTAATATTGTTGAGCCCTGAATGAAGTCGTGCTTTATGGTTATGTGAGCAAATTCCTTTTATTGTCACTAGATTAAGTTGTGTGGTCTATATCTTGCAACCTAGAGAGGCCTAACATAACTATTTAAAAATTAATACAGATGAAACTTAGGGGAATGCATTTCTTTGAACTCCTCTTCTCCTCCTCCCCAAAATAACCAGAATGTTCAGTATCAACATAAACATCTCAAATGATGGGAAGGATTATAAAATATATCCAAGCTCATGTTACATGCAGAGATGTGACACAAAATAACTTTCTAAAGCAAATCTGAATGTAAATGCCTTGCAAATAAAGTGAGGATTTGCTTCACCATTCTAAGGTAGAACATTGTGCCCCCACTTTCATATAGTTTTGTCTACTGCGAGCGCAGAGAACCTGAGAAGAAATGAATATATGCTAGATTAAGGTGAGGGTCAAGCCCTAAGGAGGCTTTTTAAAACAAGAGACACAATGAATGAAACTTAACTTTATGTGAAATGACACTGACTCTAAAATATGAAGATAAATGAAAATTGAAGGAGGCAGATAATCTATTCAGTGTCTAAATGATACTCAATTATCAAATGTTTGGAAATTACTTGTAATAATATATTTTATTAAACTCTTAGATTTCTAGCTGTCATTGTATTTACAAAGTAAATGTCTATAAGAATGCACATACAGTGGGGCGCCTGCGCGACTCAGTTGATTGAGCGGCTGCCTTCTGCTCAGGTCATGATCCCAGGGTCCTGGGATCGAGCCCCAATGGGGCTCCCTGCTCCTGGGGGAGCCTGCTTCTCCCTCTCCCTCTGCCTGCTGCTCCCCCTGTTTGTGCTGTCAAATAAATAAAATCTTTTTAAAAAAATGAATGCACATATAACATGTGAGCAGTACAAAACATCTTTCTCAGCCTAAGTGCCCAAAGGCCTTAACTGAAAAGGAAGGTTTTTTTAAAAGATTTATTTATTTATTTTTATTTGAGAGAGAGAGAGAGATAAAGAGCACGAGCAGGAGGGGCTGAAGGAAAGATCTCCAGCAGACTCCATGCGCAGCGCAGAGTGGGACACAGGGCCCCATCTCACAACCCTGGGCTCATGACCTGAGCTAAACTCAAGAGTCAACCAAGAGTCATCACTTAACTGACTGAGCCACCCAGGTGCCCCTGAAAAGGAGGATTTTTAAACCTGGGAATGGAGGCGATATGGAAAGCTTCTGGTTAATTTAGTGATCTATCTTACCAAGTAATTTGAAAACTATTTCTAGATCTTTTTTAAAAAGTATTGTTTTTAAGTTTTGAAATAATTATAGATTCACAAAAAGTTGCAAAAATAGATATAGAGAGTTTCCCTTTATCCAATTTTCCCCAATGGTTAGATCTTACATACTTACAGTACAATACCAAAACCAAGAATTTGACATAGGAAAAAGGTGTATATAGTCCTACATCTTATCACATGTGTAGACTTGTGTGACCATCATGATCAGAATACAGAACTATTGTATTAACACGAAGATTTCCCTTGCTCTGCTGTGTATATTCACACCCACCCCCTCATCCACGAATACAAAAGTTTTGTAACTGTTTTAAGATGAGTATTTATTTTCTATTTGAACCTGGTCTAGTTCTCTTTCATTTTTGTAAGATGCTGTCCCCACCCTTTGAATTAATGTCATGATTAACAGGTCCTCATCCTCAATTTTAAAAACAACACAATCAATCTGATCTTCCAGACTTATTTCCCTTATTCCAGAATTTGGTTTGGGGGAAAAGCACACAAATACACTTGATTTGTGGTGGATCCCCTTCTCCAGTTTGGTCCCACCTTTTCATAGCTTTTCCTAAGGCCTGTCCTGTCGTAAGTTTTCCTGGTTTTAAACTCTTCTCACATCACTGAGAAATCTCGAAATCCTGATAACTAGTTTATTATTCCAACAGAAAGAAACAGAGTTCCAGAATAGGATCCCAATTTATTAATTCGCTATGAGATTTAAATGAACCAACAGGGTCGGTTCAATCACCACCTACTATGAAAATTCCAAATACAACTGCAGGGTTGCATGGTAAATGGAGATACCAAAAAAAAAAAAAAGGAAGAAAAAAGAAAAGAAAAGAAAAGAAAAGAAAAAGGCGGGGGAAGGGGTGGTGATAGCCCTGTGGTGGCTTAGTCAAACTTTGGTGCAACTCTAAAAATCGCCTCTTGCCCTCAGGGATCAATTCCAGCCCTCAGTTCTCCAAAACTGAAGAACACTTACAAAATGACTACTCTTCAACCCTTTTTCAGAAACCCGGGCTGAGGGTGGGGGTGGGAGTGGTGTTAATTTAATTCTGACACCCGAAATTGCCACCTGGGCTTGTGCTAATTTTCTCAAGTTCAATTTTGTGGGAGTACCCGGATAACTTTTCCCTTTTAGACAGGAGATATAATTTTAGTTCGGATTTTGCAAATATTTAGAAACATGAAAATACTGCCTTTTCTTTTTTTTTTTTTTTTTAAGATTGTATTTATTTATTTGACAGAGAGAGAGAGACAGCCATCGAGAGAGGCAACACCAGCAGGGGGAGTGGGAGAGGAAGAAGCAGGCTCCCAGTGGGGGAGCCTGATGTGGGGCTCGATCCCATTACCCTGGATTCATGCCCTGAGCTGAAGGCAGATGCTTAACGACTGAGCCACCCAGGCGCCCCAATACTGGCTTTTCTTATTCAGTGTGCGATTTCACTTTTGGTTCTCATGTTAGGCCAGGCCAACTTTCTTCCTACTACATGTTACCTGTAAATACCCAGCCTTTTCTGAACAGACCCAAGCTGGTTATAAACAAACCTCGGGTATTTTGATCACTTTCTGGCATCTTAACAGGTGTGGCGATTATGCTGAAGTCAGGTATAACATGAGAAAAAAATGTCCACTTTTCATCACCGAAGAAAATGGAATACTTGGAATTTAGGCCCAAAGATTAGAAATGGCCCCACTCTCGTCCCCGCATCTTGCTGTGGCTTCATCAGCCGCCTAAGAAGTCCATTTTATTTCCGCAGTGGGGCCCGCGGCGGATGCGGAAGGCCCGGCGGTCGCAGCGGGGTCCGAGTCCGAGCCCGGAGGCCCGAGGGCCCACGCCGGCCTCCCAGCGCGCAGCCCGGCACCCGGGCGCCGGCGCCCAGGCCCGCGCGGCCGCCCCGCCGGGCCCCTGCGTTGGGCGCTCCGCCTCTCCGAGCCGGCGGCGGCCATGGCGGCCAGGCAGATCTCAGCGTCGGCGCTCCACGCGCTCGGAAGGCTACCTCAAGCCTCCCGGCCACCAAAACTCCCCTGGGTCGTAGGAGGGTTCCGACAGCACCTCAGCTTAACCCTCTCCTCCGCTTCAGAGGAAGACGGCAGAGGCTGTGGGCCCCGCTCGCAAGGCGGACTAGAGGGAGAGGGGAAGTGTCCGGACAACGAAGAGTTAACGGCGGCCGAGCGGCGGATCGCGGACCTGCACGCGGCCGCGTGCGCGGTGAGGCCCCTCCTGCCCGCCCGGCCCCGCCTCGCCTCGCCCCGCCCCACCCCACCCGGGCCCCGCCCCGGGGTCCGTGCGCCTGCGCGCCCCCGGCAGAAGGAGAGGTCGCTGGAAGCCCACGCAGTCCTTCTTCTGGCTTCTGACAAGCACGCGCGCTTACCCCTCCGACCCTTTCGCTTGAAAACTGGCTAGTTCCCTATTCTGGGCACAGAGTTAACGTGTATTTGTATTAAGTGTGGGTCCTTTCTGATCAGCGTCCGAGCTAAACTCTGGTCGCAGTTCAGGCCCCATCATGACTCTGTGTGTGTGTGTGTGTGTGTGTGTGTGTGTGTGTGTGTGTGTGTGTG